>NC_083812.1:3897134-4324277 GCF_015708825.2 Lethenteron reissneri
ATAAAACATAATAAAATAATTAATAAAAATAAAACATAATAAAATAATTCTCACGACGTTTCGGCCACAACGCAAGCAGCCGTCCTCAGGTCTGTCGGGGAGACAGTGTTATTTCCCTTCTTCGTGACTTTACCGAAAGAACCAAGAAGATGAATCCCTGCAGTCACGAAAGCTTTAAATCGAAATTTAGCCCGCGAAGCTGTTTGAAGGGTGCCAAAGAAAGAAAAAAAAATCACCAAACTCCTTGAGGTGCTTCCCTGCGTGCGAACAAAAGTGCAGTGAGATCTCCGTGCCATGAGCCACCTGGGTAATGATTTGCAAGTGGCTCCGTACGCCTTTGTGCCGTGCCCGATACTAATTCGTGTATACGCAATGGGGTGCCCAGTGGCATACAAGACCGACTGCTTGTGTGCTTTTGTTATTGCCGCATTATTACCTTAAGCGACACATTTATTGGCAAAGAGGTGACCGTACATGTTGATGGTATAATCCAAAATCGACCGTAGACCTGGCAAAGGACGAATGACTTTCACAGGGAACAGCAGGGCACAGCTGCCGTTTTAATTGGCTTTTTTAGGCTTTTTTGAGAACGTGTCAAACTGACACATTTAAACGCACACTATCATGCACGATATGCTGTTTTTTTTTGCACCAATCGAGCAATATTATTTTATGGATATTTAATGGCTTTTGAATCCACACTTACCGTCTGAATTATATTTTACGTGCCAAATCAGGCAAAACACGTGTTTTAAATGCATACGAGCACGTTTCGTGTGTTCGTGTCATCGTTTAAAAATTGTGTATATGCATTAGAATACTAACCGATGCATATTTGTTCAGAAATACTAGACACGCAGCGCTATGATCATGCTGCCTTAGGATATTATACATGCTGGGTAAACAGAGATAGAAGCATAGCCACACAATTGTTTGCTTACACCACAGCTGTCAGAACAGCCTTAGCTGGAAGGAACTTGATACCCCCTTTAGATGGTATTTGGCCTACTCTTCCACACCAGCCAGACGTATGGAATCGATGTGAAGATCCCATTTGCTACAACCGCACGCGACCTACCGATCGACTAACTGCGGTGTAAACCTATCTACTGCTGGATGGATGGAGGCAGAGGGAACTTTAACTGGGCAATTGTTTAACCTGCCACGCAGGAATAAATCGAATCGGAGATATCTGAAAGTCCAGGGTGCTCACCGTTACACCACCGCAGCATGCTGTGGGTATATAATAAATACATATACAGCTCCATGTCAATCCGCTGCTGCATGAAATCCTCCCCACACCGCCTCGGTCGAGGGTTTTTTTGACCATACTTCACCATGCTGGTCATTGGAGGTTGGCGAAGCGGAGGGCTGGTCAGGACTTATTTCGATATCAATCGGCACCGATGTTAGTCTGTGGCCGGGAATCGAACTCGGGTCGCCGGGTTCACAGCGCAGCGGGCGAACCGCTGTGCCACCGCTCCACCATCCTCCGCCCTGTGTCGCCTACGTTAGCCAAGGGTGTTATGGAGCGATGTAAAAAAAAATGAATCTGTGAAAGATGTATAGACGAAACTGTGTTAAGCACCATAGCGGCGCGATAGGGAACAGGCAGGGCATTAATACAAATATATACAAGTCTGACGTGCGGCGAGATTTTATTTGGATATGATTTGTCAACTTCACACCCCAACTAATCTTGCTGCTGTCTGGCTCTTGTAAAAAAAGAAAACACCCAGGCAGTGATCACGAGAGGATCAACAACAACAACAACAACAAAATTCCACCGCGTGTAATCACGAAGCAAAGGGTTTATCTCCAGCCTTGCGTGTTGGGCGAGAGGCGGTAGGGAAGCGGTCACCCTCTCCTCTTTTTTGGTAACCCTTCCCCGCCCCCTCCCCGCACGGTTGGGGTACGTACGGTGCGAAAGAAGTTCAACCGTACTTGCTTACGTACGCACGCACGCACGGACGTGCGGACGAGGAGCTCAACAGAAAAGTTGAGGACATCTCAAAAGCGAAAAAACAAGAGACAGATGTTAATTATCATGGAGGTGTAGAACAACAAGAACACAAATATAGTCAAGTGTATGATTATAGCTACTGAAATCAGATTTTTCAAAATATGTTAATCGGACATTTAAAAAAAGAGTATATATTGGTTTTACTCATACGGCAGAGTCGGCCTATAGTTTTACATTGCTTTACATTTTACTGGTAGGAACCTCCTGGTTACACCAGCCCACAGGGGATTATTGTGTCCGTCCGTCCGTCGTGCATCCAAAAATGGGAGGGTTGGGGCTGGGTGGAGATGGGAGGGTGGGGAGGGGCTGGGTGAGGAGGGGCTGGTCACCCAGTGGTGCCCTTATAAAACTCAACGTTTAATCTACTCACGCCGGCTTGTGCCAGCCCTCACAGTCTGCGATATTTGCGGAATACACCACGCCGCCGTTGACCCTGGCCATTGACCGAGCAACCCAACGTTCCTACCAGCTCCCTCCGCAGGAGGAATGTGTTCATGCCGAACGCCTAGAAATATCTGATCCCCTGAGGTGGCCAGGTGGCGAGCTGGTAATACTGAGCTCCGGGTTATGATTGTGGCCAGCTCTCCCTGTGATTGAACTGGACTGCGAGCTGATTGTTTTCCAGCCGATCGCTGCAAAACAAATACATCATTATATTTGGTTTCCTACCTCATTCGCCAACACAAATCCAAGTTCTGAGAATGAAAAAAAGTTAAATGTACCTTGACAATCTCATTACAGAGTGCGTGGAAAAGTGCGACCCCCACTCCCCCAGCTGCGTAAAAGAAAAAACACCGAAAAAGGTCACGAAATCTTTTTCAGACATCCCTCACACACACACAGATTCCACCGCTCCATAAGATCTCCGAATAGATTCTCCGCCTGATGGCGCGATGCCGACAGCACAACACGCACACACGTGCACACAGGACACTTTATGAGATGGTTTTCATAATCGGTGAGCCAAGTTAACACATTCCTGCGGAGGGAGCTGGTAGGAACGTTGGGTTGCTCAGTCAATGGCCAGGGTCAACGGCGGCGTGGTGTATTCCGCAAATATGCCCGACTGTGAGGGCGACCACAAGCCGGCGTGAGTAGGTTAAACGTTGAGTTTTGTAAGGGCACCACGGGGTGACCAGGCCCTCCTCACCCAGCCCCACCCCTCCCTCCCACCCCCCACCCCTCCCCACCCTCCCCTCCCCACCCAGCCCCTCCCCACCCTCCCCTCTCCACCCAGCCCCTCTCCACCCTCCCCTCTCCACCCAGCCCCACCCCTCCCATGTTTGGATGCACAACAGACGGACGGACACAATAATCCCCTGTGGGTTGGTGGTACCAGGAGGTTCCAACCAGTATTATTCTCACTTGGCCTTGGTCCTCAGCACCTGCAGTCCCGTCTGGCTTCCTCAGACATCTGATAGACACGTGACCTCGCGCTCCTCGGGCCAGGCCCTGCCAGCTCGATCCTCCTACAAAACAGTCTTGAGACTCAACTCAACGCGAACTTTCCCGAGCAAATGGTTGTAACCGTAAATAAGTAATCGATTAAATGCCCCGCACCGGACAGGGGAGGTGCCCGGAGAGAAAGCAGAACGGCAATTGTGGGTTGCTGACTTTTCTGATAGTTTTTTTTCTTTCAATTACGCGTGTGGGGTTTTCTTCAGGCACTCCTTGTTTATACCCAGTAAACAAACACGCACGCACGCTCGCTCTCAGCAACTGCCACACACCTCGAGCATGAGCCACGAAGTAGACGTCTCGTGCCAAGGCGAGGCTTCGTCGAATAAATCAAAGGCAATGTTCAGTGTATTCCTGGTGAAATGAAATCCACCCGATCACTCTAATGGCGGGTGGGTCGGACGCGGTGTGAAAATTGCAGAAAGTGAGTTATAATTTTAAATGGTTATAATTCGACTTAAATGGACATTGTGGGAGGAGAATTTACGGGACCAGTCATTGTCAGTGTATTAATTTTTGCCTTTTTTTCTCCACATGACAACTGTGAGTGTGCCCGTCTGTGCGCGTGTCCGTTGTGGAGCAGTGACGTAGCGGTTAGCGCACCGCGCTGTGGATAACATCAGTGGGGATGATCTAAACCAGTTCTGGGCCTCCCCTAAGTCGACTCAGCCTTAAATAAGTATCCAGTGCAGCGCTTAAACATCAGCACTAGCTGGACAACAGCGACCGGCCGTGTCTCCGGCCACACCAACCCCTCAATGCGCCGTGGTGGCCTTAAATCGGTGCTCGCGAACAGCACTTGCCTCAACAGTTACATGGGGCATCTTTCTCTCTGTGTGTACGAACCGGTCCTGGGCCTCCCCTAGATCGACTCAGCCTCAATCGAGTACCCGGTGTGATGTTGTAAAAACATCGCAACTCGGGAGACAAAGGCGGCCGGGCGTGATTCCTGACCACACCACCCCCTCGTGCGCCATTCCGGCCTTCACATGTGCTCACGAACAGCGCTTGCCCCAAACAGCCTGTACGGGCTACGTGGGGTGGAGGTTGGTGGGGGGTGGAGGTGGTGTTTGTGGAATCTTCGCCTGCGTGCGCGTGCGTGAGCTCAGATCCCAACAATGGAGATGCCGGGAAATTCGTCGAGCGCACCGCTGCCACACGGCGTCTTCGGCGTCGTCGGCGACGTCGGCGAGAACGGCTCCACGGGGCCGAACGTCACCGAGGTCTTTGGCGACGAGGACGCGGAGCCAATCGTGGGCCCTCGCTGGCAGGCGGTCATCATCGCACTCTACGGCCTCGCCACGGTGCTGGCGCTCTCCGGCAACGCCGTGGTCGTCTGGGTGCTGGCGCTGGGTCGCCGGGCGCGCACCGACATCTCGGCCTTCCTCATCAACCTGGCGCTGGCCGACCTCACGATGGCCCTCTTCTGCCTGCCCTTCACCTTCACCGAGGTGCTGCTGCAGAGTTGGCTCTTCGGCGCCCTGCTGTGCCCCCTCGTGAGATTTGCGCAGGCGAGTGACCGCGGCGCGCCGGGCGCGGGTACGCGGGGGTGAGACCCCCCCCCTCCACCCCCACTGACTCGAGAGTAAACAGACACGAGGAGGGAGGCTTCCCCACTCGTTGTGACGAGTGACCCCCCCCCTTTCCACCCCCAGGGCGTCAGGGGGCCGTGAGCGGTTGACGAGAGCTTCATGGCAGCTTGTCAATAAGCGCGCGTAAACGCGTGTAAATTTATAACGGGGAATAATAATACGAATATAATAATAAATAGAATGAAGGAGAAAAAAAAAATCCCTTCCCTCCCCTCGGGTGATAAAATATATATATCGAATTGCACGTGCAATAGCCGGGGGTCCACCGCGAATGTCAAGAGACGCGTGGGGTTTTAAAACGTTCCGCCAATAACAGTGAACTGCTGCACGTTCATTTCACGGGGGGGTGGGGGGGGTGACACGCGGTGACTCGGAGCATCACGTGTCATTTACCCAGAATGATTACTGCAAAGCGCGGGGGGCTAATGTGGAGGGGGGGGCGTCTCAAACCTTCGCGCAATGCAGACCTCCATGGTGGAAATAATCCTTAGGAAATATGTATCGAGATGACCGTGGGCAATCGCTTGCTATCTCTTCCTAACCCAATTTGTTTTGGGTTGTTGCGAATATTAGTATACTGTAGGTTTTGTTGTTGTTGCACGTGTATCGAAACCAGGATATATCTTGCTGCTGCTGCTACCTAAGATGCAATATAAATATGTTAATGGCGAAAAGCTGATTTAGAAAAGTTTAATATAGTTTCTCTGACGAAGGAAAAAGAAATACTCGGTGAGCATTGCTTTGCGCTTTATTAAGAAAATAATCAGTAAGTGCCTTATCTCAATACACTGTTGTAACTAATATATTTGTTGACCACCTCTGTCACAAATAACCAGATGAAAAGGATGCCACTGCCCTGTCTGAATAGTCGAGGCAATTGTTATTCTTACGGCGGCTGCCCTATTCCCTGAAAAATAATTCGTCGCTGAGCAGGAAGCTATCTCGCGACATGTAGCACTCTGTGATACATGTAGCGGGATACATCTGCGTTCAGTGGGCGATGAAACTTTCAGTCGTTAGACGCCGCGTTCTTGAAATGCCTCGCCCCAGTCTGTTAGGGATGCTCCGTCATCTTCTTGGTTCTTTCGGTAAAGTCACGTAGAAGGGAAATAATACAATAATAAAAATAAAACATAATAAAATAATTCTCACGACGTTTCGGCCGTCCTCAGGTGAAGACCAGGTCTGTCTGATGGCCGAAACGTCGTGAGAATTATTTTATTATGTTGTATTTTTTATTATTTTATTATTTCCCTTCGACGTGACTTTACCGAAAGAACCAAGAAGATGAATCCCTGCAGTCACGAAAGCTTTAAATCGAAAGATGCTCCGTCAGTCGAGGTTTTTTTTTACGGGTCTCGTCTGAAAACCACTTTTTTTTTTTTAGGGTCTCGTCTGAAAACCACATTTATTTTCTCTTGCCTATCCGGCTGCATCTCAACTGAGTTTTACTAAAAAGTACCTGCTGCTACGAAGGCATTGAGCGCTGACAAAGCGGCGAGTGTTGTCTTAAGTACATTTTTCTACAAAACGCGTTCGCCTTAAAATCCGGCAGCGTCGCAGCTGGGATCTCAGAAATCGGGAAGAGATCTCGGATGCAGCCGAGGGTGCAGCATTTGGAAGTAAAACAAAAAAAAACTACTTCTTGGTTCTTTCGGTATAGTCACGTAGAAGGGAAATAATAAAGTAATAAAAATAAAACATTATTTATTAAATAATATATTATTTTATTATGTATTATTTTTATTATTTTATTATTTCCAGTAGAAGGGAAATAATAAAGTAATAAACATAAAACATAATTTATTAAATAAAATATTATTTTATTTTCTTTTATTTTTATTATTTTATCATTTCCCTTCTACGTGACTTTACCGAAAGAACCAAGAAGATGAATCCTTGCAGTCACGAAAGCTTTAAATCGAAAAAAAAACAACAACCTTCGCCCGATGTTCCCTCGCGTTTCAGACCCTCTCCGTGTCCGTGAGCATCTACACGCTCACGACGATCGGCATCGACCGCTACTACGCGGTGTGTCACCCGCTACACTCGCGCATGACCAAGTCCAGGGGAAAGGTGTTCATAGCCCTCATCTGGGCCGTGTCCATCAGCATCTCGTCGGTGCAACTGGGCATCTCTCGGGTGAGTCTCGCACGAGATGAAGACCCCCCCCCCTCCCTCATCCCCGCATGAGCCTTTGACAGACAGTTGGGGGGGAGGGCAAGTGCTGTTGGACAGCACCTATGAAGGCCGGCACAGCAGACGAACGGGGTGGGTGGCGTTCAAGTTCATGTATTAGGTGTAGCCCTGTGAGCCATTCGGTTCTTGAATCAGGTGCAACCGCAACAAACAAAAAAAAACATGAACAAAAACCATCTTAAATTGAATATGTGACTAACTGCAAACAGAAAATCCAAGAAAAGACAGAAAAATATTGCAGAAAAAACAACGTACACTAACGCTGTGTGCAAAAATCCCAGTGGGATGCAAGTCAAACAACCAACAACAACCACAAGACAACTTAGATTAAGGCCATCAGTCTAACTCTGTACTACAACAACACGCCCGGCCGCATTTGTCTCCCAAAGTGACGATGTTTCTACGTCGCACCAGGTACTCATTGGGCGGCTTAGTCGTCCGAGGTGGAGGCCCAGGACCGGTTCAGATAATCGTCACTGCTATTGGTCGTTAGCGGGAATCGAACTCGGGTCGCCGGGTTTCGTAGCGCAGCGTAGCGCTCACCGCCACCCTACACCGATCCACGTCTCGCACACACTCACGATTCACGCCCACTCTCTAAAGCTGCTCTCGCTCTCCCTGCCGCCACATGTCCCCTTCTCTCCGTGATCCCACCCCTCCCACCTTCCCGTCCACCTCGCTCACTCCCTCCCTCCCTCCCAACCCATCCACCTCCCTGGGAGAAGGTGCGGTCTCAGAGCCACAGAGCCAGCTGTGACCTTCTCTGGCCGATCAACCCTCCGAGCCGAATGAGAATTATATCTTTTTTTTTTTGTATTTCATCACCGAAGTAGTCATTACGGTACACGCCATGAGGTATTGCCTCCTGCAATTTTAGACCCCCCCCCTCCCCCGAGGGTTCCACCTCAACCAAGAGCAAGGGGGCATTTGACCCCAGCGTGCATTTGGATAAGTGGGTTGCTCGATAACTGCACGCAATAGTTTAATTGTCGCAATTATACGCCGGAGTGTATTTTTTCTCACCGCAGGAATACGTGGCGAGATTGATTCTCACCTTTAAATTAACGTGTTATACTTGTTGACCCAGAAAAGCCACACAGAGTTTCAGGACTCCTTTTCACGAGGGTCCTGCCAAGTTCATTGGAGTAAAGGCCGGCGATTGACACGTACATTTCAGAGCGTTTTAATTTTCCGAATTTGGCTTTTATGTTTCGTTTTGTTGCTGTACCGTTACGCCAGAAAAACAACAACAGCCTAGTACGGAGATTGACGTCACGAGCTCATTTGTCATCCAACGTGAAGCAGACGGCGCATATTTACTACGGCTAATAATACCACCGCAGTCATCATCACCAGGGCGGCCACTGCAGCAAGCTCCGAACGTGCCACTAACGACGCCGTGCCACCGCCTAGGTGATGAAGGCGTCAGCATCGTATCGCCAATAACAGCGCTGCTCTTCCGATTGTGAATTGAGGGTAAAATATCCACCCTCGCTGGGTCTTGTACACCACTGCGAGCAGAGTGCTGCTATTTTCTGGGGACAATTTGCCAACATTGGACAGCTGGGCTGGAAGAGGTCACGTTACCCACACTCTACCTGGACTCAAGGCTCCCCTAATTGAATTTACCGCAATGAAACAACATTGTTCATGCAGGTAGACATAATTTTAACAGCCTCTGTAGAGTGCTGCGGTGGTGAGATGTTGACCCCCTCGCCTGGTGTACAGGAGGCCGTGGGTTTGATCTCGACCCTGACGCCTGCTGCTGTATATTTGGAATTTGCGTGTTCTCCCCGTTGTCGTGTGGATTTTTGTCTAGGTTCTCCGCGTTCTCCCTCCACATTTAGAAACGTGCGTTTGTGGTATGTCAATGCTATACATTCTCACGTGATAAGCCAATTCGTTGAGATATTATGTGTGGCCCCAGATCCTTTCTGAAAAAGCGCTTTCTAGCTCAGTGGACCTGACCTGGTAAAATCCCCCAAAATGTTTAGCTTAAGAGTTAAAAAAATCGTTTGTAACGTACGACCTATGCCACCATTAATGCATTGACCTATTAAACGTTGTATTTACGCGACCGTCATATTGTTTTCGTGGGCAAAAGACAACGCCAGTGAGGCTGACTAACGGTGGACAAGACCGGAGTTGTAACGGCAGCGAGAGGAGGGAGAGCGTCCAAAAAGGGAACGTTCGCCGTGGAGATGGAGCGATGAGATCGCTTCACGCTCAAGAGCACGACGAACGGTAGCCGCACTGGGCTGCGAGGGACGTGGGGAGTGCTCGGGAAAGCCTTCATCCAGTAGTGACGAGACAAAATGCGTGAAGATTATGTATATATATTTTTTCCCAACGCGTGTTTTATATTGGTAGGGCTCAAACTGCCTCGGTGTTGTTGTGCTGTTTTTTTCCCGATAAGGCCCAAGCTGTCACCAGTTTCATTCCATTCGCTGGAAATGAATGCATTGCGATGCATCTCAAGATCACACATTCCCTCCTCGCCACACATTCTTTTTTCTCTCCATTCCCTCGTGACGTACCCCCCCCCCCCTCTGCCCTCACACCTTCATCCACTCCATCCACCTCCTCCTCCGGCCTTCTTCCTCCCTTTATAAACACTTTCGCTGCTGGCCTTCTCTCGAGCCTCTACGTGACCGGCTCAAGGCTCGGCCAATCTCCAAATCTCTCCCTCATCATTTGGGTTTTTTTTTTAAATCACTGCTTTCACTTTGGTCTCCTCTGTGACTTGCCAACATCCCAAGAGAATGAAACACAAGCAGATATTCAGCAGGCAATCAGCTGAATTGTGAAAGAGTGCAGGTGCTCCATAGATATGCTTCTTTCGCTTTTTTTCAAATTCCAATTATATTCCAAAATGTGCTGTTGGCACCATGTTGTCACGTGACGAATACAATTGCATTTAGACTGTTTTTTTAAACCGGGCAAATTGACCGCCTTGTGTCAGAGAATGGCGTCAGAAAATTTAAATCGCGCAACCACTTCTGAAAGTCCCTTCTATATTAGACTCGTGGCATATTTTATTTTTATTTTACTAGACATCTGTGAAAAATTGCTTCATAGCCCATACTCTGATTCTGATCAATTTCACCATGGCAAAGAGTGTTTCATCTCATGTGACAACAAAATAAAACTGATTTTAATTTTCGCAGTAAGTGGAAAATCTAATTTTTTTCCATTCGTGCACCCAGTGGTGACTTGGGCTGAGGCCATCAACTTGCAGCACCTTATGACCCGGCGTTATCACGGGTGACTGCACAGCTTTGAACCCAAGGTCTCAACGGTGCCGGCTCCGTGCCCCGACATGCTGTTCGAACCCGGAGGCGCCCACGTCAAGTAATTTGACAATGCTTTAAAAGGCAAAGATCATTCGGCTCCAACGTTTTACTATTAACGGTGGAATAAAAAAAACCCATACCAACAAATCCATGTCGCACGATCCTCGATCGAAACAACACCCAACGTCATCAGCCAGATGCACAGGAGGGAGTGGAAACAAGTTGTAATGGTTTTTGCGATGGGTGAGTTTTGGGTGGGTGATCGGGTTGTGTCTGATGAATGGGCGATGGGTGGTTGATCTGTGTGTGGTGATGAGTGCGTGATGGTTTGACGGATTATGGGTGGGTAGGTGGCTTAAAGGTTGGTGGTGTTTGAATGTTGAACGGGTGATAGGTGTGCGCTGGCTGGTGATCGTGGCTGGGTGATGAGTAGGTGGGTGACAGTAGGATGGGTGATGGCTGGGTGAAAAGCTGGGTGGTGGAATGGGTAATGGGTGGGGGAGCGGCGGGGGGGGGGGGCTGACATATGTTTGGGTGATGAATAAGTCATGAGTTGATGATGGGTGGGTGATGGGCGAGTCGGTGACAAACGGTTGATGAAACGTGGGTGATGACTAGCTGATAGATCAATGGTGATGACTAGCTGATGGATCAATGGTAGGGGAGGGGAGGGGGTGAGGTCGGCCTGTCCGTATGTCAGCGACGACGTTATCCGTGGCGCCGCGTGTCCCGCTGTTGCAGCTGGGCAAGGGGAAATGCCTAGAGGTGGGCTGGCCCAGCCGCGGATACCAGCAAAGCTACACGGTGGCGCTGCTGCTCGGCACGTATCTGCTGCCCCTCCTGGTGCTCACCCTCGCCTACTCCAGCGTGGCCGTGCGGCTGTGGGGCCGGCGGACACCCTGGCAACGTCGACCACAACCGCGAGCTCCACCAGGAGCGCTCCAAGCGGAAGGTGGAGTGTGGGGCTCGGCTGTGCGGTGATTGTGCGGCTCTCCCCGAAAAGCCATTCACAGCAAGTCCAGCTTTTCCCGCATCTCCGTCACCTTGTTTTGTTTTTTTCCCCCCACGATTTTTGTTGTTGTTGTTTGTTTGTATTGAAATTTAAATTGAGAGTGAGAAGCGAGTGACAAACGAGGTGACCCCGGATGGCTCACGGGGGTTCAGATCCTGGCTTTTAATCTGAGTATTAGCTCACCCATAATGAAGCCGGGTCTTCAAATGTCGAGAGATAATGGTCTCAGCCCGATCACCAATTCACTAAAAAAAACCCATCGCATTATTTTCTTTTACTTCACATGGCAACATTCCAGCTTCGGTTTGACTGCCATGTAACGGGCATTATCTCTATCGCGGGACATGTGGGAACGTGCGCTTAATTGGGCTAATCCCAGCTCCGGGAATGAAATATCGATTCGACTGCAATGCGACACACATTTGTATCGTACGCAGAGTGGGTGTGGGAGAGCGTTGGTCTCCGTCGCGTGGTGCAGAGGTCACTTGGAAGAGATCGCAGGAGGTAGTTCTGTGATGTCCGCTTCCACGGGCCGACCTCTATAGCACCAATTGTTGCATTGCCCTGCGAGAAATCCGAACGGATGACATGTTTTTATTTCCACAGCATGACGACGATAGCGCCATTGGATAAAACCGGGGGGGGGGGGGGGATAGGGATAGCTGTCGTGGCTGTGACGGTACCACCTGAAGACGGAAGCTTGTGTTGCCTCCGAAACGTCGTGATTTTTATTTTATTTTACTTTTTAATGTTTTTTTTACCTACGTGACTTTACCGAAAAAACCTAAGAATATGAATCCTTGCAGTCACGAAAGCTTCAAATCTAGAATAGGGGGGAGGAATTGTTGAAATCTAAATCCGTTAATCGCGTGAGAGCTGAACAAGAACAGATCGTGCACGGCCATGCACGCCGCCGGGAGACTTTGCCTTTGCGTGCGCTGCAGGTGATCAAGATGCTGAGCATCATTGTGCTCATGTTCGCCGTGTGCTGGCTGCCGCTCAACGTGTTCCAAGCGCTGCTCGAGTTCGGGCCCTCGCTGCTGCCTCACCACCCCGGCTCTGCCACGGCCCTCTACTTCTGCTCACACTTCCTCGCCATGTCGCACAGCGTGTGGAACCCCCTGGTCTACGGCTTCTACAACGACAGCTTCAGGGTGCGTGCGACAGCGCACACGCGACAAAGGTCCCCCGTATAGCCTGCACAGACTGTTGGGGCAAGTGCCGTTAGCGAGGAGCACCTGTGAAAGACCGGCACGGCGCACGAGGGGGTGGGTGGTCAACACCCGCCTTTGTCTCCCCAGTGGCGATGTTTACACATCGTACTCATTTCAGGCTGAGTCGACCTAGGGGAGGCCCAGGAACTGGTTCAAATAATCATCACTGATATTGGTCGTGAGCGGGAATCGAACACAGGTCGCCGGGTTCATAGTGCAGCGCACTGACCACTACACTACCGCTCCCCCCCCCCACACACACGTGCACACACACACACACGGTATATAGATGGGTCAGCGTTTTCTTAGCTCTCAAATGGGCATTGGGATATTGCTCGCGGTGGCGAGATGTTAACTCCCTCGCCTGGTATACAGAAGGTCGTGGGTTCGATCCCAACCTTGACATCGGGAGGCCATCATCCAGCAGTGGATTGACAAACGGGTTGCTGTCTGTGTATATGATGAAGAGCGCCTCTCCGTAGACCAGCCACGTTTAACGCTGCGTCAATCGAAGCTCACCTCGCCGTATTAATTTTTACGTCACCCCAGAGAGTGAGGTCCTACCGTGGCCGGGAATTGAATTGATGGTCTCAAACAGGAGCCCAATGCTGTTCCACAGCCAGAGATTTATCGTGGCCACTGTATTATACAATGGGCACAGATTGCATCTATATATATAAAATCGTTCATGTCTGTCTGTCTGTGTGTGTGTGTGTGTGGACTTTGGCCCATACGCACTTTCATTGGACGGCGGTTGCCCCTGGCAACGGCTAGCCACGCCTTCGCCGCTTTCATTGGACCTGGCAACGGCTAGCCACGCCTTCGCCAAGGGCTGCAGTTTCATTGGACGGCGGTTGCCCCTGCCAACGGCTAGCCACGCCTTCGCCACTTTCATAAGCTCCGTATTTAATTAAATAATAGCCATTACACAGTATTGTTGGAGCGCTAGGGGGGGGGGGAAGGAACGCCACCCGTACCCTGCCTCTTCCAAGCCGACAATTTTAGGCGAGGCCGCAGGCTTTGCACGCTACTAGGCCTCGACACCCACCACGCCACTCTGAGGTAAATTCATCAAAGTTTTTCCTACTCTTCACTACACCCCCACCACAATGTGTGCTATTAATATTACTTTTAAACCCAACGCGCCAACAATCGATTACTTTAATGTTCACTGTACAAATACTCATTAAGCTGGGTGAGCGTACTGCCAGTCTATCATGTACACTGTAGCCTGCTTATTAAGCTCGGTGAGCGTACTGCCACTCTATCATGTACACTCTAGCCTGCTTATGAAGCTGAGTGCGTGTACTGGCAGTCTATAATGTGGACTCTTGCCTGGTTATTATAATCGATTCTTTATATGTTCTTTGTACAAACAGTCATTAAGCTGCTTGAGCGACCCCAGTTCGATTCCAACTCACGCCCACCACCGCTGACGATTATTTGAAACGGACCTGGCCCTCCCCTAGGTCCACTCAGCCTCAAAAGCGTAACTGCTGTCGTGTGTGAACATCGTCACTGGGGAGACAAAGGCGGCGGGGCATCGTGGATCCAAGTCCCGGGCGAAGCCGGGTCATGTGTATGTGTGTTTGTGTTTATGTGTATGTCTGTGTGTCTCTATGTATGTGTGTATGTATGTGTATGTATGTGTTTGTGTGTATGTGTGTGTGTGTATGTATGTGGGTTTTTTTTATGTCTTTATGTGTATGTCTGCGTGTCTCTATGTATGTGTGTATGTACGTGTGTGCATGTGTTTGTGTGTATGTATGTGTGTGTGTATGTATGTGTGTGTCTATGTATGTGTGTGTCTATGTATGTGTGTGTATGTGTGTGTATGTATGTGTGTTATGTGTCTGTCTGTGTCTGCATGTATGTGTGTGTGTATTGTGTATGTGTTTGTGTGCATGTATGTGTGTGTTTGTGTGTATGTCTGTGTGTATGTGTTTGTGTGTATGTGTGTGTATGTATGTGTGTGTATGTGTTTGTATGTGTTTGTGTGTTTACGCTCGCATTACACAAATGTGTTGCTGGTCTAAGGCGTTCCTCGCACAGCATTGCCGCTTTATTATTCCAGTCGTTTACTGCCTTACGCACCCTGAAAGTCGTGTGTGTCTGCAGCAAGCGCGTGTATGTGTACCTATGGACGCGCGCGCGTGTGTTGTGTAGGGGGAACGGTAGTGTAGTGCTTAGCGTGCTGTCTGTGTCTGTGTGTGTGTGTGTCTGTCTGTGTCTGTCTGTGTGTGTCTGCGTGTGTCTGTGTGTGTGTCTGTGTGTGTGCGTGTGTGGTGTGTGGGGAGCGGTAGTGTAGTGCTTAGCGTGCTGTCTGTGTGTCTGTGTGTGTCTGTCTGTGTCTGTCTGTGTGTGTCTGCGTGTGTCTGTGTGTGTGTCTGTGCGTGTGTGGTGTGTGAGGAGCGGTGGGTGTAGTGCTTAACGCTACGCTGCGCTACCAACCCGGCGAACCCAGTTCCATTCCCGCTCACGGCCACCACCGGTGACGATTATTTGAACCTCCCCTAGGTCCACTCAGCCTCAAACGAGTAACTGGTGTGGCGTATTAACATCGGCACTTGGGAGACAAAGGCGGCTGGGCGTGGTAGATCCAAGTCCCGGGCGAAGCCGGGTCATGTGTATGTGTTTATGTGTATGTCTGTGTGTCTGTATGCATGTGTGTATGTATGTGTGTGTATGTGTTTGTGTGTATGTCTGTGTGTGTATGTATGTCGGTTTTGCCGCCGTGGTAGATCCAAGTCCCGGGCGAAGCCGGGTCATGTGTATGTGTTTATGTGTATGTCTGTGTGTCTGTATGCATGTGTGTATGTATGTGTGTGTATGTGTTTGTGTGTATGTCTGTGTGTGTATGTATGTCGGTTTTGCCGCCGTGGTGGATCCAAGTCCCGGGCGAAGCCGGGTCATGTGTATGTGTGTATGTGTTTATGTGTATGTCTGTGTGTCTGTATGCATGTGTGTATGTATGTGTGTGCATGTGTTTGTGTGTATGTATGTGTGTGTGTATGTATGTGGGTTTTTTTGTATGTGTTTATGTGTATGTCTGCGTGCCTGTATGTATGTGTGTATGTACGTCTGTGGATGTGTTTGTGTGTATGTATGTGTGTGTCTATGTATGTGTGTGTATGTGTTTCTGTGTTTGTATGTGTGTGTATGTATGTGTGTTATGTGTCTGTCTGTGTGTCTGCATGTATGTGTGTGTGTATTGTGTATGTGTTTGTGTGTGTTTGTGTGTTTACGCTCGCATTACACAAATGTATAATGCGGGTCTAAGGCGTTCCTTACACAGCATTGCCGCTTTATTATTTCAGTCGTTTACTGCCGTATGCACCCTGAAAGTCGTGTGTGTCTGCAGCAAGCGCGTGTATGTGTACCTATGGACGCGCGCGCGTGTGTTGTGTAGGGGGAACGGTAGTGTAGTGCTTAGCGTGCTGCCTGTGTCTGTGTGTGTGTGTCTGTGTGTGTGTGTCTGTGTGTGTGTCTGTGTGTGTGTCTGTGTGTGTGCGTGTGTGGTGTGTGGGGAGCGGTAGTGTAGTGGTTAGCGTGCTGTCTGTGTGTGTGTTTCTGTCTGTGTGTGTCTGCGTGTGTCTGTGTGTGTGTCTGTGTGTGTGTCTGTGCGTGTGTGGTGTGTGAGGAGCGGTGGGTGTAGTGCTTAACGCTACGCTGCGCTACCAACCCGGCAAACCCAGTTCGATTCCCGCTCACGGCCACCACCGGTGACGATTATTTGAACCTCCCCTAGGTCGACTCTGCCTCAAACGAGTAACTTAACTACTGTAGCGTATTAACATCGCCACTGGGGAGACAAAGGCGGCCGGCCGTGGTAGATACAAGTCCCGGGCGAAGCCGGGTAGTACAGCTAGTACTTCATAAATCTCTCCAGGCAGGGCGCCTCCGCATTGTGAAGGGAGGTTTCCACCCAGGTGCACGAAATCGCGTCCTCTTTTGTGCGGTAAGATTGTACACAATGAAATTTCGCGCAATACAATTCTGATGCGCAAATCGAGATCCTTTTTTGCAGTATTGTAATTCTACGAAACGCACAAAAATGCACCTTTGCGAAGTCAAAATCATCGACCGACACATGCGGGACTTGAGGTTTCTCTGCTGTGCACGTGCGTAGGAGGCACTGAGGACGAGGGACAGCGTCACTTCGTGTGGCTGTGTGTGTAGCTTGACCAATTTGTGACCCATAATTTTCTGAACAAAGGTAAAATCTAGTAATAGGTTTTTACCCTTTCAACCGGTACAAAAACTGACACCTTTATACAAGGCATAATGTTTGCAATAACCACAACACAAGCAGTCAAAATGCAAACAAAAAGAAACAACAACGATGATGATGATGATATGCACTGTCCTTGAAGTTGATTGGTCCACTCCTGAGACAGCTTTTCTTGGAGCCTAGTCTCCATTGGTGCTGGACCAGATGACACCAAAAGGCGTACAACTCAAAGACAGCGCACTATCAGAGTATTGAGAGCTCAGGGTAAGCATTTGCACTATGAGACATCTCCTTTACCAGTGGCAAAATATAGTAATAGGTTTTAACCCTTTCAACTGCTTGTGTTGTGGTTATTGCAAACATGATGCCTTGTATAAAGGTGTCAGTTTTTGTACCAGTTGAAAGGGTAAAAAACCTATTACTATATTTTGCCACTGGTAAAGGAGGTCTCAAAGGTAAAATCTATTTGTTGGCAGTCAAATGCTTTCTTCTCATTCATCATCACCATCACGATGGCGTGTAGTTGTCCACCGCACATTTCGGCATTCGTTTCCACTTTCCTCTGAGTGTCAATATGCTCAAGTAGCGCACCACATATTTCCTTGCACCGATCTCTGTATCGTGTCGTCGATCCCATTCTCTGTGAGGTCTTCCTCCCTTTCTGGATCTTTCCATTTTTTTTTCAAACATTACCAGCAACAACAACACTTTTTTAGTTTTCCTGTTTTTGTTGTTGTCCATCCTACATTTGTGTCCAAAATAGTTCCAGTTTTTTTTTCTCATCACTGCCCGCGTTTTGCTTCTAGCATTACATTTTTTCCTGTCATTTAAAGCACAGTTTATTACACGTGGAATTAACAGGACAAATTATAATTTGCATGATTTGCGAATCGCTGTACCCGACTTCTTAGTGGAAATGTTTTCGTCTGTCTGTCATAAATTACGTTAATGTTTCAGAGGCAATTACAGTAAAGTGTAAGGTTGCTCCGATGCTGGTGATAATACGACACGTTTTATAATCTAATCGATCCACGAAACTAGCGATCGTCTGTTCCACGACGTAACGCCACATTGTGATTTCTGTTTAGAATAATCGATGATGTCATTTGTTTTCCATAGTTGACGACAATGTGTGCGTTATTAGTGTTATTTATTGTCACGATGATACTTACTTGTGCTCGCTCATAGCAGGCTCAAGCGGAGTGATCTGCGATGGAAGAATTTTGGAGTAATATGTAATTTGTACCGACGGTACAGCAAAGGACAAAAACACAATACCATACAATTTGAGCTACAATCACAAAGTTACGGAAAACCCGATATTGAAACAATCACCTCATTGAGAAAGTGTACATTGTGCCGTGCCATATCGTGAAACATTATACTGTGGAACCCCGAGTAAAGTTCCAAAATTTCCTAACAGCAAACAAAACGACTGTACATTCTTCTCAAGAAAAATTACGTAGAGTGGTTGTGTAAAGTTTAGCCATCTCAATGTACCGCACACAATAACCCGTTTCAGTGAATTTACGTACAGCGCCATTGCGTCTCCAGATATAAAACACACGCGGGTTTTGTTGTTGTTGTTGTGGTTTTAGTCCATGAGCCTTTTAGCTCTCCAAGACAATCTCATCCGGCACCATATGTTGGAGCATGTCAATTATGTACCGATTTCAACTTTGCCTGGCTCTCGACCGCAGAGCCGGGCTTGTTAAAACAAAACGCTGGTGGCTGTCCAGATGGTATTGGCGAGAGGGATACTCGTGAAGTATAGGACCTTGTTCAACGCTAAAAGCAATCACGTACACAAACCCATTACGCATTGTCGCGAAAAATGTGTGTGTGTTTTTTTTTTTACCGTAATGCACATTGACAACGCAAAATGGGTTTATATAAGATACCTGAGGTTTGTTATAAAACGTGTTGAAGATCGGCTTGCAAAATGAAGAACATTATGATTAGTATTGTAATGGTCCACATCCATCCCTGATAATATAAAAAAAATATATATATAAAGAGATGACAGCTGAAGTGTGAAAGGGAACCTGTTAAGATAACAAGGCAGAACTGTAGCTAATCCAAAATGACAGATCAAGTACAAAAACAAGAGCGATCACTGCACCTCTCTTCTCTGAGGCCAATACTCGTCACTGCCCATTTGAGCAAAAAACACCAATGTAGCATTGGCCTGCGGGGGTACTGTGGAGATGGAGCAATGAAATTAGCTCGTGTGCAGTTAAATCGGCTCCCGCACAGATGCGAGATTGATCGTTGGCATTTGGACCATGGGAAATGCCTTCTGTTTCTGATTGCATCTGCAACACTTTCTTGCCACGTTTTAATGGGAATTTCCCAGTTGCTCGCATCATACCTCCACGAAATTCTTCGTATTCAAAAGCCATAAACACCGTGTTCTCATGCAAGTACTAACCAGTTACATTTTCCATGGTGAGAGATTGCGATTGCCTGTAGAGGCCTTCATCCAGCAGTGGATTGATCATGACCGATGTCAAATGATGGGGCACACAAATATGTGGAATGGATTAAGTATTTTTTAGGCTTCCAAGAGCCTTTATTTTGTTTATCAGAGCATAATTGAAGCCACACTCCCAACACGTGATGCTGCCAAGCAATCATTATGCAAGGTTTTTTTTTTTCTTCCCCATCTCGTAAATGGATTAAGTTCTCATTTTCATTCATATGTTATATTGAAAATAATTAAAAGCTTAATCTATGATTGGAGTGAAGTGTTTACTTTCAGCTCAAAGCTCTGAGTATACGTGTGCATAGCGCTCACGAGCGCACTGCCATACGAACCCTGTGACCTCAGTTTGAATCCCATGCATGACCAATAACGAGTGGTGAATATTTGAACTGGTTTATGGGCCTTCGTGAGGTCGACTTAGCTTTAAATAGGTACCTGACGTTGTGTAAACATCAGCACTGGGAGAGACAAAGGCGGCTGGGCATGGTGTTGGCGACCCACCCACTTGTGTGCCGTGGCAGCCTTAATAGGTGCTCGCTAACAGCACTTGCCCCAACAGTCTGTTAAATGCTATACGGGGGATCTTTGCCATTTTTAGCGTGCAAATAGTAGTACGTGAGATGTTGCATTTTAAAACATGGTTACTGCAATTTTAGCGATACTGCGGTGTAAATAGCGTACGATATTTACCGTCCTTCCATACCTTTACATACAACAACCCATACAGTTAGTTTTTTTCGGTAAAGTCACGTAGGTAAAAAATAAATAATTAAAATAAATAAGAATAAACAATAGAAACAATTATAGTGATTTATTATGTTATTTATATAAATGTTTCTATTATTTTATAATTTATTATTTATTTTTCTACCTACGTGACTTTACCGAAAAAACCTAAGAGTATGAATTCTTGCAGTCACGAAAGCTTCAAATATAGAAACAACAACTCAGCTTCTTCGGGAGCTGCAGAGCAACCCAGGCCAGGGGCACTCGCTCACAAATGAGGCTTCCCGGTCGTTTTTTTAGGTCGGGGGGGGGGGGTTGGATTTAGTTGGTTTTGGGTTTTTTTTTCGGTTTCTATTGTTTTTTCGGTTTTTTTAATTTTTTCGGTTTTGATTGTTTTTTAGGTTTTTTTTATTTTTTCGGTTTTTTTTTTATTGTTTTTGGGGTTTTTTTCCCCGGTTTTTTGTGGTTTTTGGGTTTTTTATTTTCTCCGGTTTTTCGTGTTTCCCCCCCCCCCCCCTAGGCCGACCTGCGCCAACTGTGCTCGCGCCTCTGCTCCGGCGTGCCCTGCCTCGACTGCCCGTGCGAGCGGAGCGACGCGGCCGACGGGGACAAGAGCAAGGCGAAGAAGCAGAAGAGCTCCAGCATGAGCATGCGCTCCAGCTTGCAGGGGAGGAAGACCCTGCCCCTGGGCAGTTCTGTGCGTACCTACCTCACGGTGGACACGGTCCCCCAGCAAGCGGCTGGGAACCACCACAATCAGCACGCAGCGCCACCTGCCAGAAGGTGAATCCGTCCCACGTTGTTGTTGTTTTTGTTGTTATTGTTCTAAAAACGAACATCCGATCCCGCGAGATTAAACACATTTTTTGTCACGGCGATGGTACATGTTTCACGACGACGATGCAAGGTCATGATGCGGTTCAATGTATTCCACTTCAAATTCACTCGACGCGAACTGCGACTAAGTCTTCTAGTTTGTGGAAACAAGTCACATGCTGCCAGTCACACAAGGAATAAGAATAATTAAATGATCACGAAAACAGATGAGGTCATATAACCCCTGGAATTGTTTTTTTTTTGCGTGCAAAAATACTCATTTAAAATGGGCAAAGCTTTTTATTCACATTTTGTGCTGTCGTTATTTCATAAATATATTTTGTCAGGAAATAATTTGCGACGTACGCATTCGAGCCACGATAATCTCGCTCGCGCAATATTTATTCGAATCTACTTATACGAATACGGAGGCTCTTGTACGATATATGATGCGTTGTGGTGTCACCTTATCTTGGCAACACTCGTGGACCTCTCCAGTTCCGTGAACCTGTCGTTTGGGTTGAGCGTGTGGTTTTAGTTGGCCCATAATGGAGGGAGTGTTTGTCTTTCTTAAACAACAACTAAAAAAAATCAACATTTTATTCACAATGTGCTACTAACATCATCCAATGAGATAACAGAAAAAATCTTCTTGGTTATTTCGGTAAAGTCACGTAGAAGGAAAATAAAACATAATAAAATAATTCTCACGACGTTTCGGCCACAACGCAAGCAGCCATCCTCGGGTGAAGAACAGGTCTGTCGATAAGACAGAGTCTGAAGACGCAATAAGACGCTGTCTTTCCGACAGACCTGTTCTTCACTTGAGGACGACTGCTTGCGTTGTGGCCGAAAACGTCGTGAGAATTATTTTATTATGTTTTATTTTTATTATTTTATTATTTCCCTTCTACGTGACTTTACCGAAAGAACCAAGAAGATGAATCCCTGCAGTCACGAAAGCTTTAAATTGAAATATAACAGAAAAAAGTTGACCGAAGAACGGTCACAGACCAATTGCATCACTCCTTACTTGACAACGGCTCGTGGAATGTTACAATCACAGAACAAACTTCTAGAGATGCTCTCCAAGTGACCTCCTCTTCTCTGCCACTAAGAGTGCTACACCTCCTCCATGCGCCCTGCTATCAAGCGAGTTTTTACCGAGTGGTAGTGAAAGTGACATTGGTATTCTCAAAGTTAGAAGGTTTGTGCAAAAAAAACTTGCGATGAACGGCTTGTTTTTGCGTGCAGTCATCGACGACTCGACATAGACTGTCAACTCCGCACACTCGAGGAGCCAAATTTACCCACGATTGGGCCGCCTGGATGATTTGTGCCCAGGATCTCGGCAGTCCTGGCCTCACTCCTCTAACCCCAGGCCACCCACGCAGGACACACGTTGTGTTTATTGACAGCAGTGCCAATGCAGAAGGGGACCAACAGTTGCAATTGGATGCCTTCGTGTCCAGCCTCGAGCATTGCCAAAAAACTCCATGAAAAAGATACCTTCGTCAAAAAACCTGCCACTTTTCTCCAACATCTTCTTGGTTTCTTTCGGTAAAGTCACGTAGAATGGAAATAATAAAATAATAAAAATAAAACTAAATAATATAATAAATTTATGTAATAATATTATAAAATAATATTTTATTTTATTATTTCCATTCTACGTGACTTTACCGAAAGAACCAAGACGATGAATCCCTGCAGTCACGAAAGCTTTAAATCGAAATTTTCTCCAACACTTTGCAAGTCCCCAGCTGTAGCCGCTATACGGCCGAATTAGTGGAGACGGTTGAGGGCATCCCTTGCACACAACCTTCTTGGCCCCCTGCATGGAACAGTCCAGAGCATTTTTAACATCAATGCATATAGATTGCAAACAACAACAACAACAACACACAACTCAAGATTTTATGAGAATAATGACGAGGATGACTCTTTACAAATGGGAAAGCCACCGAAAGTTCAAACACATTTTAACCACTGCAGCGAATGTTCAAATTGCGTTAGAAAACGGTGCATCGTCTGACCAATGAAAATCAGACTCCACGTATATTCACATTAACACGATGATATTTTGTTCTCTTTTTTTCAGCGTAACTGGTTCGTCTTTGGAAACCTACACATAAAGTGAGCTTTTTTAAAAAATCAGAGAACAAATGGAGGACTTCGTATGGAGGCATATCATTGTCACCGATCACGAACATGGGAAAATTAATAGAAATCTTGAGCCGGGAGGAAAATTATTGTTTGTATGTTTGTTGTGCTTTCTTCTTCTTCTTCTTCTAATCAGTGGATCTCCGCGTTCAGAAAATGTCTATGGCTGTGCTAGAAATAAAGACAACCTTCACATTGTATAACAAGGCACGGAGGTTCAGTAAATGCTTCTGTATTGGACAGCAGCTACACTGTGTCACCGTAGGTATCCCGTACGTATTGTATCCTGAACGAATTGTACCGTTAACATTGAGATGACTGCTATTCATTCCGTAGCAAGGCCGGTCTGTTTTGTACAATTTACAACCGCGTTATTTCATTTTTGCCCCGACTGGAGTTCAAATTCACATCTGCGCCGCGGCTACTTTGAAATCGCGTGGCCTTTTTTGTGGCGAGAGACGCCGAGGTTACAGCGAAAGATCAACGAGATTTAATGCAACGGTCTTTATTTATACGAATGAAAACTAAAGTGAAAATCTCTACGCATCACACGGGTGGGAAAACGGTCCTCCTGGGGATCTGTAAGAGACGGGACCAACTGCAAAATATCTCACCCCCATATGCTTGAGCAATGTCGTCGCAGAATTAACCGCAAGTGTTCTTGCACGAAGAGCACGCTCGACACGTCTGGCTGTCACAAGGCGTGCAATGGCAAAGCTGCACAAGAAAGTATCATGTCATTCGCTCTGTGGGTGTACAGGCAGGGGAAGTAGGGTTGCTAGCCGTTTGAAAAGAAACGCGGTCTGTAAATAATGGAACACCCCATGTGACGTGTCGTGTTTCAATGCAAGCCAACTCATTTATAGATACGCCACTTGAATACTGCCAAAAGGGAGAAGTGATACATTTATTTTAAAGCTCATTCCTGTATCTCACTAATTGCGATGCCCTTTGTTAGTACTGCTTTGTAAGACGCGGAGACATCCCTTTCACAATATTCAATCGCCTGTTGTGAAGCAAGTCAGGCGGTTATTGTAAATCAGTGGGCATTTATAAAAATTTACCACCCTGTTGCTTGTGTGCTATTATTAAATTTAGGCATATGAAGACCGATTATCATAAGTACTCTGTTAACTTTAGTCAGATAATACAAGACGTAGATGCCAGTAGGAATTTATTTATTTCGACAGACAACCTTGATGATAGATATCATTGGCATTCCAATCATCATCATCGTCCACTAAGCGAGAGTTGAGCCATAGCTGCCTTATGGCGCAGCAGAGAGCAGTGATTAAAAACAAGGTGTTGTTGTACTCTATTTATATGCTCCCCGACTTCCCGGCCTTCACCAACCCGCAGTGACAAGCCACGGTATGCTATGAGACCTCCTTTACCAGTGGAAAAATATAGTAGTAGGTTTTTACCCTTTAAACTGGTACAAAATGACACCTTTATACAAGGCATCATGTTTGCAATAACCACAACACAAGCAGTTAAAATGCAAACAAAATAAAACAACTCTGATAATGATAATGATATGGACAGTGCATATCATTATCAGAGTTGTTTCTTTTTGTTTGCATTTTGACTGCTTGTGTTGTGGTTATTGCAAACATGATGCCTTGTATAAAGGTGTCAGTTTTGTACCAGTTTAAAGGGTAAAAACCTACTACTATAAGCCATGGTATGGTCAATAATCCCAATAATTCGCACAGAGGCCTTCACCCAACAGCGGACTTACATGCACAATGCGTGGGCGTAAGCTGTGGTTACGTATTACAATAAGCCTGCCAATGTAACGAACCAAAATAGTTGCAAATATATTCTTGATTTTCTTGCCTATCAATAAACACACACGATGTGCGAAGGAGAACAAGCAAGATAATTGGATGAGAGGAATAAGTATAACCCGTAAAAACAAAGTTTTTCACTCTAAATCCTTTATATGCATGGCGGCTAGAGTCCTCTCGTCCTCTGGCTTGAGATGGCTGCCACCTATGGGTCAGATGATTGTCTGCAGTATTAAACAATTGGTAATTAAATATTTAATATGTTTTCCCTAAACAGTGTCAAAAATTTTGGAAAAAAAATTGCACGAACATTAATTGTCTCGCACAACGAGTCTGTGTGCAAAATGTCAGCTCGATTGGATCACGGGAAGTGGGTTAAAAAACGACCGAAAGGTTTGCACGGTCGTAAGCAAGCAAGCAAGCACGCAAGCACGCAAGCACGCAAGCAAGCAAGCAAGCGAACTTAATATAAAGGATTTAAAAATAGGAAACTCCGAAAAAAAATACAATTCCCACGTGGAAAATAATAATCATTCCTCTCTCTGGCTGCAGCGAGCAACTTTAAGGACCAGCATTCAGCTCAATTAAAAACAAAGAAAAAAGGCTAACTGTGGAAACAGTAGTGCTGATAATTACAATCATAGCGGTCTATAACAAAGACAAAGATACCCCATACAGCCTATTGGACATCTGTTCAAAAGAGCTTCATAGCTCATCGGATTCCTTCAAGCTAAATAAAGATTCGATGCTGTGTTGTTTCCCATTCTTGTTTACTCCTTCACATGTAGAAGAGATCGAACAAAGATCCTCCGTAATAGCCTTAACAGACTGTTGGGGCAAGTGCTGTTAGCGAGCACCTATGAAGGCCGCCACAGCACACGAGGGAGTGGATGGCCAGCACCACGCCCGACCGCCTTTGTCTCCCCAGTGGCGATGTTTACATGCCGCACCAGATGCTCATTTGAGGCCGAGTCGACCTCGGGGAGGCCCAGGATCGGTTTAGATAATCGTCACCGGTGTTGGCTGTGAGCGAACTCGGGTGGTGAGGTTTAGTAGCGCGATGTGTTAACCGCTGCACCACCGCTCCGCACAGTAATATATATATATAGACACACACACAAACATCACCATCATCAGCCATCATCAATCCACTTCTGAATGTGTGAAAAAGCCCCCCAGAAGCTATTGCTGTCTTTCACAGTCCTACATTGTATAGTTCAGTGTATATCTATATTCTCCCATTCAAAACACTGCTTTACCAAACTACACCTTAAAATATACCTAATAAGAATTTTCTTTTGTATGTAATATCTGCTTCGCCATATGTTACGTGTGTTATGTTACCAAAATAAAATTCTATGTTTACTTTTACTATTCTGTCTCACGGTTTGTTAAACGCTTATTTTGTGCCATTGTGCCAACAAGGTTATTGCTGTGCGTATCGAACAATGACGGAGCAAGTCACTCACTCGCAAGGGTGGAACGCGTCCAGGAGCACGTACACCGGGGAGATGGAGCGATGAGATCGCTTCGTGTGCAGCTGCTGAATTGGATTGTTGCATCACAGGAGGTGATGTCAGTCGAGCCAATTATGTTGGTGAACCTATCTGAAGACCTCTGAATGTTTTTAAATCTTGTTCAGGTTTCCTCGCCGTTTTTGAGATCTCTCATTTGCAAATCTCTCCTCAACCAGGAACTGCGTTAAATAACGCCATTTCAGACTATCATAAATAAAATAAAAACAATAAAAACCATGACCTATTTTTATTCTACCAGGTAAGGCCCACTGAACTTTCCAGCTCTTTTTTAGAAGCGACCTGGCTACAAATGATAGCTCAACGAAGTGGCTTACCTACTAATGTAGACATTTATAGCAGCCAAACACTCTAAAAGCATGGCTTTTTTAAATGTGGAGGGAAAAACTGGAGGACCCGAATGGAAATACACGCAACCACGGACATGCAAACTCCAAATATACACGCATCAGGGTCAGGATTGAACCAACGGCCTCCTGTATACAAGGCGAGGTCGATCACATTTCGCGACCGTGATCACGCCTGCATGCCGTGTTTTGAGGCTCAAGTGGAGGCTTCCGTGACTGTTTTGGATGCATCCCGTTCCTTGGCTCTCACTCCCCGTTGTAATTCTGGCCCAATTGGCCATAACTCTTGGAGTGACATGTCCTGCCCAAGCCCACTTACTTTCTTAGCAGTTTGAATGTCAAGGACACGATAAAAGCATCATTTTTATTGATGATCTATTGCATAATTTAACGCAAGCATATGTGAAGTAGCATTTTCGTTTTTTAATGTTGTCATGATATGAGGTAGCTCAAATGGTAACAGGACAAGGCTGTGAAGCATGAAAACGGTCAGTTCAAATCGCATTGCAGGATCAACTCAAGACACCGTCCCTTCGGCGCCAATAATATGAACATCTGCTGCTGAAACCACTCGATAGGAAGACAACAGTAGCAGGCTTCAGTCAACATTTGGTTCACTTTCCAACGATAAAGACTGGCCCTCAGCGTGGTAATGTGGAATGTATACCACGGTGAATCTGGACTCCAAGTGGAAATAATCAAGGTCGAGGGCTCATTTCACCACGGGAGCACAAACCGATTGCATTTTTAAACGCAAGAGACAAACATCAACAAAATATGCGAAATGGACACTTGAATACGTTTTGAAAATCAAGAAACATTTATTCTCAGAAGTGTCTTTCACTGTCGGCAATAAAATAACACATCTGCATAATAGCTGACATAAAAAAATGGAAAAATGTAATATTGGCATTTCATTTGAGACCGTCCGAATTCTGTATTCATGGAGACTGCATAATACGAGAGCCCATTGCAGGTTGGATAATTTGCATTCAAGCATCTCAACTTTCCCCACCTGAACACTTCATCACAAGAAATTTCATAAAAAAACGTGCAAAGAAAGCTGTACATTATTTTAATTTGACCAGGTAAGGCCCTCTAAGCTACGTAGTTCTTTTTTCAGAAGCGACCTGGCCACAAATGACGGCTCAACGAAGTGGCTCATCACGTGGAGATGTGTAGCAGCCAAACACTCTAAACGCGCGATGTTGATTCTAAATGTGGAGGGGAAAACTGGAGGGCCCGGAGAAAAATCCACACGATCACGTGGAGAGAGACACACGCAAACTCCAGATATACAGCAGGCGTCTGGGTCGGGATCGAACCCACGACTTCCTGCACACCAGGTGGGGGAGTTAACATCTCTTCACCGGGAGATGGAGAGATGGTGCAGTTGGCACGGCCTCTCCATCAGCAAGTTATAACAGCAAACAATACAAAAATAACAATAGGAGTGCAACATAGAGAAAATTGTAAGCAAGTAACGAAATATTAATATATAATACATTCATACTCGTTGGTTCTTTCGGTAAAGTTACGTAGGTAAAACATGTATTTAAAAAAACATTTAAAATAAAAAATTCAAAATAAAAATTCAATATAAATAAAAGTTAATTAAATCACGACATTTCGATTGCAACACAAGCAATCATCATCAGGTGTGAAAATCACAGCAAGAATTTTTTATGGTAAGGCAGCAAAGACAACAACAACAACCCAGTCCCAGACCACACCAAGACGACACCACACAGGAGTAGCCCCTTAATAAAACGGCACATTAACATTGCGCCTATCGATACACAGGTAATGATCAAAGTTACAATGACATTTTTAGTGCAGGTGGTTTTTGTTACGGCCGTGGTGGCCAGCGGTACAGCCTCTTGAGTGAGAGGCGGGACCGTAACGGGAGCTGCATTCATTTGTTTTGGGTGGTTTCCTTCCATCCCAACAATTTGTCCCAGCTGTGACGTCTGTCACATCGTGAGATGAAGGATTCAATTCGGAAATCTCACAGAGGCGGTTTGCCCCGTGTGTCACCAATTGTTTTCACTGGGGGACTCTGAGAAATCCTTCAAGCGGTTATTGTTGTTGTTGTATTCTTTACGCAGCAGTGGTGACATGTTCTCATGTTATCACTGTGAAATTATCACAGTGAGGGCTTCGATTATGCCAAATTAAGTCACTAAATACAAGTAAATAATACATATACAGTAATAGTAGTCCCTCAATAAAGTGGTCACATACACATAGCACTGTCAATACACAGATAAGGATCAAAGTTAATGCAATAGGTTTTATTATTAGTATTATTATATATACGTCTTAATTATGGGAAAGTGGAAGTGTCTGGAAATTATTTTATATATGGCCTTGGCCTTTATTTTTGCTAAATTAGACCTGTTAAATAATACACTGCAGCACACTCTTATAGCTTATGACAACCGTAACAGTTTAAGAAGCTGCAGCCACTTTACCGCTCCTCAGGTTAATCTGCAATATCCTCAGCAATTATGATGTTTGCGGAGAAAAATTAGATCCGGTACAATTGGTTTGGATAAAAATAGCGCGCAATTACCACTTTCATCCTAAACACAAGGGAATGGATTATTTTTGCAGGCTAAGATTCGCACCGACCATTGTGAATGACACGTCTTTGCCTTTAGACCAGAGGCACAAGCGCTGCAAACGATTGACCTCCCAACACATTCCTGCGGAGGGAGCTGGTAGGAACGTTGGGTTGCTCGGTCAATGGCCAGGGTCAATGGCGGCGTGGTGTATTCCACAAATATGGCCGACTGTGAGGGGCGGGCACAAGCCGGCGTGAGTAGGTTAAACGTTGAGTTTTATAAGGGCACCACGGGGTGACCAGCCCTTCCCCACCCAGCCCTACCCCTCCCACCCCCACCCAGCCCCTCCCCACCCAGCCCCTCTCCACTCAGCCCCACCCCTCCCATTTTTGGATGCACGACGGACGGACGGACACAATAATCCCCTGTGGGCTGGTGTAACCAGGAAGTTCCTACCAGCATTATATCACTATGTAACACGATTTTTGTTCCTGGGTATATAAGTGTTATTTTCTAATTGCTTATGCCTCATAAGTACAGAATATTGATATTATTCCTCACAAACTTTGCTTTTGTGACCAGGACTTAACGTGAAGGAATGACACAAATGCGCACCACGTTTTCTCATTAAAAACAGGTACATTAAAAAATATCAATGTCCTGGTCACAAAAGCAAAGTTTTTGGGAAATAATAGCCATTTGCTGTACTTTAGAGGCATAAGCAATTAGGACATAACACTTACTACCCAGGATCAAAAAAATTTAAACAATTGTTACACAGTGAATTGTTGATTTTTTTGGGAGATATTTTAATTCGACGCGGAATAATTTTTTCGTCCAATTGAACCATCCCTGTTGCATTGTTTCTGTATTTTTTGCGTGTGTTTTATACCGATGAGGAAGTCACCACGCGAACGAGCCCGATCTCAGAAGCTCAGCAGGTATTTTGAGACAGGACAGCGCTTGGAATGGTCAACCAGCATGCCTGACATGTTTCACCAGCTGCAGGGCAATTATGTAGACAGCAGAAACTCGAGTGGTGTACTTCACTTTACTTCAATGCTCCACCTTCAGCATAAAATATTCGAATCGCATCATTGTGGGGAGGTCATGATCCAACAGTAGATCGACAAAGGGCCGTGCCTGTCAACATGCTCGTGTGCATTACCATCGCATTTGCATGAAAAGCAAACGCTGATTTGTATGCATGCGTTATGATGCGTGTATCATGAACTTCACGAGTTCACGTTGATCGATGTACGTACGGCACTGTACGCGTCGCTATACTCCTAGGATCCACATGCCGCAAGCTGGTGGAATGTCATATCGATTAAATGTTGGTGGCAGCATTGCGATAAATTAGGAAATATCTTTCACGTGCACAAAAACACCTTGTTTAAAATCAGTCAAGTGTTCACGTTTCAAACCAAAATCAAGTACATATTCATTACCGTGTTTTGTCATTACAACCTCCAATCAGTACATTCTATTTACTCAGCAGCGAATTATTTGTTGCATAATTGCATCATGGACTCGGAAAGCAAATTAACACTTGATGCCTGAAAATTTACATAAATTCACAAATACTGCAAATTAAGAAATAACACAAGGGGAGCTGTGGTACACCACGCCATGAACTCGGCAACTCGATGTCTAATTCCCAGCCAGGGCTAATATCAGCGTCGAGTGATATTTAAAACAGTCCTGGAACTAACTCCCTGCTTTCCAAAATCTGCACTCACCAGCTGGGCGAAGTATAGTCAAGCAATCCCCGTGACCGACACAGCAAGGGAAGGCCTTCGACCAACAGTGAATTAACGAGGCGTAAAGTTACTCGTGTTACATGCAATTCATAACACCTGGCGCAAAATATCTCAGCGCAGCAAAACGCATTGTTGTAGCGTGCTCATTTGCTCAAACGTATTTGCGCAAATCGTTCACCAGCCAACATTGACGAGCGTGGTGAAGTATGGTCAAACAAGGCCCACGGTGAGCAGAGGCATTCATCCATCAGTGGATTAACATACGACCATAATTGTAATATGCATACATACATATGGCCACCATGCATTTACATGTGTGAGAGTGAAAAAAGTGTGCGCGTTTCTACGAGCCAACGAGTGATGATTTGAGCCTCTATGCCACAGCCTGGCCCGAGGATTTATAGCCCTGAAAAAAAAATTCCAAGGTTTGTCACGACACAGACCCACAATAGCCTTCAATTACACACAACGGTCAGTGGGCATTCACATCTCGATGAAACGCAGCAGCCACCGCATTTCATGATTATATTCCTACAGTACAAAAGCACGGGCTTGGATTCAAACAGGTGCCCTATGGACCGTGAGACCACACGCGTATCATCCACCGAGCCATTGAGCACTCTCATACACGATGCAAATGTATGTACACAGGAGGACACATTGTGTATGAAACTGTTGTATATGTTGGGTATGAAAATTTGTTATGTTGTATGCGTGCGTGGGTGAAATTATTATGTTGTATGTGTGGGTTATGAATATTCAGTGGAAATAATAATAATTAATGAAATTTGGCCAAATGTGTAATTATCCGGAAATATGTTAATTATGTAATTACGCACATTTTAATTATGCCAATTCGAGAGGTAATCGTATTAATTATGCGAGTGGGTGTAATTATGATAACGCAAGTCGTTATGATAACCAGACCCCGGTTCACCCCGTTATCGCTTTAACATTTACTGAGTATGTATTAGTGTGTTTATTAAGGTCACCAAGTTCAAATCTCAACGCAGAAGCAGATCTTATGCATAGATTTCAGGAAAGAATCACACAACCACTTCTGTATTGATCAATTTATTACTAATTCAACCTTAACTATGATATAGTATGCGAACTCTCAATCCCGGAACGTCAATACGGCATCAATACAGTATCATCAACGATTGTCTGATTTCACTTTGACAACGGCACATGGATCCCGCATAACGCGATGGTTGTTAGTGAGAGAGAGAGTCGTTAAAACGTGCAAATACTATGCTAAGAAAACCTTAACGTTAATAAATGATTATACTCAATATTGTTCACGCAGTACCGCACTCCTTATTGATCATACGCAACCCTTATCACGTTGTTAACACCTTGGGTCACGGAACAGTTGAATATTCTGTAGAGGATGCGAGTACGTGCGGCGATTATGACTGAAAGATACTTGAAAGATTATACGGCGATAAAAAAAAAACACAATCAAAACAGTTACTATTCTTAAAGGCACCAATCTCAACAGATACATCGGCAGGTTATCTGACAGCAGAACGGCTCGGAGTAAGGGCCTGCGACGGTGCTCCTTTTCCGAAGATCGTTATCTTATACCAAGTTTACTAATTGGGGACCAGATCACCTGATAAGGATCCGGTGGCATCCACTCCCCACGTGAGCGTGGCTCGGCGGAAGGAGGTGCCAAGAATCAGTTCGTATTGATGGATCTGTTGGGAATTTATGCGATTAAGAGTACAGCCCACTAAATATTAAAGATAAAAATTAAGAATACTCTTATACGACGGAGGCCACCACTCGGTCTCGTTGTGATGCCTTCCCAGCCACGGATGACTTATGGGTTCGAGTGTGTTTGAGTGGTAAGAGTTGTCTTGAATAGTCAGTGTTCGGAGTCGATTCTTTATGTCAAACAGACGCCTGGTGGTCGTGTGGTGAGGGGGCGGTGCGCGTCATACGTATCCATCGCTCCCCTGTCGGATGGCTGTTGATACGCTGTCGCAGTTCGGAACCCGGTCGGTAGGTGGCGCCCACAACTCGCTCGTAGCGTGCAGCGTTGGATCGTCGCCAAGTCGCGACGCTCACCACCGGCGGCAGCGGAGATCTCCGGCGGCAGCAGAGATTGACGAGCTGAAGATGAGTCGAGCCGACCCGCTGGTCGCAGCTCGCTCCTGAGTCGACCCTCCCGGTCGAGCTCGCTCCTGGGTCGACCCGCTGGTCGCCCTCGCTCCTGAGTCGACTCTCTGGTCGCACTCCTGAGTGGACCCGCTGGTCGCACTCCTGCTGAGCCGACTCTCCCGGTCGCTCTCCTGAGTGGACCCTCTCGTCGCACTCGTTCCTGAGTCGACCCTCCCGGTCGAGCTTCTGAGTGGACCCTCCCGTCGCACTCCTGCTGAGTCGACCCTCCCGGTCGAGCTTCTGAGTGGACCCTCCCGTCGCACTCCTGCTGAGTCGACCCTCCCGGTCGAGCTTCTGAGTGGACCCTCCCGTCGCACTCCTGCTGAGTCGACCCTCCCGGTCGAGCTTCTGAGTGGACCCTCCCGTCGCACTGGTTTCCAATGTTCAGGATCCGTTCCTTTATGCTGAAAAATCCCCCTGGATCCCGCCCACAAGGCGGGGCTTCCGATTTTTGCTGTGTCAGGATCTGTCCGTAGGCAGGTGTGTCCATGTGTGTGTCCGTATGTCCTTGTGTGCATCACTGACGGTATATTCCGTTGTCAACTCCCTCCATAAAACCCACGAGCAAACAACCAGATGTTACAAATTGTCTCGAAGTCGTCTCTCTGTCTGGGTGCAATTTATCTCTTGTCTGGCCTTCTTCATGAACCCAAAACACAGACGTTACAAATCGTCTCATAGGCGTCTTTGTTCGTGTTGCACAACCTGGAGGGGGGGCAACACTCTCTCCGACCCGGCGCACAAAGAAATGGTTAAAAGTTTTAAGTTAACATTTGTCCCTTACTATTTCACAGTTATGATTCTGTATGTAACCTAAGGTCTGTCGTTTCCCATCGTGGTTCCCGACCCACGTGTAGGTGTTTCCCCGAGCGTACACACACTCCTATCCCGCGCTGCGGGGATACAAAGACGGCCGGGATCTCCCTTTCTCTCCGACCCTGGGTTTAACATCGTTTTTTTTATTATGTATTATATTCGACCTGGTTGTGATTCATCCCGTTATACTGGCTTTTCATAAGTTTTACTTTGTCTTTTCAGGCATATACTTATTACTATTAATTTATTTCCGATATCTTAGGCTAAGGGGTAAGTTCTTGATCCTAGGAATTCGTATTCCTTGGTGCCTGGATGGTTATATAAGCGGAATATAGTTTACGGTGAATAGCGTTAACATTGATGTTATGTGCGATATTATGTATTGTGATGTCTTTAACTTAACTTGTTTGTCAGGGCTTTACTGACACGAAGTTGCATTCCATAGCCTGCAGTCTTTGCCCCACCCTATCTCTGCTCGCCGTTGTTGTTGCCTGCCGTTAATTCAAGGCCTCATTAATTTCCGTCACCCCTGAGTAGGTGAGGGCGGTTGAACCTTGGAGTCAGTTCTGGTTTTTGTCTGCCTGCTTCTTCTTGTGTCCCCTGACCCCGGGAGTTATTATTCTACTTTATGGCCTGTCGAAGCCCCACTCGCTGTTGCTGGGCTGGTGTTGTTCCCGGCTTTTTGCTTACGTTTGCAGTTCGCCGTGCTCTTGATTTCCTTCCCTCTTCAACCTTATATTGACTATTCGCTCCTGTCTGGGTGCGATTCAATTTTGACTTAGGAAGGTTCTGATTGTCATATGCTTCGGGTCGAATTGTATAGAAAGTATTGAAGTATGGAAATAACATTTCATATTGACTTAATGATGGTGATGGTTCAGTAGGCGTAACTTGTGACCTGGTTTAATTGGAGTGGGTGTGAATATCAATAACTTTAGCCTACTCTGTTGTTAAATTTCGAATTTTGACGTTACTTTAAAACCATGCAGGATGATTGGGCTTTTGCCTTAACTATGTCTGGCTGACACTCCCACTGTCTCTGCCGCCTGCACGGGTGACATGTGCCCGTTCATCAGGCCTTATCTTCCCTTGAAGCAACGTTGTAAATTCTGCCATCCTAGCCCTCCTCCGGTTCATTACTTAACAACACCTGGTGTTTTGCAGTTTGCTGCGCTTGGTGTGTTTCACTCATTAAAAAAAACAAGTAAAAAGATAATATATAAAAATCATCAAATATTATTAATCTCAATTATGGAAGAAGGGTTAGTATACAACATTCCGCCCTTTTAAAAATGACCAGTGGTCAAATGGCCACGGGTTATTTTTAAAAAATGTATACCCTTCTTCCATCATGAACCATCGATTGTCCTCAAGTTTTGCTGCTATTCCTTACAACGCGCGCGTACGTGTCACAACTTAACATGGTTATTTTGAATTGAGCAAAGAAAATTAAACAAGCGTTAAACATCGATATTGCGTTACATCGGTTCTGATACATCATGACTCCGACGAATATTCATTTTTGTTTTTGTTAAATCCTGGGAAACGCTAGGTAGCGGTTTCGAACGCATTTATGCGTTACTTTCCTCATGTTGCCTCGTTCACCACTTATCACTTCGATAATTCGATCACGGTTTTCGGGGTTCGTTTTTGTAGTTTCTTCTCTCACTCTCTGTGTCGTGGGAGTGTGTGGTGAAAAATTGTGCTGCACATAACCAGAATTCGCGCACCCGACCCACTTTGACACTTGGTTCGAGGCATTCGCTCTCTCTGCGATTACATGCACATTTGCCGAGTCAGTGTGTCGATTTAATTCTGTCCCTCGTAATGTTGCCCTCTTTGTTTTTACTAGTGTGTTGGATTTCAACACCATTCCCGGTACGTCATGGACATTCGTCTCCATTTTAGCACTCCGATCCACATAATTTTTGGTTTCCCTTGGATATTTCCCATTCAAAGGCTCATGCCTGCGCTCCTCAGGGCGTGTCCCTGCTGTCTGTTTTTGTACTGTCCGATCACGCTTCAATGCAACCCTGTCCTTGTATTCGATCCGCGCGTCATTTACGGGAGCACTGTCCACGTTTTTGCCCGCCCTGTCACTTGCAGCCTGCCTGTATTTCACATTGAGCGCCGGGTTTAACACCTCGGCGGGTGTGGCGCGTATGGGCTGCCCGCTCTCAATCACTGTGGATGGTTCATCACGTATTTGGACCGTATTCTGTGTTATTCCTCTATTCCCTCCTGGTATAGCCGGTGGAGGAATTGGTCGGAATTGGATCGATTGTGTTTGACCTCCCATCCTGCGATTCTCGTGAATGTTCGCATCCATACCTCCGCGGTATGTGTAACACCTTCCCGCTAGGTGGTTATCTTCCCATCTCTGTGCGTAATTTGAACCTTGCGTGTGTCGTGGGATGGGGTGTTGATATGGTTCTGTTCTGAACCTCCCCCTCCTACGATTCTCCTGCACCCTTGGCCCAGTGTTTTTCCCATTTGGGTGCCAAATTTTTCCTGGATTGTTACTTCGCCATCCCTGTGGGTAATCTTGACCTTGCGCATGTCGGGGCATGGGGTGTTGGTATGGTTCTATTCTGAACCTCCCCCTCCTGCGATTCTCCTGAATGTTCGGCTTTGTGCCGCTCTCATTCTCGTGCCAACCTCTCTCTGGGTTATTTTGCCATGTGTGCGTGCGTTTCTGCTGCTCTCTGCATGGTGGGACTGCTCGGTGATTTTTATTCCTCTCTGAGAGGCTGGGTTCCTCATCCCTCTCCCTGTGTTCTGGATCCGAATTATGATTCTTAGCTCTGTATAACCATGCCATGTACGCCTTGCTCTCTATGCGGCGTAAGGATGCGGTTTCTGGATTCAAAACCATTCTCACCCTTTCTGTAATCTCTGGGCTCAAGGATTCAAAAAACATTATTTTGAACATTTTATCCCCTTCGTGGTATTGATTCACATCGCCTGCGTAATACGCTCTTTTAAATTGGACGAGGTAGTCACGTGGATCTTGGTCCATGCCCTGGGTCATCGATTTTACAGCATAAAACCCCTCAGTGAGTGTCGAATATTCTCCAAACTTCCGAATCACTGCCAGGCTCAATTGTTTAAAATCATTTCTAACCTTGTGTGGTAGTGACTTTACCCATGGAATAGATTCTTTATGTAAGGTCCGTTTCAACAAACTCGCTTTTTCATCCCGTCTCCTCAGCCCTCTAATCATTGCCTCCTCTTCCACTGTCGCGATATGTGTGTGGATATCCATAGTCTTATTGTGGGGGTCAAAATCGGGAATTCTGACTAGAGCCTTGTCCATCAACTTAAGGGTTTTACTGGTGAACAGGTATTCCGAAAGTTGATTGCTGACAGCGTCATCATCAAACAAGTTATCATCAGGCAATCTGTCACTTTGGTCTGTGCTGTGTCCCCTGTGTTTAAGTGGTGTGCATTTTCTGTGTGCGCGCCCAGGGCCGTGTCGCTCGTGTTGCCATTTCCCTTCAGTTTTTGCCTCTGCCCTTAGTGTACCATGTCCTGGCGATTTTACTTTAACTTTTGTGCGATCAATCCCTGGACTCTGTCCACGTACCCAAGAGAGTGATTTGATGTTACTTCCATATTTATTCTGTGGCTCAACGTCTGTGAGTTTCGCTGGTGTCGCGAGCTTTGATTTCTCCTCCCTCTCGAGGGTGTGAGGACATTTCTCGTCGTTTATTAGAGACGATTTCTCTCCCGTTTCATTTCCAAAATTTCCTTCATTCCACAATCCCTGTCTGTATGCCTGTGTGAGAAGGTATGAGTCCTGTCCTGCCTTCTCTGCAGTTTTTGCATCGTGTTTGCCTTCGTTACTTTTTATCCAGTCAATTAGTTTCCCCCAAGGTGTGTTCGTGTTATCGATACAGCTCCCTTCCCATATGTCTCTCTGACTGTACTGCTTTGTAACAGATTGGTCGGTACGTTTAAATACGAGCTCCCCGTATCCCATAACCCATTCAAATATTATTCTTAATCCTAGCATCTTAAGTATGGCAAGAGTTACCTTAATATTTCTTTTCAGAGTGCATATAAACAATTGTATCACAGGATGCGTCAGTTCAACTCGAGCAATTAATCTCAGCCCAGCTGTCTTGTTATACTCTGCTACTCTGGTATTTCCCTTCAGAGCGCGTTTTGTTTGTATACCCCCGTTTACAATCACAAGGCAACGTTAGTTCACAACACTTTGATTAACACATCAGTGATTCGTTCCTGAATTCATGCATAAACTGTCTGCGAGAGATCCCGGAAGACGAGCCCCCATTATGTTGTATATGTTGGGTATGAAAATTTGTTATGTTGTATGCGTGCGTGGGTGAAATTATTATGTTGTATGTGTGGGTTATGAATATTCAGTGGAAATAATAATAATTAATGAAATTTGGCCAAATGTGTAATTATCCGGAAATATGTTAATTATGTAATTACGCACATTTTAATTATGCCAATTCGAGAGGTAATCGTATTAATTATGCGAGTGGGTGTAATTATGATAACGCAAGTCGTTATGATAACCAGACCCCGGTTCACCCCGTTATCGCTTTAACATTTACTGAGTATGTATTAGTGTGTTTATTAAGGTCACCAAGTTCAAATCTCAACGCAGAAGCAGATCTTATGCATAGATTTCAGGAAAGAATCACACAACCACTTCTGTATTGATCAATTTATTACTAATTCAACCTTAACTATGATATAGTATGCGAACTCTCAATCCCGGAACGTCAATACGGCATCAATACAGTATCATCAACGATTGTCTGATTTCACTTTGACAACGGCACATGGATCCCGCATAACGCGATGGTTGTTAGTGAGAGAGAGAGTCGTTAAAACGTGCAAATACTATGCTAAGAAAACCTTAACGTTAATAAATGATTATACTCAATATTGTTCACGCAGTACCGCACTCCTTATTGATCATACGCAACCCTTATCACGTTGTTAACACCTTGGGTCACGGAACAGTTGAATATTCTGTAGAGGATGCGAGTACGTGCGGCGATTATGACTGAAAGATACTTGAAAGATTATACGGCGATAAAAAAAAAACACAATCAAAACAGTTACTATTCTTAAAGGCACCAATCTCAACAGATACATCGGCAGGTTATCTGACAGCAGAACGGCTCGGAGTAAGGGCCTGCGACGGTGCTCCTTTTCCGAAGATCGTTATCTTATACCAAGTTTACTAATTGGGGACCAGATCACCTGATAAGGATCCGGTGGCATCCACTCCCCACGTGAGCGTGGCTCGGCGGAAGGAGGTGCCAAGAATCAGTTCGTATTGATGGATCTGTTGGGAATTTATGCGATTAAGAGTACAGCCCACTAAATATTAAAGATAAAAATTAAGAATACTCTTATACGACGGAGGCCACCACTCGGTCTCGTTGTGATGCCTTCCCAGCCACGGATGACTTATGGGTTCGAGTGTGTTTGAGTGGTAAGAGTTGTCTTGAATAGTCAGTGTTCGGAGTCGATTCTTTATGTCAAACAGACGCCTGGTGGTCGTGTGGTGAGGGGGCGGTGCGCGTCATACGTATCCATCGCTCCCCTGTCGGATGGCTGTTGATACGCTGTCGCAGTTCGGAACCCGGTCGGTAGGTGGCGCCCACAACTCGCTCGTAGCGTGCAGCGTTGGATCGTCGCCAAGTCGCGACGCTCACCACCGGCGGCAGCGGAGATCTCCGGCGGCAGCAGAGATTGACGAGCTGAAGATGAGTCGAGCCGACCCGCTGGTCGCAGCTCGCTCCTGAGTCGACCCTCCCGGTCGAGCTCGCTCCTGGGTCGACCCGCTGGTCGCCCTCGCTCCTGAGTCGACTCTCTGGTCGCACTCCTGAGTGGACCCGCTGGTCGCACTCCTGCTGAGCCGACTCTCCCGGTCGCTCTCCTGAGTGGACCCTCTCGTCGCACTCGTTCCTGAGTCGACCCTCCCGGTCGAGCTTCTGAGTGGACCCTCCCGTCGCACTCCTGCTGAGTCGACCCTCCCGGTCGAGCTTCTGAGTGGACCCTCCCGTCGCACTCCTGCTGAGTCGACCCTCCCGGTCGAGCTTCTGAGTGGACCCTCCCGTCGCACTCCTGCTGAGTCGACCCTCCCGGTCGAGCTTCTGAGTGGACCCTCCCGTCGCACTGGTTTCCAATGTTCAGGATCCGTTCCTTTATGCTGAAAAATCCCCCTGGATCCCGCCCACAAGGCGGGGCTTCCGATTTTTGCTGTGTCAGGATCTGTCCGTAGGCAGGTGTGTCCATGTGTGTGTCCGTATGTCCTTGTGTGCATCACTGACGGTATATTCCGTTGTCAACTCCCTCCATAAAACCCACGAGCAAACAACCAGATGTTACAAATTGTCTCGAAGTCGTCTCTCTGTCTGGGTGCAATTTATCTCTTGTCTGGCCTTCTTCATGAACCCAAAACACAGACGTTACAAATCGTCTCATAGGCGTCTTTGTTCGTGTTGCACAACCTGGAGGGGGGGCAACACTCTCTCCGACCCGGCGCACAAAGAAATGGTTAAAAGTTTTAAGTTAACATTTGTCCCTTACTATTTCACAGTTATGATTCTGTATGTAACCTAAGGTCTGTCGTTTCCCATCGTGGTTCCCGACCCACGTGTAGGTGTTTCCCCGAGCGTACACACACTCCTATCCCGCGCTGCGGGGATACAAAGACGGCCGGGATCTCCCTTTCTCTCCGACCCTGGGTTTAACATCGTTTTTTTTATTATGTATTATATTCGACCTGGTTGTGATTCATCCCGTTATACTGGCTTTTCATAAGTTTTACTTTGTCTTTTCAGGCATATACTTATTACTATTAATTTATTTCCGATATCTTAGGCTAAGGGGTAAGTTCTTGATCCTAGGAATTCGTATTCCTTGGTGCCTGGATGGTTATATAAGCGGAATATAGTTTACGGTGAATAGCGTTAACATTGATGTTATGTGCGATATTATGTATTGTGATGTCTTTAACTTAACTTGTTTGTCAGGGCTTTACTGACACGAAGTTGCATTCCATAGCCTGCAGTCTTTGCCCCACCCTATCTCTGCTCGCCGTTGTTGTTGCCTGCCGTTAATTCAAGGCCTCATTAATTTCCGTCACCCCTGAGTAGGTGAGGGCGGTTGAACCTTGGAGTCAGTTCTGGTTTTTGTCTGCCTGCTTCTTCTTGTGTCCCCTGACCCCGGGAGTTATTATTCTACTTTATGGCCTGTCGAAGCCCCACTCGCTGTTGCTGGGCTGGTGTTGTTCCCGGCTTTTTGCTTACGTTTGCAGTTCGCCGTGCTCTTGATTTCCTTCCCTCTTCAACCTTATATTGACTATTCGCTCCTGTCTGGGTGCGATTCAATTTTGACTTAGGAAGGTTCTGATTGTCATATGCTTCGGGTCGAATTGTATAGAAAGTATTGAAGTATGGAAATAACATTTCATATTGACTTAATGATGGTGATGGTTCAGTAGGCGTAACTTGTGACCTGGTTTAATTGGAGTGGGTGTGAATATCAATAACTTTAGCCTACTCTGTTGTTAAATTTCGAATTTTGACGTTACTTTAAAACCATGCAGGATGATTGGGCTTTTGCCTTAACTATGTCTGGCTGACACTCCCACTGTCTCTGCCGCCTGCACGGGTGACATGTGCCCGTTCATCAGGCCTTATCTTCCCTTGAAGCAACGTTGTAAATTCTGCCATCCTAGCCCTCCTCCGGTTCATTACTTAACAACACCTGGTGTTTTGCAGTTTGCTGCGCTTGGTGTGTTTCACTCATTAAAAAAAACAAGTAAAAAGATAATATATAAAAATCATCAAATATTATTAATCTCAATTATGGAAGAAGGGTTAGTATACAACAAAACCATGACCTATCCTCTCTTGCAGCATTGATCGACAAAGTGAGGTATATGCAAATATTCCTCCCCACTTCCACAGAGACGACAAAAGACACGGGGAATTTAATTTAGGGTGACCTTTTGGGTGCTTATAAGTCCTCAAGTGGAGCAGACTGTGGCCAAGAGAGAGCTGACATCATTATTATGCCATCACCTCTCACCTGCGTTGGCGTGGCAGTTGAATAGAAATGTACAAACTAAAACGACCAGAATAATGTATTTAAACAATATCTAAAACACTGAATAAGAGATAATTTTGTTAAATAACAGGAAAACTCATTAAAATGCGGGCATGATGACAAATACAGATTCTAGTGGGTTTTATCTTTCACAATTACACCTGTGGTGTGCGTTTAATTTTGCACCACATTATATAATTGAATAAATTATAAATATTTACACTATGGGGACCTCATTTGCCAGTAAAAAAATAATTGGTTCTTTACCCTTCTATCTATCTTCTATCAGATAGAAGGGTAAAGAACCAATTATCTTATAAATATTTCTCAATAACAAATGTAATGCTCTGTAGCTTGTTTCATGAGTAGTTACACACACACATGGTTATGGTATTTAATTCACATTGTAGTTAACCTTCTATATATGTATTTATACTGCTAGTTCAATAATTTATCGTGGTTAACTTTTTACTTTTTTAATAAATGCTGTGAGCAAGAGATTGTTAATTGTTTGATTCATGATGTATGCTTATCCCTTTATTTCTCCAATTCAACATTTCTAAATATATCCTCTTTCTGTGATGTCCTCTTTTGTAATGCCTAACTCCTCTAACATGTATATTGTCAATTAATTAATGTAATATCTGTGTAGCTGTTCTTTCACAAAAGGCTTTTATCATTATCATTTATAATTTTTCTTAATGATTATATTCATGAGAGTTTGGCCAACTGCTTCACTTTCCATAACTGATAATCGACTTGTAAAGACCAGTGTGCTTAACGAGGGAAGTTTTCAACCAGTATCCATTGCCTGTCGATTATAAAAGTGTACACATACATGGACACGGACTAAAGTAAAATGGAGCAAAAACTGAAGTGCACACAAAGAAGGATGGAGGACATGCTCACACCGACGAGGCAGAAGCATGTGGATCAGAGAGCACATGAACATTGAAAACATCACATTGACGGTCATGTAAAATGCACTGTGTTTGGGCGGAAGGGATGGTGACCGATGGACAAGACTGGTGATTGAATGGCATCCAAGGTGGTAACATGCACGACGGAATGACCGCTGCTGAGATGGAGAGATAAGATCAGCTCGTGGCTCGGGTGCTCGGTGGACCGGGACATCGCAAGACACTGAAGGGTAAAGGTGCCAGGCGTGTATTCAGCAGTGGATATGTCAGGGCTGATGATAAAGAAATAGCCGAAATTTACTTTTGAGGTTTCAATAGATTATTGAAGAAATGTGCATTTAATAATCGGATAATTGCGAAATGCTAATTACTTAAATACATATTTAGAACGCGTGTTGGATATAATGATTGAGTGGCTCGCGTGGACAATATACATGAGAGCACTGAAGCTGGTGCTGTTGAGATGCTGGGTTCGAATCTGGGCAGCATCTTGATCGTTTAGTTGAGTTTTTAATAGGAGTGAGTTCATGGTCTCAGCGTGGTTACCCAATTACCCTCGCAAAAATCCAGTCACAATAAAAATGTACTTTTCATGGAATTAGGCAGCTGCGACAAAAAAATTGTAACAACAACAAAATATATTGCTGTCACATTTTTTGTAAGATTGAAATAGCCAAGAGATGCTTACTGAAGGGACATTATTAGTAGGTCTATGATGTTATCTGCCAGGACCATTCAAGACGCGAGTAGCAACATTGTAATTGCGGTTGGAGGGGGGGGGGGAGCAAAATATGAAAGAAGATAAATATCACCAATGGTTGGATGAGATTACACAATGAACCCATTGCACTTTGCCATATCCATATATATGTGTATGGTCAGGAACTCCTATAACATGCGTTATTGTAAAAAAAACGAGTGTGCAATGTGCAATGAACTCAGCGAGCCAATGTTGATACCCAGCGATGGCCAACATCAGTGGAAAGATATCTGAAAAAAAAAATCTTGCTGTGGTTTTCCCACCGGATGATGATTGCTTGTGTTGCAATCGAAACGTCGTTATTTAATTTATTGTATTTTATACCGAAAGAACCAAAGAGTATGGATCCCTGCAGTCACGAAAACTTCAAATCTAGAGATATTTGAGAGTTTAGGTTCCCAGGACCATCATACAATGACCTCCGTGATCCCGTTGCCAATGATGACAGAAACGTTTAGTGGGAATACTGAATAAGCGTGTGTGCATGCACCGTACGTAGCCAACCGTGCTTATCGGAGGTGCAGGGGGAAGGACAACAAACTAAACAAGAAAAGCAGTTCGAAATAAATGAGTTTTCAAGCTAGATTTAAAAACTGCGTAGCTTCTTGGTTCTTTCGGTAAAGTCACGTAGAAGGGAAATAATAAAATAATAAAAATAAAACATAATAAAATAATTCTCACGACGTTTCGGCCACAACGCAAGCAGCCGTCCTCAGGTGAAGAACAGGTCTGTCAGGTCTTTCGGGAAGACAGACCTGTTCTTCACCTGAGGACGGCTGCTTGCGTTGTGGCCGAAACGTCGTGAGAATTATTTTATTATGTTTTATTTTTATTATTTTATTATTTCCCTTCTACGTGACTTTACCGAAAGAACCAAGAAGATGAATCCCTGCAGTCACGAAAGCTTTAAATCGAAATTTAAGTGCGTAGCTGCTGTGGCTTCCTAATATCATTATAAATGAACACGTGGTAGTTATGTTTGCCCTTTAGTCTATGGAATATTGTACAGATAACATTAAATAACCCCCTAGAATACGATTTGCATCGGGTCACTTTCTTATTCTATTGCACAATGCAAGCAATGTAACAGTGGGGGTGAATTGTCCTCGTACGATTTCATGGAGCCCCAAAGTACCAGTCATTTTCACGGTAATCGAATTACAGCATGGATCACAAAATCTTATGATCGTATCATTTTACCCAAGCATTTCTCTGTGCTTTTATAGTTTTTTTTTAAATTTCCTTTTAGAGCAGGCTGGTGCGATACGTAAAACAAATCCCATTTAGTGCGATACACACACACATTCCCCGTGTGTCTGATTTTCTTGCATTGTTCTTACGATTGTCATTTCCGTGGAATTGCCTCCCTCTATGGCAGCGGTGCACAGATTGGGTCTGATGGGCCCGAATCGAGAATGGGCCCTCTAACGGGCAGACGTTTGTTCTGCTCCACTTCAAAGCAATTTTAATCATCGAATAATAACATATCTCGCAATACGACACGTGAGGCTCCCTCTGGCCAAGGTGTCCCGCGTCTTGGGAGAGGATCGACTTGTTCTAGATGGTGTAACGTTGGTCGGAGAATCTGCTCTAAATCACCGTGATCTTCCCGTGTGATGGCAACTTAATCGTGACATGGTTTCCTGTCAGGACAGATGGCAGGACGTCTCTCTGTTTGAAAGCCACACAATCTTTTGACGCCTTTCCAGGTTCCGTCCGTCTGCTCAGGTATAGCAAGCGGTCCGAATGAAGTTCCCTCCATTGTTGTCGTCCGTTATTTTACCAATCTCACGGCTTCATTCACCGTTAATCCCCTCCATTCTACGTCTTCCTTCACTTTATCAATGCAACGTAACAATGAGAATCCCTCCCCCCCCCCCCCCCCCCCCCCCACTGACCTGGGTCTGAATCAGGGAACGCGCCGTGGCACGAGTACAAATTGGCAAGGAAGCGCCACTGTAGGTTTTTTTTTTTTGCGCCAAGAAATAAATCCATGCAGCCTGCTTACTACCGGAGCCTCCGATCCTCCGAATAATGAATGGAGGAAAAAAATAAATACATCCCCTTGGCTCTCCCGGGACAACAGATCTGGCCTACGGCGTACACTATGTGGTGCATTAAATATTGCCTCAATTTCCCTGTGGGTTTCCAAAATTAATTAAAATCACGTCCCTGATCCGCGTCACCTGAAAATTACAAAAGCCAAAGCCGGGGGCCTCACCGACTACCTCTACTGAAGCCACGGCACATGGCCTGCTGCAAGCGTGCGAGCAATTAAGACCACAACGGAGGAGTACAACGGTGCTGTGTGTGTGTGTGTGCGACACGCCCACAAGGGCCACCTGTCTTTGGTGCTGCCATTCCATGCCGAGTATCGGGTGCCAGGACGCGCAATGCGAAACGGTAAAAGCCGCTGCCATCGGACAGGGGCAACACCTTTTGCCGAAAAGTGCGAGTGGGTGTCGCGATGCCTGGAGCTTTGCAAAGTGGCTGCGAGCGGGGAAGTGGCACCTCCGATTAGCGCGGTTGGGTATGTACGGTGCGAAAGAAGTTCAACACACATATATGTTCGACGGCAAGGAAGGGACTTGGCTGTTTTGGAATGGGATTACGACCAGCGCTCACAAACCGCGCGAGTGGCAGGGAATGCCAATGTAAGGGAATCGTATTCTTGGAGGTTACCTTTCAAAAGAAGAAACGCAAGAACCTACGAAATGGGGCAATTAACTATCCACATGATACAGAAGCCCTCTGTCTGGATGCGACTGGCACGAAGAGAAATTGAATGCATGATGAAGACACCATCCACAGCACCCAGCGAGAGAGTGCCAGGGAATGTGCCTGTCAACCTTCAAGGCTACGCTGGAAAATGTGCATGCACGGTATTCATCTCGATCTTTATGGATGTTAGATTTCATTTTCACAAATTTTTTTCGAAGCAATGTCATCACAATATCTACGGTTTGAAAAGACTTTCATTTTTCATACAGCATCATCAAGAAAATGGTTTAATATATTTTAATGAAGAAGTGGCTTTGCACAATAAGATATGTTTTTTGGGGAATTTTCACTGCGTTGCGTTTTTGGATTGTAGCGCGTGCGTTGTTTGGCACGCCACGGTGGTGAGATGTTTACTACATCGCCTGCTATACAGGAGGTCGTTGGTTTGATCCCAACCTTGACGCCTGTATATTTAGAGTTTGCGTGTTCTCCCCGTGGTCGCGTGGATTTTTCTCCAGATCCATCGGGTTTTCCCTACACATTTAGAACCATGCGTTTAGATTATTTGGCTGCTATAAATATCCACACGATAAGCTAGTTCGTTGAGATATTATTTATTTGTGGCCAGGTCGCTTCTGAAAAAAGAGCTATACAGCTCAGTGGGCCTTACCTGGTGAAATAACACATTCCTGCGGAGGGAGCTGGTAGGAACATTGGGTTGCTCGGTCAATGGCCAGGGTCAACGGCGGCGTGGCGTATTCCGCAAATATGGCCGACTGTGAGGGCGGGCACAAGCCGGCGTGAGTAGGTTAAACGTTGAGTTTTATAAGGGCACCACGGGGTGACCAGCCCCTCCCCTCCGCACCCAGCCCCACCCCTCCCACCTCCCACCCAGCCCCTCCCTCCCCACCCTCCCCACCCAGCCCCTCCACACCCTCCCCTCTCCACCCAGCCCCACCCCTCCCATTGTTCGATGCACGACGGACGGACGGACACAATAATCCCATGTGGGCTGGTGTAACCAGGAGGTTCCTACCAGTAAAACATATATGTAGTTTTAGTTTAGTGTGGTGTTTCGTTCCAAGCGCTCCTAGCACAAGGAGCTAAACGTGCTGGGACATTAGACAACGTGCCCAGCACCACGCGGCAAAAGCCTGAAAACGCACGACCACACACACATACAACAAAAAACCAACGTAGTATTTATTTAAATTGTTAGCTTTACTTCTGGATAATTGTGTTTGCTTTGGATAAACGGTGTGGCTGTTTTCAGCTCCTGCTTTTGTTTGGCTGTGGTTTTTCGCAAAAAAAATCTTCTAAATTTCAGATTATATATTTGTTTTGTTGTGTTCTTTATTAAAGAAGAGCCTTGAACAGAGCGCGAGTGACGGGGATGGGGAGGGAGGGGGGGTGTACAGATATTCCACAAGAGACAAGCGCGAGGCCAAATGCCCTCGGAACGCATTTCAGAGTACAGGTAGTCCCCGACTTACGATGGAGATGCGTGACGACGACCCCATCGTAAGTCGAAAATATCGTAAGTCGGGTCATCGTAAGTCGGGGACTAAATGTACACCTTTTAAGTGTCCGTTTGCTCCGTGCGTTTGTTTTTCTTTATGCCTCCAGGCCATTTCCTCCCCTTCCTCTACAATTATCTTCTTGTCTGCCACTGTCATCCAAAGGTGGAGCCAGAATTGTGATGTTAAGGATTGCCACCTGCCCTGCTTTTCCCCAGGATCGTTCTCTCAACTTTTTGTTGTTGTGACGCATTACAGATTTAAAAAATAAAACGAAACTTATTCGTCAATAAAACGAATGTGTTCAGTTAGAAGTGTTCAGTTAGCTGTCCGAGAATATCTGCAAGTTTGCCCAGGGCACTAAAATATTGGTTTTCTGTCACTTGCTTAATAACACTGTGTAATAAAAAACATTTCCTGGGTAAGAAGTGTTATTTCCTAATTGCTTATCCCTTAAAAGTACAAAAATGGCTATTATTACTCACAAACTTTGCTTTTGTGACCAGGACATTGATATTTTGAAATGTACCTATTTTCAATGAGAAAACGGGCGAATTTGTGTCTTTTCGTTCACATAAAGTCAGAAGAAAACAACATATTAATAAAAATTAACATGCATTTATACTAAAGTAATATAAACATAACTACAAAAGATGTATACACCAAGGCGCACTACCACAGGCGGGACTGACCACAGCGGACCGGGTTCTCTGTGGGGAGGAACAATGTCGAAAAACTACTCACTTCTAAATCTTTTGTAATAATTTTAGGATTACTTTAGGATAAAAACATGTTAGTTTTGATTCATATGTTGTTTTTCTATGACTTTATGTGAACGAAAATACACAAATTCGCCCGTTTTCTCATTGAAAATAGGTAAATTTCCAAATATCACTGTCCTGGTCACAAAAGCTAATTATGTGAGAAATAATAGCCATTTTCTATACTTTTTAGGCATAAGCAATTACGAAATAACACTTACCACCCAGAAACAAAAATTGTGTTACATAGTGTTATACACCATCGTGGCGACATCAAATCTTCCCCTGTGGCCTACTGGGGTTTGCCAGAGTAGTACAAGCCCAACCAACTGCTCTAGTACTTTAAACGGCCAGTAATCGCCTTGACTATTGCAACTCCGTCCTAGTCTGGACCTCCGCTGGCAACCTAAAGAAACTTCAAAGACTACAAAACAACCTAGCACGCGTCGTCATTGCCCACACTCACCCCCGTCTCGACTCACCAGCTTGTCTCCGTGCTCTCAACTGGCTACCCATCGCCAGTAGAGTCATATACAAGACCGCCTGCCTCTGCCACAATGCCTTCACATCCGCCTGCCCGCCGTACCTTTCTTCATTATTGACAACTTTCAGCTCAGCACACGGCAGATGCCTGCGCAGCGCGACTCACGACCTCCTCTCGATACCAAGATCCAGGATGGTCACCGTGTCTATGCGCCGCTTCTCGGTGGCAGCCCCAACAGTCTGGAGCGCTATCCCTCTGCACATTCGCAGCATCACCTCAATCGCCTCCTTCAAGAGACACTTAAAAACTCACCTCTACGACCACGTGCTTTTGAGCGACTCTGAGCTTGGCTCCGCGCCTCTGAGTTGCGGCCACTATGTCTGCAAATTTGCGCGCGTTACAAATTGAACTATTATTATTATATTATTTCACGACATAATGCTGCATCCTCCTTTTATAAACTGTCCGATTTGCGGAGTTGTTTATGTTTTAATTGCATGGTGGCTTGCAGCCATGGGGCTCGGCGGAATGGCGAGCGGTTGACGGTGGGAAGTTTGCGAAGTGTAAAGTCGTCATTGGGTGTATAGATTCAAGCCGGCCGACACTTTCGGCTCTGTTTAACACTCTCGGCTCTATAAAATGGGTGCCAGTCTGTTTGGCAAGTCACGCACGTGGTTGTCCAATGGAGAGGATTGCCCCCACAGAAATATACATCTTACACAGCATTGGCTCAGGGTTGTAAAACAGGAAATCACCTATCTGTCATTTTTTTACCTACATGACTTTACCGAAAAAACTAAGAGTATGAATCCTTGCAGTCACGAAAGCTTCAAATCTAGAATCAGCATCGGCTCAATGATCATCTGAGGCGGGGAAATCACTTTTGACCGTAACATACCGTGCATTTTAAAACATGCATTGACACACGATTTATTACATTTTAATCAGCATAGGTGTGGGGAAGCGTGGATAACGGTACCGCTTTATAAAAAGGCACAAGGTTTAATTCTTACAGAAAGGTGAAAAAAGTGACTGTAGCAGCGGCAGCAGTGTTATATTCACAAAACAATTGTTTTATTTTTATTAGTCGAAGGTTATTACGAGAAGACTGCCGATATGTGGAACGTTGAGCAGAAATTGACTAGGGATTCCCATGTTTGATTAAGCTTTAGTGAAGTAAACACATCTGAAAAGAAAACCAATCTCACGCTTCGATTGTTTTCGACAGAAGGGCAATTAATTAAACACTTAAAAAAAAACGAAAACAATTAAAAGGAAAACAAAGCATTGCAAAGGTAATTATATTCTTGGTTATTTCGGTAAAGTCACGTAGAATAAATACACAAGCAATCTGATGATGATTGATTGTGTTGCAATCGAAACGTCGTGAGAATTTTATTGTTGGATTTGTATTATTTCATTATTTGCCTTCTACGTGACTTTACCGAAAGAACCAAGAATATGAATCCCTGCAGTCACGAAAGCTTTCAATCGATATTTAAGGTAATTATACTTCATTGGCAAAGGTTTCCGGTGTCTTTACTGGACATACTTCCTATCCAGTCGGCAGAATAAATGTCATAGTTAGCAACGTGTGTCTAGCCATGACCGATTCACTTTTGCAGCTGGGATTTTCTCAAGCGTTCAAATTAATCGTGATGAAACCAATCCGCCGAGCTCTCCTTTCAATCACTGGGACTCAAACTGGACCTTTTGTACCATCACACTTTTAAAATAATTGCAGAGCAAGACGGATTGGAAAAAGTTTTAAAGAAAGCTACAAAAATTCCACACTCTCGACATTCCTACTGAAAATTGGGCTTAATACCCAATTGGGGGGAAAAAAGATTATGCCATATCTTAGCACTGCAGTAGACGCTGCTTAACACTGAATTCCCAATCTTAAAACCCACACGTGATGGAGCGGTGGTGCACAGCACTATGAACCCGGTCACCTGAGATCCATTCGCGAGCACGACTAACATCGGTGGCGAGGGATACTCTTATCTGAACCCGTCCGATCACACACCCAGCTCACCAAGCCACACCGATCGGTCTGTTGAAGAATGATCAAATAACACCGACACAGTGTGGAGAGGTGATGTGTTCACGGCCACTGGAGCCCGCCGCGTACAAGGAATTATTAATGTTTGAATGAACAGCGATAATTCATCGTTATGTTGGGACAGTGCCACACCGGACAGGCAGGACGTGAATAATTGCGACAGCGCCACCTTGTGGAGAGCATTGAAAGTACACGCGCATTACATTCCTTGAGATTTTGTCGGGTTCAATAAAATAATAAATGCAATTAACTTCACTATTTCACCTTTACCCGAGAAAACCCAGACTGTGATCTACACCTATACTTATTGTGTGTAAATGCCACTTCAATGGAAGTGCATAATTTCAGCAGAATTGATTCAAACACAAGCAAACTCCGGAATGGGGTTCGATAGTCCGTGTCTCATCAGCAGTGTCAGGCTTTCTGAAATCAATGCTGGTGACCTGCTAGAGGTTATCGTTAACATCTGGCCCCCGTGGGCGCCACGGGGGCCAGATGTTAACTCCCTCGCCGGGTATACAGGGGGTTGTGGGTTCGATCCCGACCCTGACGCCTGCTGCTGTATATTTGGAGTTTGCGTCTCTCTCTCATCATCATCATCATCACGGTGGCTAGGAGATGTTAACTCCCTCGCCAGGTGTACAGGAGGTTGTGGGTTCGATCCCGACCCTGACGCCTGCTGTTGTATATTTGGAGTTTGCGTCTCTCTCTCATCATCATCATCACGGTGGCTAGGAGATGTTAACTCCCTCGCCAGGTGTACAGGAGGTTGTGGATTCGATCCCGACCCTGACGCCTGCTGCTGTATATTTGGAGTTTGCGTCTCTCTCTCATCATCACGGTGGCTAGGAGATGTTAACTCCCTCGCCTGGTGTACAGGAGGTTGTGGATTCGATCCCGACCCTGACGCCTGCTGCTGTATATTTGGAGTTTGCGTCTCTCTCTCATCATCATCATCACGGTGGCTAGGAGATGTTAACTCCCTCGCCTGGTGTACAGGAGGTTGTGGATTCGATCCCGACCCTGACGCCTGCTGCTGTATATTTGGAGTTTGCGTCTCTCTCTCATCATCATCATCACGGTGGCTAGGAGATGTTAACTCCCTCGCCTGGTGTACAGGAGGTTGTGGATTCGATCCCGACCCTGACGCCTGCTGCTGTATATTTGGAGTTTGCGTCTCTCTCTCATCATCATCATCACGGTGGCTAGGAGATGTTAACTCCCTCGCCAGGTGTACAGGAGGTTGTGGATTCGATCCCGACCCTGACGCCTGCTGCTGTATATTTGGAGTTTGCGTCTCTCTCTCATCATCATCATCACGGTGGCTAGGAGATGTTAACTCCCTCGCCTGGTATACAGGAGGTTGTGGGTTCAATCCAGACCCTGACGCCTGCTGCTGTATATTTGGAGTTTGCATCTTCTCCCTGTGGTCGCGTGTATTTTTTTTTATCCGGATCCCCTGATTTTTTCCCCTCCACATTTAGAAATACGAGTTGTAGAGTGTTTGGCTGCGATAAATATCCACGTGATAATAAGCCACTTCGTTGAGTGTAAATTTCCACGCGGGCATGAATATTAATGAAGGGGGGGGGGGGGCTCTTTTGCAGTGACGTCACGCACGGATGTAACACTGTGCTGCGTAGATTTATTTTTTACCGTCACTTTCTGTAAAGAAACGTCATATTTGAAGCTACTTTGCGTAATAATTTTTTTAATTCAGCTCGACCTTCTTCTGCGTTAGTGTAAAAATCCACCCACTCATGAATATTAATGAGGGGGGTGGACTGTATGCGCTTTAATAGAAGCACGATTGCCCAACATTGTATAAATGTATATATATACCAAGGCCGTAATTATAATAAATATAATGTATACTCAAATATTCTCAAAATGTCTCCCCCCCCAATATATTGCTATAAAATATTAAAACAAGTTGTAATAATTGCTATGCTATGTAAATAAAAAATAACAATTTGTTAAACTTTGGCCACAATATCTGGACTTGTCTTCATATAACAATGCATAGATTGCTGTTTATATGATTGTGGTTATGGTTGTACTTTATGAATCCCTAATCTCAAACATACAATGGAACAAGAAATGGTAAAAAAGTAAAAACAGAGCAATGTAATACAATACATTATTAGACATTATTGTAAAAAATAACTACATCCCATGTGTTAGTGAATTTTTTAATATTTTAGGCAGGAAATTAGTTTTCAAATTTAGATATTTTTCTGGGTTGGGACCCCCAGACACCCTGGAAGATTTGGTCCCCCCCAAAGTTGACTCCATGGCTATGGCCTTGATAAACACAGAGCAAAATGCAACATTTACGGCATTGTGTGATTCAACATTGCTTTCTTCATGGCTATGGTAGGTAAAGAAATAAACAAACGTGAAAGATTTTAGAAACTAATTCAAAAGACAACAACCCCACTCACAATGCTGCAAAGTTTGGTGGAATTCCCAGGCAATCTCCAATTAGCACGGTTGGCTGCATACGGTTCGACAGAATTTCGACATGTACGTTGAACTTCTTTCGCACCGCACGTAGCACCGTGTGCGAATCGGAGGTGTGGGTACACACAGAGGCTCGCGTCGTTCACAGCAACTCAACAAGGAGCCTGGGAGGTTAGCCTAGTCGCCCCCCTCCCCTCCTTTCAAAAATATTAGTCAAGTCAAAATATGCTGGCACAAACATTAAGTCAATTAAGGTTTTTTAGAGTCGCAGCCTTTCCACCTTCACACATGAGTGGTTTGCGAGCTCGAGCAGAATTCCAGATAGCAAAGAGCAAATGTACTGGGCATCTGTAAAAAAAGAGCATTTATAGCTCATCAGATTCCTCCAGTATAAATTTAATATTCTGATTCTGAAAGCGCATCGCTGCTCCTCATTAAGTCCCACCATTTAACAGTTGTGTAAGGCGTCGTGTTAACTTTGCCTGCGTTGTGTCCCAAAAGCCCGAGTTTCAATGCACCCCCCTCGATAAACAAGGCCACGCTTCCAGGGTTGGTTCACAGTTTACAACCGAACTGCTGACTCCGCGCACACTGCCCCCACGTACTTATCCCTGCCAAGATTCAGGAGTGCAAACACACGCGCACACGAGCGTACATCTGTAGATTACAAAGGCCCCCCTCTCTCCCCCCTAGACTTTGGTCGTGTGCTTGCTACCTCCTATCGAGGTCAAATGTGCACTGATATCGCGCTCGGCGTGTCGCAAGTTGCAAAACGGCAGCAGTGCCGGATTAAGCGAGTGCGGGGTCTGTAGCATATGTAATAAAGGAGCCCTAAATAAAATAAAACGCGTAAATATTAAAACAGGTACATTTTTTTAATTGCATAGTAAAGTACATGTATTTTTTCATTAGCTATACAGCCAGATCATACAACAAATCGCTAACTTTAAACACCCTTTCGTTGATGAAAGTTGAAGGCAGTATAGTACTATAGTAATAGAGAAAGTGCAGAATCACTGAACCGGAATTGATAGCATGAAAGCACCTAGCGCGGGGCTCGTAGCTAATACATATGTGTAGCTACACACATGTAGCTACACATATAGCTACACATATACACATATGTAGCTACATATGTGTGTAGCTACTTTTGCTACGAGGATCATCTGGCACTGGTCGGCATGCGACTCTTAAAAACTGATTCGTGACGTTATCCACATAGCAAGGCGGCTCTTGAAATATCGCAGAGGTTTTTTTTGTTTGTTACAGACTTTGAATAAAAATGTCTCTTGTCATATAGATAGTCCGTCACCCCATCCCCGCCCTCGCCGTAAGAATGAGGAATTTCACCACTGGCTCAGAGCTGTAAATCAGGAGATAATGCCACGCTACTCTTTGGTTCTTTCGGTAAAGTCACGTATAAAGATAAAATAATAAATTAAATTAGATAAAATAATAAATAAAAATAATAAATATTATTTTATCTTTATACGTGACTTTACCGAAAGAACCAAAGAGTAATCCCTGCAGTCACGAAAGCTCCAAATCTAGGAATGCCACGCTAATTGGGCAGAAAATCACTTTGACTCTTTGAGGTTACACTGGGTAAAGGAAAGGTAAATGAAGTAGATATGGGACAGGCGACGTCGCGAGAGATGTAGAAGAAGAAGGATGAAGGAAGAGATGGAATGAAAGCGAGAAATAAACCCAGCAGAGAGTCGTGCTTTCGTCTTTGGAATAACTGAACTCCAGGTAGGAGTTGAGCAAAGATTAAGGGTCATATTCTCATACGCTGTCTGTTATCACGTAATACCCATGCCGTTGTTATTCCTATCAATGGATTGTGTATCCCGGATAATTAAATATGTGGGTTTTACTACCTACTCGGGAAGCCAGCATACGTTGTGTATTCGCTCGATCTCTCGTGACGAACACCTTTTGAATGTCGCTCAAGTGAACAGAATGTTGCTTGTTCACTGGCTTTAGAATAAAAACAATTGGCCGTTCTTGTACGGAAAATCATCATGAGCATTCTTCTAAATCGCACGTTGTACACATTTAATTTTTATCTCCGAACACCGTTGGACAAGCACGTGTTTTGTAACAAAGCCCTATTTCACCCTCTAGTGGAGATCTCAGATAATGGCATTCAAATTGTCCGAAAAACGTGGTGGCCCAAACGCTGTGGAAACAATATATATAGCCTTTGATGGTTTGTTTTGGACAATTTAAATGAACTTCTAAAACATGTGCAGTGACGCATCGAGTGGGTATGGGAAAAGTTCAAAGTTACTTACCAAGGTAATGGAATCTCATGCTGAATAATTCATTTTGGAGGATATACTGACTATAACATCCATTTATTTTGCTCAGCATCATGCCCAATGCAAGGTTTACGTGAACATGGATAACGAACACACAACAGTCGAGCAGCTTGCGATTAAACAATTTCAACAGCGGCACCCATCTTATCAAGAGCATCCACCTTTATTTAATTCGTGTCTGATTCAGATGTAGCACGGGTGAGTCATTCGTTAATTTGCATTATCATTGCTTTCATCATTCCCATTCATCACAAACATCTGTTGCTTTGTAGAAATATTAAATAGAACACTCTAGATGCTATATTTAAATGATATCTTTTGTATACATGTTAATTTACCTATTTCACAATGTTTATAAATCTTATGGATAGTGTTCATATTCTTAACATGATTTTTATATTGCCAAATGTGTTTTCATATATTTAATGTTTAAGACGTAGGCTTTCGCGACCAATATTATTCATAAAAAAGGTTTTTTGGTTAGATTTCGTAAGTATAAATGTGTCCAAACCCTCCGCCACCCGACAAGGCCAATCAGTAAGAGATTTGCTGTGGCAAATCGCCCGATGATGATGGATGTAATTACCAGCGAAATGTCGTACTCAAATAGTAAATGTTGTGGATTCACTCTTCAACACACCGGTGGGCTGAAGTAGTAACTGTCTTTTTGTTTCCGTGACAAATCCCTTACTAATTGGCCTTGTTGGGTGGAGGGTTTCGACACATCTATAATTATGCGATCTAACCCAAAAACCTTTATATGCATATTTAATATGAACACACGTGCATGTGTGGAGATTCCAAAAGTTTTTTAAACAAATTGTTAATTTGCCTTACGCAAATTTCATGCGGTACAAAAGCACGTTGGACAAAATGGGGCAGAATGTAACTTTATGAATTTACATGTATATTGGACTTGGAAAAATATTACTATTTCCTTGTCAGTGACAGTACTTGTTAGTTAATGCTACGATCATAAAAAAATTATCGAGACAATGTGAGTCGTACCTTTATATTACGAGGCCAATGATAGCATCAGTGTCAGAATGCTGCGAGATCATTTATTTTTCTATGCTGAAAATGTTTGCAATATTTTCAACGGTAAATTCGATTGACAATTACTTGCATTGTCTTACATAAATTAACTTAAAGCAATTGCGTATAGTGTAATTCTAAGCCATTTTAGTCATAGGTGCCTCGTTAACATAGGATAAAATAAATTACATAAAGTATTACGTGGGAAAATGTCCTATATTAGTCATTGAACAATCAACTCTAAAACAAATGAGCGAATGCACAAACAATTAACTTGGTCTTTTATTGCAATTTTATAATGAAAAGACAGTGCACATTTTTTATTCTACATGTTGAAAAATATTTCGCGACAAATAAGACAAAAAAAAGCTCAAGCATGTGCTTGGAAATGTTTGGCAAGATCCATCACCATCTCTTACAGAAGTGCATAACATAACCAAAGGCTTCATGCTTGAACAATGCAATTAAAGCAAAGATGTAAGGCAAAATTATTCAGGCCCCGTGCAGTAAACAAAAAATGTCAATACCACAAAGGCAAATTGCACAGTTGTCATGAAAATGCAACTTTTGCACATACACTTTGATGTAAAATATATACAGCAAATATAAATGTAGATAAAAAAAATTATTGTGCATAATTACACATTATCACATGAGAAAGTGGTATTAAGGACATGGTATCCAAGTATATCACAGCTTAGGCAATCAGTTGTGTGAAAAGTCAACACAAGCACTATAGAGAAACAACCGTCAGTAATTATGCTTTCCAATTATCAATCTTTCCACGTTAGCAAAATTTTCAATTCAAATTTAATAACCAATTACACGTCCCGGTCGTGTCCAACATCAAAATCCTGTTTGACGTAGTTTCAAATGAACCGCCGTATCCAATTGCTTGTTCAACTTGCCAGTGAGCTGAATTAACGATGGGTGTTTGAACACTTGTAAACAGGACAATTACGGTGCTTGACCGTGTCGGGTGGAGAGGTCAGATCATTGTGGCTTAACCCAAATAAAAATGAGTTTTAATTCATAGTTGTATTGTAAAATATTCAATGTAGCCAACATGTCAGTTGCAAAAATACACAGGCCCTCAACAATATAAAACAGAAATGAGATGATAAATACTGGCTCCCCTGCGCAAAGCGGAAAGACCTCCTGAATCCTCTCAACCGTCATTCGCTCCTCTCCCACATTTCTTCCTTCTGATATTAGGAAGTCACTAGAGCGATGCACTTTTAAATCTAGATTGAAAACTGAATTCTTTAGAACAGTTTTTTTTGTGTTTAGTTTGTTGTCCACCTCCTGCACCTCCGATTAGCGCGGGTTGTCTACGTACGGTGCGAAAGAAGTTCAACATGCATACGTACAACAAGGAATGATGGTACCTTTTATACGTGTAAACAAGCACTTAATAACGTGTACACAAAAAGTAAATTTGGAAACATATAAATAGACATTTCGGGCAAAGCTGTTCGCAAAATTTCTGTGTCAAACCAATTCAATGTAAAAATCAATCAGGAAAATGGTGCAACAAATAAATGTACAGCAGGCTCAACGCATCTTCTTCATCTGATGTCGCTAACATTCACATTTCAATTCCACTCGTGGCACAGTACAATAACTGCAGTCAAGATTTTCAAGAGGTAATCTTCAAGTAAAACACTGCCCTAAAAACACGATCTGAAAACCAGTCGCTGAAATGTTATACATATAAAAACGAGTGAATGTTAAGATAATTCAGGTTGAACCTTAAAAATGGTTTTCTTCATGAAAATCATACAACCGTCTTTAGACCTTTTAAATATTTGCTTCATAGACCATACATATAAAAATATATAAGAGACAGAAACTCAACTAAATAGACAATTAACAGGATACCTTAACACGTAATTACCCTCACGATGGAAACCCCCCAACATTTCTAATACAGTACACATATTGCTAATGTATTCTAACTTTATTGCATGTTACGATATTAACATTGTGACAATGCTATAACATTAAGGAGAGCTCAGTGTCTGAAAGGACACATTTGAAAAACGTGGAAACATTTAGCAAGTGCTCATTGAGAGAAAAAAAAGACAGCTCAACGGAGAAAAATAGTCTGTTCACGTGCCTCCCGTGAAAAGGGGAAGCTATTTTTGGTCTAGAAAAGGAAGACTTCTTGTGCTAAAATAACCCGAGTGTAAAGACCGCCAATTTGTGCAGACTACAAAGGGATTTTTCAGATCTGTATTCCAGCTTCCAACAGCTCCTGGAGTCGTTGTTCTATTACTGACCGCAAAGCATCATATCTGCGAACAGATGAAGACAAACAAGTTAATCGCACAGCTCTTGCGATGTTAGTCAACGTCAAAACAACATCGAGGCGTCCAGGTGTGCGTTCGTGCTGCAACACAGGACTCACTTCCTCTTGAGTTTATTTTCCTCCCGTACTTCTTCTCTTTCAGCTTGGACACAAAACTCTCCAGGACTGGCATCTCAAACTGGATGTATTGCGCCACCTGTGTATCGCAACAAAGAGTCACTCAACTTAATTCGGGGGGAAAAAAATCAACAGTGAATTTATCAATCATAAAAATCATTCTTTATGCAGGACGTTTAGTCAATTTCAATAATGAGTGTTTGGCTTGTGGGAGGAAACCAGGGTATGCGGAGAAAACCCATGCTCATGATCACGGGGTGACGCTCAACACTGCCATCTGCTGGACATCTTGCAGCCCCAGCCGACAACACCCTGCAAGCTCTGGGGACTCCCCTCCCACGTACTAACCAGGTTCGACATTGCATAGCTTGCGAGATCTGACCAGACTGGGCACACTTAGGGTTACATGGTCTGGCGATTTAAAGCTTAAATATAAACTGTACTTGAAATGTTAGCATAATTAAATAGTACAGTAAAACCTTGGTTTGCGAGCATAATTCGTTCCGGAAACGTGTTTGTAATCCAAAGCACTCGTGTAGCAGTTGTGATCACGTGACGCTCGGCAGACAAAGCGTATACGTACTACTCGTACTGCAAAAACTCGCTCGTTTATCAAATTAATATTTATTTAAAAAAAATTGCTCGTCTTGCAAAACACTCGCAGACCAAGTTACTCGCAATCCAAGGTTTTACTGGACATTGAAATGCAACGGAGCCATCTTTAACGAACTAGGGCAATGGATGTAAGAAACAGTCAACGTGGAGACCTATGCTACCATAATATAAAATGAAAGGCTCTGATTCTCAACAACGTTCTCTTTCAGTATGTGGCACATTTAGTTTGGTAATATCTCACCATGATGCATGATTAAATATGAAGTGAACCAAGCCTATAGCTTGAAAGAAACAATAACCCCATACCAGCTCAGACTCTCATCAACCCACCCCTATCCACATAAGCTTAAACCATTTTCAATTCACATCTTCAGCATATTCATCATCATACACATAAACCCAGCCTTTCAACTATGTTAGACATTGAATTCATTAATACTGAACATATGCAAAATACATGTTTAATGGACAGTACTTGCATTGAGGCTAAAACTGTACACCAAACTTGTACAGTTAATTCTATAATAATTGCTGTTATTTATTTGGTTTCCAAATTAAATTATAGCATTAAAACCAACAGTAATAAGAGGACTACAATTGTAAACTGACATCATGCGTGACCTCCTCGCCCAGATCCTCCTCCATGAGGAAGAGTCTGGCTATCTTCTCGCTGGGTCCGTGCAGGATCCTCGTGATCAGTGGAAACTCCGACACTTTCAGGCGCCGCTTTTCTGCAATTAAACATAAATGGAGACAGAATAAGCCACTAGTAAGGGAGAGATTTAGTTACTGGTAAAGGTGCAGCCCTGCAGTATATTAAAACAAAAAAACGATTAAACTATTTTTATTTTCTCAGGTAAGGCCCGTTGAGCTATATAGCTCTTTTTAAATCCTTTATATTAAGTTCACTTGATTGCTTGCTTAGGACCGTGCAAATCTTTCGGTCGTTTTTTAACCCACTTCCCGTGATCCAATCGAACTGACATTTTCCACACAGACTCGTTGTGCGTGACAATTAATGTTCATGAAATTTTTTTTCCAAAATTGTACACTTTTTAGGACTAAAATATTATATTTAATTACCAATTGCTTAATGCTGCCATGCAATCATCTGACCCATAGGTGGCAGCCATCTCAAGCCAGAGGACGGGAGCACTCTAGCCACCACGCATATAAAGAATTTATAGTGAAAAACTTTGTTTTTACGGGTTATACTTGTTCAGAAGCGACCTGGCCAATAATGATAGCTCAATGAAGTGGCCTATCATTTGGAAATCTATAGCAGCCAAATACTCTTAAATGCGTGATTCTAAATGTGGAGGGAAAAACAGGGGAATGCGGAGAAAAATCCACTCGACCACGGGGAGAACATGCAAACTCCAGGTGTCAGGGTCGGGATCGACCCACGACCTCTTGTATACCAGGAGAGCTAGTTAACATCTCGTCACCGTGGCGCCCCTCTCTTGCTCATGCCACTGCCAGGAAAACAGCCTCCACTAGAAAGAGCTCTCAAGCCCATCTAGATTATATGTTTGGCCTCCTTTTCCAAGCTGCCCTAACGTCTTGGAAGTGGTGGCGTACCCACATTTTATGCCACCAAATGTAACCAGCCGATTAACCAACTGCATGGTACACATTTACACTGCTTGGGGAAAAGTTTAAGAAATGGTGCATTGTTTCAACTGTTGAGCCGGGAGATAAAAACGGACAATTGTTGGCTGGTGAAGTCAAGTGTGCCATGCGGCAGCGTCCCCAATACTTAATGGCTGTATGAAAAATGTACCTCCGGTGGTTCGAACTATGTACAATGCAAAGTCGCTTGAGTTGTTTTCCACCTGTGTATCAACAAAAAAATAAATAGAGAAATGGAGTGTTAAAATCGTTTATCACACAATCTCCACCATCAAATTTGTGATCTCGGGGTTGCAATGTAAATTGTATTTTCGCTGAAAAAATTCCGAGTTATATTTTTTTAAACTGGGGTCGGCAATGACGGAAATGTACAGATAGATAAATTAAAGTCATACATAAAATGGGACCTTTTTGCCAGTATCAAAGTATGAAAAAATAACATTAGCCTTTACCCTTTCTAGCAATAAAACAGGTGTTAAGATATTCTTGGTTCTTTCGGTAAAGTCACGTAGATAGAAAACAAAAACCTAAATTAAAAGCAAAAAACCCACGACGTTTCGATCGCAACATAAGCGGTCTTCTTCAGGTGTTGCGATCGAAATGTCGTGGGGTTTTTGCTTTTAATTTAGATTTTTGTTTTCTATCTATGTGACTTTACTGAAACAACCAAGAATATGAATTCCTGCAGTCACGAAAGTTTTAAGGTGTTAAGATGTTCAAACACCAAATAGAAAGCTTTTGCAAGGAATCCAGTTCACATTAACCATATGTACTTGTGCTGAACATGCATTCTCTGGTCTGACACCGGTGAAACTAGGCCCTTAAGAAGGCTGTCTCTGGTCTAGGCCAATCAGTTTCAAAGACAATGCATATATATTATCAGAGCATGTTTGTTTACATGCAATTAATTTAGCAAAAACACCAAGATGATCATTCACAATAAATCTGGTAGATTTTTATTTCAGCACCAGAATGTTCAGGCAGAGATAAAACTCACGAATTATATATTTTTTGTTTCAAATACTCACCCTAAATTTGTACAGCAGAGATGACACCACCTCTGGAGAAGTCATATTGCTGCTTACTCTCACACTTGTTACAGAGCCATAGGTTGGTGTGAAAACAGATGTCTGCAAAAACAAGTAGAAAAGAAACACATTCAAACTTTCTCACGTATAAAACGTATCTTTGCTTTTAAAGCAATTTAAAAGAAAACACTTATTAAACACTATGGGGACCTCATTTGCCAGTAAAAATATGATAATTGGTTCTTTACCCTTCTATCTGGCAACAAAACTGACACCTTTTTGCAAGGAGTCATGTTTGCATAGACCGCAATACCTGCAGTCATAATACAAACAAGAACATAACTCTGATAATGTGCACTGTCCCTGAAGTTGATTGGTCCACACCCGAACCTAGTCTCATATGGGTTGGACCAGATGACGCCAAAAGGCGTGCGCCTTTTGGCGTCATCTGGTCCAACCCATATGAGACTAGGCTCGAAGGAAAGCTGTCTCGGGTGTGGACCAATCAACTTCAGGGACAGTGCACATTATCAGAGTTATGTTCTTTTGTTTGTATTATGACTGCAGGTATTGCGGTCTATGCAAACATGACTCCTTGCAAAAAGGTGTCAGTTTTGTTGCCAGATAGAAGGGTAAAGAACCAATTATCACTTATTAAACACTTGACATTCTTTGGGTCTTTCGGTAAAGTCACGTAGATAGAAAAATAATAAAACAAATCACGACGTTTCAATCGCAACACAAGCAATCGTTTTCAGGTGAAAAAATACAGCAGGTGAACTGCTGATGCAGGAAATCTGTTAAAATATCTAATAGTTGTGTGGAAACCCTCCCCGTAGAGGCGGTCAAATCTTGATTTGACAAATTGTTTAGTCCGATTTCTATTCCATAACAAATAAACCAAATGCCCAGTTACAACAGAATGAAAGAAAACCACAACAGACGACAATTATTTATTGTGCAGAGCGTGTGTCCTTCAGCTGGCGATTGGATGTTCCAAGTGGACTGTGACCCTCAAAGAAATGGCATCGCCACCCCCGTGTTCGCCGCCCCCATGATCCGAGGGTCAAACAAATCACTCGAGGCGCTGATGGACGGCAGCAAGAGCAGTTGACGTGAATGCTGTCGCGAGAGGTCACACGTTTGGCGCAATGGTCCTTCGCTGACTACGCGTGATGAATTAATGAATGAGAGATTGGCGTGTTACCCTTTCCAAGCTGTGTATTTTCTTTAGGTTACTCCAGTTTCCTCCAACATGATAAACATTAATTCATGTCAATGGCCAAACATCTGAATGTAGAAGCCAAAAGAAAAAGAGACTCAGGGAGGCATTCCTGGGTAAAGTTAAAAATTCCATTATTGTTATTGTACGACTTGTTGATATTTTGGTTGAATATTTTCTCAACTCAGATTCAAGGTATCTCTAACCCTATTTACTCCAAACAGTGGTATTCATGTTATAAACTCAGGAAGCTCATGAACTGAACTGATCCCTGTGGCCATACTTCACTATGCTGGTCAATGCAGGTTAGTGAAGGCAGGCAGAACAGACATTGGCGGCATAAAAGTAAAAAAAAAATGGATGTTGGATATTGTCCTCTGTTATCCACAACATAACCTCGCAGCCTAGAAGACCTGTAATGTTTGGTGGTCACCCATCCACGCACTATCCAGGCTCAAAACTTGCTGGGTTTCCGTGGCATTCGTGATTTGGTCATAGTGTAAAGCAGCGGTTCACGACCTACAGTCTGCAAAGCTGTGGGGAAGTGGACCGTGGAACTGTTGTGGATACTGTATGACTTTTTTTTCACAAAGCAGCACTACCCATTGCACAACTATTTAGATTTTATTCATAACAGTCGACTATTGACTGAAACTGCTGATTGATGGCACCGAGTACTGGTGCCATACAATGCATTTGGTGATAGACAGGAAATTGGTGGAAATCCACCAACATTTTTTGAAAACTGACAGCAGTCCAAGGGTCCAAAAAGTTTGGAAACCACTGGGCTAAAAGTATAATTTATGTACAGACTTTCTGGTGTACGCATTATGTAAGCGTGCGTGCGTGCGTACGTTTAATAAATTATAAACCAGAAAAATACTCCCAAGGAGCCGAAAAAATATGCGAAGCTGTGGAGGCGAGCTCGCCTTGTGGTTGTAGTAATGTCCGTTGATTGAGAAACGGTTCCTTCGCAAACGCTGCATGTCAGCTGCCGACCGTCTGTTCACGCTGTGACGGAGGAAACAGCTGGCGTCGCTTTTGGTGCGTGGCAGCCTTGGCTCAAACTCGAGCTCCTTCTCCACTGGCAAAGAGTCTGATTCGAAAGGAGAGCATTGTTTAAGTTCAGGTTGAGACAAATGTGTTGCTTTTGTCACTCACAATTACAGTGTTTCAAATATTCTTATTGTACCAACTAGGAAACACATGTTCTAAATATGTACAAGTCTTAGCTTTATTAACGATGTACAAAAACGTTAACTTTATTTATCAGCAGCATGTTTTATAAGTTAAATGATAGAAAATGGAATATTTTTTTTATCAAGTGTCGTATGCTAACAGGCAAATTCAATGTGTTAGGACTTATTTACATCTCAGGCATTCTGAGTCCAAGTAACTGAGAATATGAAATATTAATACCTTACAACTGTATTCCTTGTAAAAACAATGCGTGCGAATCAACTGTGATTAACAATCTATTTTTATGTAATTACAATAACCCACGCCTCTGCCCTCCGCACCTAATTAGCTCAAAGTGATGATAAAATATTGCTCTATTTAAGACCAAAGCAGGTGGATTGCTTCACTGTTCTGGCACATCGCCCGAAGATGCTGGATGTAATTACCAGCGAAACGTCTACTAAAATTGCAAATGTTGTAGATTTTCTCTCCAACACACCGGCGAGCTGAAGTAGCAACTAATTGGCACTTTCTGTTTACATGACAAACCTTTCTGGCTGTGTCGGGTGGTGGAGGGTTACGACACATTTATACTTACAAATTCTATCCCAAAAACCTTTATCATGAATAATATTGGTCGCGAAAGCCGACGTGTGAAACTGAATTATTAATAGCCAAGTAACACACGTACCTTCCACATCATTCATTTTTTGGGTTTTGGTAGGCAATTCACATTTATCAACAATATCTTCCTTTTTCTCTTCTGTTACCACCCAGCATGCCATGCCCCTGTGGGAAATGAAAATAGAAAAACTAAGTGTCTACAATCTGGAAGCACGCAACCCAACTTTTAGCGAGCAACTATTATAAGACAATGGAAACATTATTCTAGTACTGGGTTACCACGGCATTGAGAACTGTACATCACAAGACCAATAATCACACACTTAACCACAAGTATATTTATTGACTGTACATTTGCATCTTGCAATTGAACTATTTTTGAAGACCTGCTTCTTGTGAGATGATGTATACTGTTCAATTACAACTTTAATTAGTTTTTTTTTATATTTGCCCAATATGTGCGCCTATATTTATAAAGCTTCATGAACACAATAAAAAATAAACCTCATCTACTCGCAATTCCAACATAAAACCAAACTTTTCGTTATAATGTTGAATTCAACAACAGTCAAAACATTCTTATTCACGTGTAAACTATGGCAATGCAAAACACACCCTTATTCTAAACTCCATGAACAGCTGACACAATTGACACGTCCTCCACGAACATCCTGGTAATCCTCTGACCTTTCATTAACTTTCACTCCATTTATGTCACTGCCATCACTTCTCATCAGTCATAAAATTCCTCCCCATGTTGCCCAACATTGCTACTGTCCTACCCTCAGCCCATTGCCAGCTCTATGCATCTCACTGTCCACGTCGCTCGCTCGCTCGCTCCCATCTATTGTTCACCTTGCATTTGTCCCGCCTCACCTCACCCTGTACCCCTGCATCCCGTCAGCAGCCTTCCTGTCCCATGTGCCTTCGGCCTATTTTAAATTCATTAATTAACCTTCCACCATTAGCCAAACAAGGCATCTTCCTACTACACTGAAATGCCCCCCTGAGCATTGGTATGAATATATTACATTTCGCGTTATGTGCCAAGAGACACTTCAAATTATGTAAGTCCATTTTTATTTTTCATGGTTTCTTTTCGGCAGACAATGGAAACTCCTAATGTGGCATATCACCAATTCACCTTAAGCTTGGTTAGTACTCGGATGGGTAACACTCCCAGGTGATGTTGGCATGGGCCTATGAGGTGGCCAAAAGTTTGGTAGCGGTGGGTGTTACTTTTCATATGCATGTTTATGTAACCTCTCATATGTGTGGATTTTCTCTGGGGGCTCTGGTTTTCTCCAAAATTTCAAGCATTAATTAATGTTATTGACCAAACAAGACTCAGCCGAAAAAAAAGTATTGTCTATTGTCCTAATGCACTTCTGGAATTATCATATAAACTCTATTATTGCTAAGCCTTTGAAACTAAAACCATTCAATGCTGAAGATGTATTACTTCACACAATGGGAAATGCAAGAAGCTTTTAAATGTGACATTATTTGAACTGCATGCACACCATCATGGTCATCTAGATTGATTTTTTTTTTATATAAAACTGCTTTTTGTGGTTAGTTTGTTGTCCTTCCCCCGTCCCTCCGATTAGCTCGGTTGGCTACGTACGGTGCAAAAGAAGTTCAACAAACATATATACATCCATCAATGAATGGAAAGAGTTTTACCGCCTCTTAGGCAGCTTCCCCGGGTCCTTTGCTTCTGGAGGTGAAGGGATGTGAATTCGTTCATTGTCGTCGTGTAACTGCAAGCGAATGGGCCGTCGCAGACCCCACGCAATGTTCAGCAGGCCTTCGATGATCAGTTGACCATCATCCTGATGAAGATCATAACGCACACCATCATGGTCATCTAGAGCAATGTTCAACAAAACACATGGTGGTGTGAATTACTAGTTGGAGCACACCAATGTGTTGGAGAGTAAACCCACAACATTTACAATTCGAGTACTACGTTTCGCCGGTCATTATAACCGGCCTCATCAGGTGACAGCCAGAATTGTTTACATGATAAACCTTACTGATTGGCTGTGTCGGGTGGTGGCGGTTTTAAAGACACATTGATATTCATGCAATCTAACCCCAAAAAAACCTCGATTATGGATAACATTGGTCACAAAAGCCTACGTCTTAAACTGGCTTGAATCCACTGAAAGTTTGGAGTTATTTCACTTTATCAGTATACATGTGGTGGGTTCACTCGTGACACGGACGACGTAGTCGAGGCACAACGTTTATTTCAATACTTGGTCAAAGATACAACACTTGAAGGGGTAACGGCCCCTTCACCCGTACTCAACAGGAATGCACCCCTAGCACTATCCCCGACTGATCTACTCCCAGTCCTCCGCTAAGAGTGCTAGAGGAGGCTATCTGATCCGGCCCTGGTTAAGCACGGATCCCGGCACCCAGCCAACCAGACCGGCTCTTACAAGAACAGCGGTCCTGAGGCTCTAAGGGCCGCGCCACTGGCTTGCCCTGCCCGGCCCTGAGAAGGACAGCGAGCCAGGGGAGTTCCAGGGCCTATCTGCCGGTCTTCAGTCTTCCCTGGTTAAAGCTTCACACTCCAACCACGAGCCCTCTGGCTCCCCGCCTTTTATACCAATTTCCCCCGAGGGGTGGGGCTATGGGGGATCCCAGCAACCACCCACAGCCCCCCAGGGTTAACCATTGCGGACGTGGATGTAGACACCCCTGTGTGGGTGTAGACACCCCTGTGTTTGTTCGCTTCCCCTCCCGCAACACCCCCACACATATATTGCAAATGGAATTAAAAAAATTGTGTTGTCATTAGCTGTATTCGTGTTTCTGCATAACTAACAAAAAAACACCTATGAATGTAGATTTAAAGTTAATTAAATTTGTATTCATATACTGGAAATAAGGCCCACAGCTAGAATAAGAAAATGTGTCAAAAGAATGACAGTATGCTCAGTATTTAATGATTATTTTCTGTGATCCATTCATGTTTTTAATAAAGAAAAAGATCAATCTTAAATTGCTGTTTTTTATTTAAAAAAACAGGGTATAAGGAATAACTATTTTTTGCCATTAAAAAATATTTAAGTGTAGTGAGTATGCATTCTTGTATAAAAGAAACCACTTCAACCCATACCATTATAAGACACAGATGTTGGCAAGTGAAGTTTCAATTGATATGAACAATCACAGTTATGAAATAAGATTTTTTTTTAAAAAGCCACATATTTAGTTTAGGCTTCCACTCAATAAATGTTATACAGCATTAAGTCCCCTGGCAACTATAGAAAGTATATAAATGTACAGCGCTTTCTTAATCCACTGGTGGATGGAGGGCTCCCCACACTGCATAAGTCATGGAGGTTATTTCATCGCGCCGGATTAGCATAGCATCTGTGAAAAGGGAGGACAGAGACTGATATAGGAATAATTCGCCGCTAGCCATGGCAAGGAATCGACCTCAAGTCACCTGGTTCATCGTTTGGCGCACCAACCACTGTGTTGCCGCTTTTGCTATTGCATTCTCTATCAGGCGTGTAACATGTAAATGTCAAGCTACATATTTTCCAATGTGAAAAGAACAAACACTACTGTTTTAGAGCCATGAGAAACTTGTGACTTGGGCATCGTTCATAAACGATGTATTTTAGCAACCAAAACGCAAAGTCACCACACATCTGAATAATAATAAACTACCTTGAATGGATTTATTGTTGCACAGTTAGTGGTATTTATGCATCATGTGGTGCTATGTTTTATTACATTTATTTAATAACATTTTCGTTATTTATTCAGTAAGCTCTCACTGAGTCACAGAGCTACATTTCAGGAGGACTATTTTGCAAGGTTGGGCCAATTATTTTTCCAAGTCATTTACCTGTTCGGTAAAACATACACGGGGCATTCAAATTATTACAAAATGAAACGAAACTACTTCGAATGTTCATTGGTTTGATTAAAACTTGATCCTGGTTGAAAAACTATAGTCCTTATCAAGCTGGCTTATATTCCAACTGGCTAAAAAGAGCATACAATAAATGCATTCAGATGTGCTAAATACAAAAACAAAATTCTCACAAATTTATAAACAGAGAACACAGCCTGATGATGATGCTAATTGTAATTACTGGCGAAACGTCGTACTCAGATTTTAAATGTTGTGGCTTGGCTCTCCAACACACCGGTTCGCTGTACGAGTGACGAATTGGCATGTTCTGTTCATGTGACAACCCTTACTAACCCAAATATACAGACTAATCAATTTTACAGGCTACTAATATTTGTAGACCAATGTATTACTTTAAGGATTACACAAATACGAACATGGTATTAGGCGGACGAATATATAACACAGAGCAATGAGTACAAAGAGGCATACGTCTGTGGATACTGAACGGTAATACATATTGAAGATAATTATGCAGACATAGAAGTTGATCCCGGAAGTTGCACGTGATTTCCGCAGAGGGTATAAAATATGCTGCAAGACGCCACCTTCAGTGAAGATGCCAAACCAGCAGTCCAGTCAAATCAAAATCTGGTGATTCTGAATTGAACAAGGCACCTTGCAACAGAGGTGGTCCAACAACCTTCAAACCTGCAAAATCTTTGCACTTCAACTCAACTTTACGGTGAGATCAATTACACTACTTTACATGCAGCTTTTTGTTTGCAGGTGGAAACTGTGAACTAAAACCATAAACTGGACTGTATCTATGTTCTATTATATCCAGTATTTCGTTGTTATGCCATATCTATAAAGCATGAATTGTGTCAAGAATATAAATGCAAATACGTCAAGCATTATTGATCAATTATAAATCATTATTGTTATTCTGTGGTGCAAATAACAAATGAAATTGAGAAACGAAAATGTCACTCTACATGACGTAAGTTTGTATATGAAGTTATACCTTCATTGACTGCAAAAATAATTGTTTAGAAAATCTAAACCAATACCGGACTATTTTAAAATATGCTTGAACTATAATATTGTCGTGTTTAATTGAAAAGACAAAATGGTGTGCTTTAGAAACTGTATACAGTACAGCTGACCCATATTTCCATGCACTTCCCTAGCCATGGAAATAGAAAACGTCAACCTTGGAGGCTACTTACCAAGCATCTCTGAGGCCTCAGAGATGGTGACAAGCTCAAGATTGTTGGAGCAAAGTGTTGGCATGGCCCACATTTCAGATCGCAAACAGAACAAAGTCCAGCCATATATCCCCACTACTCAAAGACATTTTAAATGTGGATATGTTAGCTCTACAAGACGCAATCTCAGCACACCAACTTGTTTTGATGCATTTATGTACAACAACCAACAAATCAACTTGGAAAATGTACAAGTGATGTCAAACATCACCGGAACGCTCGGTGAGATACATAACAAATCGACAATTCCGTCCGTGGACCTCACAACAACACTTGTAAGAATGAACAAGAGAGTCGCATCAACAAGATACTCAGTGGTTGATCACAACTTCACAGACAGTGACTACATGGATTCCATCAAGAAGCTGGCAGAACCAAACATCCCGTTTACTTGTGGTAGATCCAATTGCACAGATGGCTAGAAAAAGCCAAAATTGAAACAGCCTTTAAAAAATTGTGAATGGGCTAGACAATACAAAAAACGTAAGTGGCTTCATAACTCCTCATTGACACTTAATATGCTGGTGTCTGTCAGGTAGCTATGGTTACAGTCGATATATCTTAAAAAAAACTTCATTCACAAAATGCAGTTGCTCTCCAAATTAAACATTTTCAAAAGTATATTCAGCCTTTTGTCAACCCACTGTTTTATAAAAAATACAGTCTCTGTCTTGTATCAACTCGTACTGGATATACTGTCTTGTTTGTATGAATAATCAATGCATAATTAGAATCAATGTGGGTAGCAATGGAAAGTACAACAAAATCCCTTGTGGTACTGTATTTCTATGATCACAACTTTCACCAACCCACATTGACTAGCATGGTGAAGTATGGTCAGAAAAGCCATCTCCAACCCACATTTGTATGGGAGGCCTTCATTTAGCAGTGGATTGCTAAAGGCTCTACGTGTACATAAGAATCAATTATCAAAATAATAGTTATACACGAGTTAAAGAATACAGGAACAATAACTAAAGAAACAAGCTGTTATTGAACAGTTTTAGGATTAAATCATAATTTGATATGTAAAATCACACGCATTATAAGACTAATATATTTTTTCTTGCATTAGGATTGAAACTTGTCCTGCCAATATTGGAAAAATATAAAATTGTGCTGGTCAACTACATTGATTATAGTGTTAAGATCAAAGTCAATTCACTTGTTAGTAATGTACATGTGAATGGTAAATGTCGACTGTGTTAAAGTGTGCGTTTTTCCACTTACCTCTCTGTACCGCAGTTGTAAAGTCTTTCCTTCATGATAACAGTTATAAATCCTCAACTGGGCCATGAGATCTGACCTGTACGGGAAAAAACATATACAAACTAGCATTAGTTCATTTGTTACCCTAGTGACAACAGTAAATAAAGTTAAACAACATAAATAATGTTGAATAGTATATACAAAAAATAGGATACTGCCATGGTGTAACAATTAGCACTCTGGACTTGCAAACCAAAGGTCACTGGTTTTATTTGCCGTGAAGAAAACAATGGGACAGTTTCTTAAATCCCCTCTGTTTTGTCCACACGGAGGTGTTTGTCAATCGGCAGATTACGGTGGAGGAATATATTATTCTTCCAAGCCATCTGGTCAGCATGGACGATGAAGTCAAAATACCATCTAAGAGAGGGTATCTAAAGCTCCGTCTAGTAGAGACCCTGAGCAAGAAATGTCATGGCTGCAGCTTTACTTTTACCATTCAAAAATGTAAACACTCAATAACAAATGGTGTTGTTACTGTGGGGGGAAGGGGGAAAGAAAACGTAATGGGACTTACTTGGAGATGATCTTGCCTTCGCCAATGCATAGTCTGGTGGAGTCATCACATCCAACTAAATCATCTCCCATGCTCCCGCTAAACCAAAGACTTTAACAAACCTAGACAAATCAGAACAAAAATGTTATGGTATACAGTATTATGTATCAGGCTCATCTCAATTCCATCCACATGTCAAACATGCATATGAACATTTGTGTTGGGCATGCTTTAAAGAAATTGATACATATGATAAAGTACGTATAAAAATGTTTTGTTCTATAAAAAAATGAACAATGAATTACAAGCCTGGGTTTTTATGAACCATGTACTGTACGATACATTACTGAGGCACACTGCAGGTGACAGCATATGCAACTTACAACAGGAACAGGACACAATTTTAGCCACAGAATGTACAAATTATGTCTATACGTGCATCACGAAAGCACTTTACCGTCCAGTAATTAGTGTAATTCAGATTTAATATTAACATATTGGTACCAGAGTTAGAGGAGCAGATGGCACTTAACATAATTAGTAATTTCTCAGTAATCCTATTATGAAAATGGGCCAAAACAAAAACACCTTCATCAGACACTGGCTATTTCAATGTCCATGCGTGTATTCGTTTAGGAAACAAATATCAATTTCCACATTTAAAAAAATGAAGACAATTCCAAATTACAATATTCAGAGTACAGTACTGGCTAGCAATATCACAGAGTGTTTCGAATTACAATAACGCACATTTTTGTTGGTTGCAGCCAAAACATTACAATTTCTTATTGCGGTAGTTACTTTGTCAAGGGTAGGCTTCGACAAGGTAAGGTAAAAGGTAAAAACAACGAGCCTACCTTTACCCTACCTTTTACTTTACCACAATACATCACTATACCCTACCTTTTACCCTTTAGCAGGTAAGGTAAAAAGCAACGGGCCTACCTTTACCCTACCTTTTACCCTTACCCCATTCAACTTACCCTATTATAGGGTAATTACAGGGGTACTACACATGAAAAAGGTTTATAACGGTAAATGCTAGGTAGAGCGCTTTATTAATATAGAATACTCTCGATGATTCCAATTTTACACGCTTGTTGTTGTCCTTGTTGTTGTCGTTTTTGTATCCTCAAATCTTGTAACTCAATTTTAACCCACTTCCCAATGTGGTATCGACTGCAAACTTGGTATATTTATGTCATACTGATGACAATACTATATTCTATCATAAAAAATAAATATTTTTAAACATCATTTTTTATATGTTGTGTTTCGCCTTGGCTCTAATTGTCCACGGTCAACTAACGTTGGCTGTAATTGGCCACGGCCCCTTACGTTATGGCAAGCTTCGGGGCCACTTCCTGGAGTCGTGGAGTTTTGCCATTACTAGTACATTTCATAAAAGCGTGTTTAACATTTTTTAAAAATATTACTTATTAATTGGAAGCCACGGACTGTGCCACGGAGCTTTTAGCGGTAAACAAGGCACCGTATTTACCAGGTAATACTTCACGCTACCTTTACCCTACCGGGTAATTCTTATGAGCTACCTTTACCCTACCCTTTACCTTACCCCTTGGCATGTCGACACCTTTACCCTTTTACCCGGTAAAAAGGATAAATTACCTTCCCTAGCCGAGGCCTAGTCAATGGTGTTTACGTTTAATTGACGAACGCAGTGATTAGTAGTCGCAGTCTGTGCCAAAGTGGCCGGTTTAATCCAACTTTAAAGTTCACGAAAGTACTCCGCCATGGCCCTTTGTCAATCCACTGCTGGATGATGGCCTGTCCACCACGTTCTGCAGTCGTCGGGATGATTTGATCACAATGTGCGATGTTGAAGGTAAAGAAATAAAAGAGTACAATGCAATTGATGCTGTACGTATGTTGATGATGCTGCTGCTGCACTAACCCATTGCTGCTGGCCATTGCAAGTTACCGTGCAATGATTAAATAACACGAGATTTCACATTCAAACCTCCTTATTTTACAGTGCTTGACTATAGTCATAGGTTTTTACCCTTTCAACTCGTACAAAAACTGACACTTTTATACAAGGCATCATGTTTGCAATAACCACAACACAAGCAGTCAAAATTCAAACAAAAAGAAACAACTCTGATGATGATAATGATATGCACTGTACCAGTTGAAAGGGTAAAAACCTATTACTATATTTTGCCACTGGTAAAGGAGGTCTCATAGTGTGAGTGCTTGACTATTTAACAAAATAAATGTAGGCTTGATGAGATCAGGACACATCGCTCTGTGGAATTGATGGGACAATTGAATGAGATCCGTGACGGAACGACCGCGGAGACGGAGCGATTACATCGATTCGTGTGAGATGTTGGTAGGGGTGGGGGGTGAGGGCCTTTATCCAGCAGTGGAGAAACGATGGCTCGTGATGGTAACTTTATAAAGGCCGCGTTCGGTACCATTGTGGATCAACGTTAACCCATTAACATGGACGACGACATCCTTTGTTAACCACGACAAAGCCATTGTTGTCGACACTGTTTCCCACAATCGATGCATTACACGTTTAAATAGTATTAGAAAGTCATAACACAAACATTTAAAAATACACAACGATAAAAATGTTTAAGTCAATGGGTGGCTCATAACGGTACAAAGCTCTTGCAATGCCCCAGTTTTATATCCACAATACCATACTGCACTCAATTTCACTTTGACATCATTGTAGCTTACACGCACACGTTGCAATGCCATTTATACTACAGTGGCACGTTACCGAGCGTGCAAACGGAACAATTAAACGTTACGTTCCTTACAATGTGAACACGAAAGCGTGTTTAGCGGTGCCCCAGCAAGCGGGCTGCTGCTCTAAGCGACACCGGGCCTCACCTCGCACCCAAGCAGCGAAATGCAAAACTAAATAAAAACTAAATAAAAACACTTCCAACCGACGACGACGATAACAAATAAAGGAAAGACACAAACACGCGCACGGTTTGTGAGGAGGAGAAGAAGAAATAAAAACAATTGTTAATTTGTTTTGTTTTACCCAGCGCTCTTCCGCTTCCGAGTTGAAGCCAACAGAGTGAATGGGGGAGGGAGTGAGGCCGCAGGGGGAGGCCGCAGGGGGGAGGCGCTCGTAGGGGGGGGGGCGCCCGTAGGGGGAGGGCGCCCGTAGGGGGGGGGGGGGCGCAGGTGGGGAGGGCGCCCGTAGAGGGGAGGGGCGCCCGCAGGGGGGGGGGGCGCAGGGGGGGAGGGCGCCCGCAGGGGGGGGGCGCAGGTGGGGAGGGCGCCCGTAGAGGGGGAGGGGCGCTCGCGGGGGGGGGGGGGGGCGCCCGTAGAGGGGGAGGGGCGCCCGCAGGGGGGGGGGGGGCGCCCGTAGAGGGGGAGGGGCGCCCGCAGGGGGGGGGGGGCGCCCGTAGGGGGGGGGGATCGCAGGGGGGGAGGGCGCATGGGGGGGGGCGCCCGCAGGGGGGGGGGGCGCCCGTAGGGGGGAGGAGGGCGCAGGGGGGGGGGGGTAGGGGGGGGGCGCAGGGGGGGGGGGCGCCCGTAGGGGGGGGGCGCAGGGGGGGAGGGCGCAGGGGGGGGTGAGGCCGCAGGAGGGAGGGGGGCGCCCGCAGAGGGGGGGGGGGGGGCGCAGGGAGGGGAGGGGCGCGCGCGGCTCACCCCACTCACTCATCAGAGAGACTGGGAGACATTCGTCAAACGAGAAGAAGCGTCCCGGTTATATTAAACTCGCACTGCGTGTGTGCTGCTCACTGACTACCACCACCACCGGCGTCTTGTTAAAAGTGCATACTGTCTTGTTTGTCAGGCAATGGATACTGGCTACCTGCCATAATATTTTGGAAATACCACCGCTGTCTCAGTCCCCAGGTAGGGGTTTCCACCTATAAAATCCCGAGCCAGATCGAGGTAAGAAGAATCCACAAAATTTGGAACTTTTAAAGTTTCAGGAAGCCTAACAGATAAAAAATGTACCCGTAAAAACAAAGTTTTTCACTATAAATCCTTTATATGCCTGGCGGCTAGAGTCATCTCGTCCTCTGGCTTGAGATGGCTGCCACCTATGGGTCAGATGATTTCCTGCCACCATTAAGCAATTGGTAATTAAATAAATAAATAAATTCCTAAAAAGTGGAACATTTTGGAATTTTGTTTTGCACGAAAAGAAATTGTAACGCACAACGAGTCTGTGTGCAAAATGTCAGCTCGATTGGATCACGGGAAGTGGGTTAAAAACGACCGAAAGCTTTGCATGGTCGTAAGCAAGCAAGCAAGTGAACTTAATATAAAGGATTTAAAAAAAAAGCCGATCCTGGGGATAAAAAATGCCGTCCTGGGAAAACCAGGAGAGATGGCAAACCGATCACCAATATACAGGGTGTTCCATAATTCTGGAATCATATGAAAATATTTCAAAAAGGCAATAATAACGCTTTTATTCGACACTGCTAAATGAGTGAGGATGGCAGTGGCTGTCATCGTCGGTGGATCTCCAAAAAGGTCCACTGCGTGGTTTATCTTGTATGGATCCCGTTCCCCTTAACTTCGCGGTCTGGATGCAGTCTGTTAAATTCAACAGCGACCTCCCTCTGACTCCGATTTCCTATGAGTAGAATTATCTGGACCCGTTCTTCCTTACTATATGAAATATTGGGCCTGCAGAAACCAAAAAAATATTAATTCGTTATTTATCATTCTAGATTTGAAATTTTCGTGACTGCAAGGATCCATATTCTTGGTTCTTTCAGTAAAGTCACGTCGGTAAAAATAATAAAAAAAGATGCATTTTTTAAAATTCATTTAAATCACGACGTTTCTGGCGCAATACAAGCGTCCGTCATCAGGTGGTGACAACCACAGCAAGAAAATCGCTGAAGTAGGCAAAAGAGCTGATTGAGACAAGGGATTATATAGCTGAGGAAGGGGGAGGAGCCAAGGGGAGTGTATGGGCAGGGCGTGGGTCAGAGAAGAGTGGCAAACACTATCCCAGGGGAACGTGGGTCAGAGTGGAAAGCTGCAGGCTCAGAACAATGCACGGCAAATTTCCAAGTGATGGGAGTGTGCAGGGCTGGGAGTAAGAAACGGGAGATGCGGATATGAAAGTGAACTATAAAGCAGCTAAGGTTATTTTTCGTTACGTTTCCCTGCAATTCCAGACTCCACAACAACTGCACATTACCCCAAAAAATTCCTATATAAACCGTTTAACCTGAATATTTTTACGAACAAATGTTACTGCATTCTTAACGGTCTCGTTGGCATGATTATAATACCGCGATAGCATTGCATTCTTGTGTGAATTTACGTCATTTATTAAACATTACTGTATTATTTTCTAGATGTATTTTGCATGATCACCGTTACAAGTGAAATACAGAAATTGCAAAGATTCTTAAACCCGGTCATTTTAAAGTGATACATTTTCAGCATTTTGCAGTCGTGCCATTAAATTATTTTATACATACTCCAGTATTATTCGATATCTGTTGTGGACGTGTTAAAAACAATCCTTTAAAAACAGAACAATAATATTGCTTAATATGCATGAATTGCTCTCATGAATATGAAAATGGTAACCTGAAAAAGTACGCTTACAATTTACAATGTAATTTGCTCAATACTCAATGGGTAACATCTATTTACTAATTTTGCTTCTCGATGGTTTTTCATTTGTTGCTTAGAATCACTGTAGTTTAAATTTCCCTACCTCCTGAACTATACGTTTCATGTCAAGTGTTGTTATGTCCTGTAATTAACATTGTCCTCTCTTTGTCGATATTGAAGTATAACAACCCGCAATTACTTCATGTGTTACATTTAGTAATGACAGTGATTTCAGTGACATCCTTGGGATTGTCCTTGAAAAGCATACCAATTTAATTTAAAATTGTCTAAATTTGTAGTATCTTCATGTTCCTGTAGGCTGTAAACTCTGACATTCTCCGATGCTAAACACACCAATCATCCTCTTATACCTGAACCTTGTACCAACCTTTGTATTGAAGTTACCCATTTTGGTGTTGCACTTTATTTTTGCCCTTATTTAAAATATGGTTAATTGCATGATTATATTTCGGTCATATTTCAATCAACTCATATTTAAATGATCTTTTTTCAGTGGTTCAAAGAGCTTCATTTTAGCGAATCAACTGTGAATTACAGTTCTCTGGAATCCTAAAAACCCACTCCATAATTCAGTACATTATGTCTCCCTTCTATGCTAGAATAGGTTGGCTCTGTAAATATATAGAATTCTCTCATTTTCCCATCACCTAACTGAGCTCAACTATAGTGGATTGCTCAATGTATTACCCGAGGTCCTGTCTCCAGATTAACAAGGTTATCTCCAGTCGGCAAGTAGTACATTGTAACATTCAAATGCGTATTGTTCTTTCCGAATGGCAATACCCCACACCTTTACACAAAACACCCCATACCTATGGCTTGTCGAACCAGAACATTTGGGAGACTTAAAGTCCATGGGGGTTATGTGATCATACTTCATTACGCTAGTCAGTGCAAGGTTGAAGTTGGGGAGCATAGAACTCCGGCACAACATTGGATTACCGCACTGCCCTCTGCTGTCCACCACGTAGCTGCTCAGCTAAACTGCAGTGTAATGTACGTGTAGTATTTACCCATCCAAACATTATCCAGGCTCATGCATGCTTAGCTGCCGAGATTTGCTAAATATTTTCAGGCTTATCTAGAAGTTACGCCATGGCCAATCTGCTGCTGGATGACACACTTCCCACGCCGCATCCATCTATCACGAAACTGGAATGGTCATTGGATATCAATGCGACGTGGAGAATAATTTGCGCAAGCCACTGATGTTAGGGGTAAATAACTTCACTGTTTTTTTTGCGAATCATCAGCACTGCAAAGTGACCCACCGAACCGGGGCAAGTCCTTATAGTTCAACCTTCTTCTTCCTTGAAAGGCTGATGTAGTTTGATTTCGTATTAAGGTTAAAGCAAATTCCTGTCAACCCCTTATCAGTGCCTACCTTATTACAGACCAATTCAGACCTTATTGGTCACCCCGTGCCCTTATAAATATCAACTTCAACCAACAAAGTCCCATCACAAGGGAGAAACACAAATAGACAAAAGGGCTCACAAGTGACATCATCACATTGATCTCTCTAAGCAACGAAACTGGAGGATTTACGCACAAATCTGGCTGTCACCTGATGATGGTAGTTGTATTTATTGGCGAAACGTTGTACTCAGATTGTAAATGCTGTGGTTTTGCTCTCCAACACACTGGTGTTGCTGTACTAGTCACGAATTGGCGTGTTTTGTTGTACGTGACAAACCTTACTAATCGGCTGTGTCGGGTGGTGGCGGGTTTAACGACACATTTATATTAACGCGATCGAACCCCCCAAAAAACGAAATAATGGAAAACAAAAATTAGTTTTGCCCGTATTGAAACGGCTGTATGCCGCACGGACCCGAAAACTAAATTTCCCTAAATACCCCCAAGGGGTTAAAGCCGTACGGATTGACAGCGATGAGAACGCATGGGGGTCTAAAAGTGTCCTCGGTGTGATTCCTCCACGTGATGGACGAGAGAGGACGCGGTTATTGAGGAGGGCCTTGGTGAGTGAATTGGGGTGGCTGGGTGGCTGGGGTGGCAAAGGGGAGTGGCACGTGGGTGGTTCGACTCGTGCTGCTGCTGCTGGTGGTGCAGTGGCTACGCGCATGCGCACCACCTATGGCGAAAACATCAAACAAATCGCGACGCACGCCCCGTCCTGCACCGCCAAGCCACGCCCCGCCCCGGCCATCTTTGTAGGGGGTTAAACTCTCCCTCACAAACAGCCCGGCAAGTTGACGTCATCAATTCACGACGGGCGGCCGAGCGGAGTCGCGTTCGATTGAGAAGGCCAACCCAAGCTCCGCTACCGCTACCAACCCCTTTCCCTACGCAAGATGGCCGCTGTTTAGTTCGACGCGCGTCTAGTGACGTCTCTTACGCGCCCAGCGCTCGCTCCTCCCGCCCCTCCTCCAGCCTGTCGACGACGGCGCGGGGTCGCCCCGTCAATGAAGCGGCGTCGCCGCCGCTGCTGCCGCTCGCCTCCCTCCCTCCCTCCTTCCCGCTCGCCGTTGACGAGAGGAAGCCTCATTTTATATATACACACACAGAGAGAGAGCTCTCCCACCCCACCACCCCCTCTAAGCAACACACACAACCCCAGCTTGTAATTAACCGGCGAGGAGGTGAAGACGAGAAACCGCGCTTCGTATTTTAACAGTCGGGGGGGGGGGGGGGGTTCCCTTCGCCATCGCCGGGAGATGAAGAAATTCTTCGACTCACGGCGGGAGGGGAACGCCGGCGGCGGCGGAGGAGGTGGTGGAGGAGGAGGCGGCGGTGGCAGCAGCAGCAGCAGCGGCGGCGCCTTCGTGGGCCGTGTGTACGCCGTGGGACGGCATCAGATCACGGTGGAGGAGGTCCTGGCAGAGGGTAAAATTCACGGGGACCTCGATCCCTCCTCCTTCTCCACCTCCTCCTCCTCTTCGGTCACCCGCTGTCTCCCGTCATCATCCGGCATCGGTCATTCCACCTTTAAAATCAAGATGGAATGCAGTTGGGGAGGACGGGTGAGACGGAATGGCATCGTTATCTGGTGTCGTCCCACCCGTCCTCTCCCAGCTGTATTCCATCTTGATTTTAAATCGTCGGTTTCTCTTTCCGATGCGACTTTCATTCGTTCGTCCTCCTTCTTTCACCCCATCCTTCTCCCCCCGCTCTTCATTCCCGGCCAGGACATTTCGTTCGTTTTCCCATTCGTGTAACGTCGTTCCCTCTCACTTTCGTTCGTCTGCCGTCCGTCCGTCCGTCCGCCCACGTGTACTGTATTCCCCGCCCGCCTCGCCAATTTGTCTTCAATTCGAGTACGGCACTGCACAATCCGTCTGCTATATTTCTCTCTCATCCGTCTACTTGTCATCCGACTTGCATTCTACAGTACAACCATTTTTTTTTATTCCATCCATTTTCCACCAGTCACTCCCATCTTTCTCACCTGGCCCCCCCCTCGCTGAACATCCGTGCGGCTCCAAAGGCCCTTTAGTCTCAATCCTCTATCAGTCCCAAAGTTGTCATCCTTATATATTCCATCTGGATCAATCCGCATCGCGTCAGTATCCGTCTCCTATCCAACTTACATCCAACTCCCATCCGGCTAACTCGCATTCACCCCAATACCTCTCGTCTCCCACCCCATCACCCCTAATTGGTCACACTTTCCATAATTTGCATCATTACTCCATCTCATCCTCTTACATCTCATTCTATTCAACCTCAAGGCCAAATTAGGTTAGCAGGTTTGACAATTTTGCATGGAATAATTGAAATGTTATGGAAATGTAAATTGTCTATCTCGAAAAGCCTGACAGTCTCATGTCTATATCATGATCCAAAATTTTAATAGTAAACCAATTTTTTTAACAGTTGTGTTATGTTGGCATTTAGCAGATAAAATCCACATATACAAGTTGATAACATTCAAAGGTCCCATACCAGATGGGTTCACAAACCTATTTGCCATCTCTGGCTTCAATGCAGCCAGCATTGTGGTTTTGAGGGTTTTATGAATCTGTGTGACTCACCACCCTTGCCTGGCTAAATTATTCTGCCACGTCCATAAAAGTACGTGCATATCTCATTTGGTTGGTTGTATCTATCCTGTACTTGTATCTTCATGCAGTTTCTAGAACTGCAGTATTGCAGCAGATAACACAACAGAGACACGTACAGTAGCAGTGACACTCATGGTTAGACATATCCATATACAAGCAGTACTATTTATTACAACATGTGTATGCAATGTGCATTCAATACTCAATTAATATACAGTACTTATCATCATCCCCCATGCTTTATCCACCGCTGAATGAAGGCCTCCCCAACTTGGCACCATCCCTCATGGTGTCTCGGATCGATGACATCAGCTCGTGGGCAAGAAGGTTGATGAGTTTTATATTGTTAGATGCACAATACTAAAGGCGTGGGAAGGCTTTCATCCAGCAGTGGATTGACAAAAGGTTGTATATGTTTTATATGGAGCGACACGTGTATACATAGCAAAGTTGTGTTCCAAAGATATCATATTTTACTGTCACAAGCAGTGTCCAATACTAGCTGTTTAAGCAAATACAGTATACACAAGGCATTGTATGGACGTAAATATAGTGGTACCTGAACAAAATCTAACTTATCGTGTTATATACACTCTGCTGTATAAACCGATACTGTATTTAATCCAGTGGAAGGCATTACAGAATGTAGAAAATTGTACAGTAATGCAATAAATCCACTTAGGAGGGATATATACTCTAATATAACAAATTGAAAATATGCTCAAATATATTTTGTATATTATAGGATATACGCTGAACTCTTGCACCTTATTCTCCATATGTTTTATTGTCTACAGATAAATGCCAGAATCAGCATTTTTATACTGGAGGAACCCGATGATCTATAAAGCTCTTTTTCACATATATCCAGTAGAATTTGTTTAAATAAAAAGTTCAAGCGATATATGCAGCTGTATGTATCCTAGGCGCCACTATGCTTGTCCACATCCAGTTTGTGTGCCATTGTCTAAAGACCCAGTGATACCATTTGCAAAAGGTGCAAAAGGTATTTACAATGACCCGCTAATAAATTGTAAATGCGATCGATACAGTGCTGTGCTGTCGCTTTGTAACTGCGGCTTTTCAGGTCTGCATTGCAAAAGAATATGATATCGTTGAATCATTGTTTGGTTCAATACAAAAAAAGGTCCCTGTGGATTCAATAGAAACAAATGTGGCTATTAAGATGGCTAAATAAAGAATTGTAATGTTGGCATTTCGTGATGAGTCCACCTCAAGCAGTCGTCTTGCGTTAAGGAAACATATGAGCTGAAAATATGATGCCGTCACCCGTGGTTTAGGTTTGATGATCTTGTTTTCATAGAATAATACATGTTGTAACCATCAACCCAACACTGCTTGTTGCAATGTTAGGAGGGTATAATGTTGCTGGCTTTTCCTGTAGTGTTGTGTAATATTCATCGCCACAAATCGCTCACATAGTTGAATGTTTGATAGGAATGATGATCACGGTACGTACTGTACTTTCATTTGAGCAGATATCCATGATAATTTCTGTTTGGAGATTAACCGTACTGTATCATTGTACAGCTTGTTTCTATCGACAGAAAGAACTCCAATGTGATGTGTACCTACTGTGTGACTGCCTGTACTGTGGGTATATTTACTACGACAATTTTTCATTTATTATCATGTTTGTAAAATTATCTAAGTTATTGTTCAAAGGGGCAATACATTAATTGGCCAGAGCCAATGTCTATCTGTTTCAACGAAAACATGTTTTTGCTCAGAGCCTTAAATATTTCAGTAATTTGGACAAGAAACATGTAAAAGCAAAAGAGCTTCCATTTGATTTAATCTGGGCTCATCCACGGTTGAGTTTTGTTCCAGGGTGAGCCATTCATTGACAGCCTGTTGTATAAGTGTTTCAACATGGCGTGGTCAATGTGGTTCTTTTTAAGTGTTTAACTAGCAAACTGGATGGGGTCCAATACTTATTTAATAATCTCAGAAGCAGACATACCTTTGGGAACAAAGGACAACACGATGCATTTTCGCAAGAAAATGCACAAATAATTGGCAATGTAATGGAATTAGCTTTGTATCAGCAATGATTTCAAATTTTAATTGTGCACTTTTAAATCCATCTTTTGAAGAACAACGGTATTGAAACATCCCTCTTTTTAAATTTTAATGTCTAAAATGTGGTAGGTAAAATTGTCGGAATTTGCGGGTGGTTTCGCATTAACAGTAGTGGAATGCTTGGTAATGTTGGCTCGGTTTCTATGCAGCTGTCCCCCTTGCACAAGCTTGCCAATGACCAGCGAAGAAGTTCAGAAAGGAACACAGACGTGTTTACCTGCTTGACTGGGAAACCGCGGAACACATTCCTAAATTTGTATCGCATTTCACACACCGCGATGTTCGTCACTGAACCACAAAAAAAATTAAAATAAAATTATTTTGACAGACGCTTGAGATAAAGTCAGGTTTTCTTACTCAGCACGTTTTTCAGGATGGGTCACTGCTGTTGGATGTTTTACAGTTTAAATCACTGCAGGCTATCAGGAAGAGGGCCCCACAGAGCCGGTCTTCCAGCCTGGCAGTGTTAATATGTCACAGCGTAAATGTGCTGATTTGTGCTAAAACATTTGTGATGTCGCACATAGAATCCCATCAGTAGCTTTACTGGTTTGGTTAAAGCTGGATAAAGCTTGAAACTGAAAGAAAATAGAACGTGAAAACCGGCTCTTAGAAGGCTATTTCTTCGACGACTTAAAAACCTTGTTTTTGTTTTTTGTCGAAATAGGAATGTAAGGTAGAATCATCGTGTAACTACTGGTAACGTTGTTTTGTTTTGTTCGGTCAGGTTGACATTCTAACATGTCAGAATGCAACAGCTTAGCACTGTACTGTTGAAATAACTCTCAGTTCTCAATGCCCTCTCTTATCACGTACAAATACCTTTTACCCATAATGAGCTGTTGTGTGCTCGCACATGACCTCACTTGTGTAAACTTAAGTAAATGTTTTTTAAAGGTAACATTTGATTGAATTTATGTATGTTGAACTTATTTTGCACCGTACGCAACCAACCGTGCTCTCTGGAGGTGTGGGAATATTGACGCACACGAACCAGAGGTTTACAATAACGTTCAGGAGTTTGGCGCAAACCATTTCTGCATATCCTATTCTGTACCGCCCATGACCAAATTCGCCGAAATGCACTTAATTCCATCAGTTCTTGGAAAAATATCTTAAGCAGGATGGAACCTTGGATGGGTGGGTGACCTCCATGGACACAAAGCGTTGTTATAGGCTGCCTACATGGTGGGCAGCAGAGGGCAGTGACACAATATACAATGTTGTACTGTATGCCTGTGCGTCTAAGTCTGTGCTCTCCACCTTGACACCATCCCTGGCAGACACACGTGGTAAAGTTTGGTAAAAATGAACCCCGGCATGGGGGATGCCCGAATCCATCCTGCGTTGACTGTATACCTCTTTAATTCCCTTTAAAAAATAAATGTACACTTGTAAATTTTGTCACCGTAAGGCTGGTTTACAACAAGCTCGTCATCTGCTTATGCCCTGTGGTGTACAATGCAGCATTATACGCTATTTTATGGTAAATTGTCAAAGGTTAGTATTTCGTTCTTTGAACTGTAATTAGTTTGTATAGTGTTGCCTTGGGGTTTATTTATTTTTTATTTTAATACGTTTCACAAACTAACTGCTATGCTCTTTATTTGCTTTCTCTCATGCATAACATATAGAACTCAAGCTTGGCAACATACACGTCTTTCCACACACTATATATAACTCAAAATCGGTAGCATACGTACACGTCTTGCAATGGAACCCATAGTTATATGGACAAACTGTTTTTTTTCCTAAAATAAATATTACTTAACCTTTGTAATGTAGGGTGTTTTCTGAAAATGATGCCGTAACAAAGCTGAGTATCCATCAAACGATTTAGCTTCCGCATCGAAATGGGTCTTTTGCGATTTATTAAGCCAATTTTAAACACAATTGCATTTTGAAACATTTTAAATAAGTGCTCTACATTAAAATAAACTATATAGCAGATGACTACTTTATTAAATATTTTTTTTCTAATGGTACATTGCTGTCAATTGATATTTTCACAAGTGCAGCATGCATATTCAACATTTTTCCCCCTCCTTAAACTCTTAGATTCAAGGGGATGGCGATAATATGCTTTTATGTAACCAGATATTCTATTTTTATAAGTAGTGCATGTGTAAAATTAACACGCATTGCCCCCCTAATGGCCCTGCATACTAATTTTAATTGACCTACTTTGCAATTGTATAAATGTCTTCTGATTGATGCAGTAAATTACGATTAAAGTGATTCATGACATTTTGACCCGCAGCTCACTAATTGTAGATAACAAAGTCCATTGTCTTTTAATTTTAACATTCAGCGTATGTTCAGATGTGTTTCTGTATTTATAAAATCCTATTATGAAAGTATTTTTTTGAGAGCGATTATGTAAAGCATTTTTTCACCCTTTATAACAGCGATGTGTATTTGCCCCTGGCATTTAGCTGACCCAGTATGGGACAGGCAATGGCTGTGTTTTTTTTGTAGTCTCAGCTGTTTTCACACATTGTTTACTTATATGGGGTTCACATTGTTCGTCATTGAACATTGTTTAAAGTTTGTTTTGATTTGACAAGAAATGCTGAGCAGTACAGAATCTTAATAAAATAATAATAAAAATATGTGGCCAGCTTCCTCCAGGCAAGAGACAAGCACAATGAGTCGTTTACGGATTAAAAAACGAAATTGGTTTATTTAACGTCAAATTACCGGATCAATTTTCAAACTGGTGACATGCATTGGGGTGGATCATGTTATACTGTTAACTCCAGGTCATTAGGCTCAATTAAATTAACACTTCTCGTACGTCACTGTGAACAAGTGCTTCAGCTTGTAATGAGATGGAGCTTTTCCATGGGGTGCTTGCCAGACCAACAACGCCAATGGTTTGGCACAATGAACAATTTGCCACATCTCATTTATTTAACTGTGGCCTCTGCTGGGTTCAGTATTTAGAGGACCGTACATTTTACCATATTAGATTAACCATTTGCCACGTATATTTTTTGATTGATTTGGTTATCCATTAATCGGCACAAACATTTTACCAAAACGTGAAACTTGTGTTTCTATGAGAAATTAGCATGATTATAATCCTTAATTTGTTACACAGGGGACCCATAATTTCCATGAAATCAACATTTAATTATGATATTCAATACATAAAATGCTAAATAAATGTTTAATTTTGATTCAATTGCCCATGTACGCTTTAAAAATCAATTGTATTGACACCAGACCAGAGGGTAATGCATGTGTGAAAAGTACAAACCTGTGCAAGTTGTAAAGTATCTCGATCAGGCAACCAATTCAGTGATCTTGCTATGACTTTGCACCACGGTCTCATTAAACAAGTACTCAAATTGCATGCGTTTGCATCTGAGACCATCATGCTCCCATAATAGTCCGCTAAGACAATACCATTTTTAGCTTGTATTGATTATGCTTTGTCTGCAGACATACAGTACTTGATACGCATACGAACTGTTTGAGGTATAGGCATACTTATTAAAATATGGTAACCCCTAAAGTCAATGCAATTTAAGTGCAAAGATTAAACGATTAAAATATATTCTTATGTTTATATATATATATAAATTACATGTTAATGTTACAATTAGACTAATGGAGCAGGAATAACTGTACAAATCAGACGAAATGCATTGCATCTTTGGATTAAATCATTACATGCCTATAAATGACGTGTCGTGTGTGTACGAATTTAACACCCGAAATCCATACTTATTTCCCCAACGCAGCATTTCATTAGCCATACAGCATATGTTTAATCCTAAATTGCTATCTGTGCTTTACTTTCACCTCGACAGTTTTGTTGATCCCATTGCACAAACGTCAAAATGTCTTTATTGTTAGCTTCAGCAATGTCAGAAACCCAAAGAAACACTGTTTGTTTTATTGCAGCGTCGTGTTACAAATAAAAAAAATGAATTGACATTATAGCCTGTAAGTTACTCAATCATAATCGTTTCATCCTATTCAGAGTATTTTACAAAGACGTGTGGATTTCTATGTCAAGGCAATACTGTACATTCTTGGACGGGTTACAAAATCGCTGCAAAATTTAATTTAACACAGTGGTGCCCAATTGCAATCTACGAATAGAGTGATTGATGTGCATGCTCTAAATAATGATAGCACTTACGTTAGGGGGGGGGGAAGGCTTTTGCTATTTTTATCAACAGCTTTGTAGAATGTTACCAATGTACAAAGTTCCATGCAGGCCGCGAGGTTTCTGGCTTGTGCTAAAAGAGGGGAAAGTGCCAACGCATTTTGCCGGAGACGAGTGCAGATTAACACACAGAGGATTGAGGGCTTTAAGCATAATCCTTTCCATTTTAGACATGAAAGTTAACTAAATTTAGTTGTGTACACCAGAGTTTAGAGCTCCACCACAACAATACAGCATCCAACCCCTTCAACATGCCCCACACGGCTCGATGACGACCTCCCCCCATGCCAAATCGTTCACGGTGGTTGTTTAACAACAGTTCACCACTCTGGTCAGTGGAGGTCGATTAAATGGGGGGCCCATGATCGGTCATTCGCCACTGATGCTAGTCGTGGCAGGGAATGTAACTCAGTCCGCTGGCTTTTTTAGTACACCGCTTCTCCTAACGTTCAATAAATCTGCAAAGATCAAGCGCAACGGATGATGAAGCCTGCCAACGCATTGAGATGAGGGCTGCGTTTCCCTGTGCAAGTTTTATAATTGGGTTCTTGAATATTAATACTGTAGTGCTGTATGCGAGCAGCATTGCTGCAGCATGTTTTTTTGGACAGACTGTGCGCATATACCCTGTTCCTTTTACATGCAGGCTGCATGATTCCAAAAAGGGTGGTTGCTTACTGTTTGTTAGGAAGTATGTTAATGGTTAGGATTTTTGGCAATGTTGGTGTTTGACCGGTTTTGACGTAATGGAACAGAGATTGTTATTTTTAAAGACATAGCTGTTGCGGTAGCTATATGACCTTATGTAACATATGCAACATTTCATTGCAATGCCATCATTCCAGTAACGTATTACTGTTATACTGTCATTGTTCCATGAAACATACCCTATTTTACAAGTAAATTACATGAACGCATCCATATATTTCCATTAAAAGATTGGCTAAACAAAAAAAACTACGTTTCAAATATTGCAATGTAAATAAAACGTGTGCATTCATTTCACATTCATGTCTCAGATAAAAAGTAAAAATATGCTACATTTTCACACGTACATTTCACAATCATATATTTACACATGTCATATGTTTCATAATACAATGTTTATGACTGTATCTATAAACCTATATATACTTTTATGACAAAATACTGGATATGTCTAGTTCTGTCTTGTACTTTAGTACACGATTAATTGTGCATTGAGTACATTTAATGGTGACATGGATACTGACATACATGCTTAGAAATTCTAACAGAATATTCCATTATGTTTACTGCAGTCCACGGTGTTTTGAGACATTCAAATGTAATGCACGCGCAAAAATATTTGTATCTGCTGTTTTGTACCATCAGTAAACGTTAATAGGTTTCCTATGTATTCAGCACGTACAGTTGGACTTATGCTCACTGGGCTGACGTAATGGTTTGGAGAACAGTGCTGCTGTGCTTTGCAGTACAAAATCCTGGCTAAATTAAGCATTAGATTTCCCAGATTAACTCATTCAGCACATTGCGTGTGTATCATTCACTTGTCCAAGCGTGAAAAAAATTGTCAGATGAGAGTTTGAAAACTGCAGCAATGAAAGATGCCAGTTTGCTTTAAAGTTGAAGAACTAACCGACATCTTAGGCCAAAAAAAGTGTTTTTAAAATGTATTTCTACACTGCACAAGGCCCTGAAAGGCACCGCTTAATGGCACAATTTTTGTAAGTTGATGATGACATTTGTAAATTGATGTTGCAATTAAGTAATAATGCAGCCTTGTTATTCCTGGACAATTTAGAAATGCGAGGTTGTATTAAAGTTGAATGTAAAACATCGTGTAGCAAGTGATTTGAAGTGGGTAGTTGAATTGGCAAACAGGATGTACTGTAAGCCCCCTCCTGCTGGCCCTTTAGCTAAAACAAAAGTGTTTGGGCAGGTGCACCGTGTGTATTGAAATAGTGTAATGAAATAACATACACAGCGCTAGTCAATCCATTCATAACATGAAACACACCTGTTTTGTTTGGAGTACGACTCTGTGAAAATAAGTGGAGTCATTGAATCTTAATAGCTCAAGGTTTAAGCTTAATCTTTTGGTTATAACGTAGTTCTGCAGTGATGCAGGAAATCGTCCTTGATTGGCCCTATTTTAATCTATATTTTACACAATGTATTATTATACTGGTCAACAAAAAAAAAATTTCTGGCCTGGACTTTTGCAGCTGTTTTAGACCAATTTTGAGGGTGCCGATTCCAAATCTGATCTCAGATTTGCTCTATCACATCTCATTTTTATGCTATCGGCATACCCCATTTTCATTGATTTTACCCGAAATTAACTCTGTCACTTATGATTACAAGTTGTTGCGATTCAGTGACTGTTTTAGTGTTAAAATATTGTGCTGTATTTTTAGAATAGTGTGTTTATAATATAATTTGATGTAGATGTCCACATTTATTTAATATTTTTCTTCTGCAGTTTTTATTGAAAATGCAATATTTGATATCTCAAAATCCTGATGTGATAGACAAAAACTGATGCCAGATTTGGAATCGGCACCCCAAAATTACAACCGTTGGAATATCTTATGCCAGAAAAAGTGTGTTGACCAGTGTAATAAAAGTGTGTTGACCAGTGTTATTATTTGGGCTGCGTGGGAAATCATTCAAAAACATGTTCCACTTTTGTTGTAACTCGCCCGCTGATGGTGTGGCACCTTGCTCGGGACAACACGGCTGGTCGTACAGATACTATCGAGTTGCATGCGGGGCTGCTTTGCTAACGTCAGGCCTTTTTCTTTCATGCCAAACTTGCCCAGGCACCCTTCATAATACCTGACTCGAGACCGGTATCCTTTTGCAAGGCAAGTCTTTATTATTGTACTGTATTGCTTCATCAGCCGGCACTGGTCGCCAGTTGAGTCATTGTTGTCATGGACTTGCCATGTTGGTATTTGGAATGGGCAACAATCCATTAGGCACATGGACAGCTATACTCAAAGAGCCCCTCCTCTGTTGACATAGTGAATGAATAAAGAAACGCGCTCTTTCATGGAGGATGTTGGTTTTTGTCACGTTTTTTTCTTTATTTGTTTACTGTTCTTACAGTTCAGAATTTGTACAAACAATCGTAGAGTGTCCATGCGATTTTAAACAATAGGGGGCACGAACAATTCAAGGCTGAACACTGCTGAGCCACAGCATTATAAGGGCTCTGCATCGCATGAACCATGGTAATGGAATATAAACACTTGAAATAATACAGAAGGAAATTCATTTAGTGGATAGGTCTCAATAGCAGATTTTACCGCTCTGTTGGGTGTGCCAAACCTGAACCTTGACTAATGAACTCGTGATGGTAATATGTTAACGTTTTTCTCCTCTATGCTGGCATTAATACTTTGAATGCTGGATAAGTTAGCAGTTGGCAAGCCAGATCTTTTGAGGCTGAATATCTGGCATGTTAGTTCTATTGAATCAATTGAAGTTTGACGCCAGTGTTGAACTGTACCATATATCTGAAGCGGTGGAGTAATTAGTTAATTATTTTACGGTTCATCTTAAATTAGCCACTGGCACTTGACAGTAATGGATCATCTGGCCGGGTGACGTAATGCCACGTCGGTCAGTTATTCCTCTGGTGGTCGTGGCGCGCACATTGTAATCAGTGCAATTGGATTCTCTCCGCAGGGGGCTTTGCCATTGTGTTTCTTGTGAAAACATCGGGCGGAGTTCGCTCTGCACTCAAGCGTATGTACGTTAACAATGAACACGATCTGAAGGTCTGCCAGAGGGAAATCACCATCATGGTAAGAGTTTTCTACAAAGGCCAGAATATGTCAGTATATCTTAAAAATCCAGAAGCACCATCACCTTTCCCGATAATGACTTACACATCCCACGTGTGTACATGTGTACGGCCCTTTGTCAGTACACTGCTGGATGAGGGCCTCCCTGCACTGCAGGAGTTATTTGACCATAACGCGCCAAACTGATCCGTGCGTGTTGGTGAAAGCGGTGAGCGTAGACGTGGCAGCATAGAAATACAATACAACGGTGGATTTTTCTGCACTGCCCTTTGCTGACTGCCGCACAGCACTGCCTAGCCGACACGTATGACAACCTCGCGTGCATGGCAGTCGCACATGCTCAGCCCTGCTTAGACTGAGACGTGAAGAGATCGGGCTTATTCCATATGATTTGGTCATATATTCTTCACATAAATATTGGGGTTTGAATGTTAATTTCACTCGTGTTGATTTGACTCCATATGATGTATAACAGCAGCTATATTTTTGGAGAAATTGATAGGTACCTGCAATGCAATGTTTTGGAAAATATGACCTTTAATAATGTCATGAGGGCATGGAAAATGCTCTCACAGTTAACTCCCACTTATTTTTCAGGACCTATGGTTTGCATATGAAACTGATGTTTTTAATTCTACGTTCTTCCACTCCTATTCAGACTCGTTAGTCCCCATCTAATAACACTAAATCAAAGTGCATTCTGGACATTGTTGCAATGAAGACATGTGAACTGTAATGATGTAAAGTAAATACGTGAAAAAAATCTAAGGCAATCCATCGAGTGGATTATTTCAATTACAGAATAAACCACTGTATTGCGTGTACCGATCCTCGACGAATGATCTCGTTATGATGCATGTTTATTTTTTGTCTTCTCCATTTTTCACTCTGAAACAGAAAGAGCTGTCCGGACATAAAAACATAGTAGGTTATCTGGACTCCAGTATTAATGCCCAGACCTCCAGCGGCGTTTGGGAAGTGCTCATTCTCATGGAGATATGCCGTGGTAAGCCCAGCTCAAGCCTCGTGTTAAATCAGCACAACAGCCACAGTAATTCCCTGTTCCACTTGGAAGCCTCCTAGCCAATCGTTGAACCATCTTGCATGTGGGTTTACTCTATACAATCTAATGGAATTTATCTTGCTTGTAATTTGTGTGGTTGTTTTTGTTTTGTTCAAGCAGTATGAGGCTAACGAGTCGTCCCACCATGCTACCTAGATTTAGATTATCCATGGATGCAATTGATCGCTGCCGTTGTGTGTTAATGTGTGTGCGCGCGAGTGGCTGTGCGTGTCCTCTCAACGCCCGCTTGCTTATGCTTCAAACGCGCGTGCTTTCCATACGGCTGGGCGCGATAACGCACGCGCCGCTCAGCATTGCTGTCGCCGGCGTTTGAGCCAAGGGCTCTCACACACAGCATTGTGCATGTTTTATGAATGTATGCCTGAAGTGTACTGGGCTAACCTTTATTATAAAACCTGCGGTGGTCTCGTGTCCAAATAATGGTGAAATGATAACGGAAGCACATGTGGTTGATTTTACTGTGCACTGTTGTGTTTTAAATGACATTTCAAATGGTTTATGTGGAGCACTGAACTACAGCCACTGTAAAAGTAGGCACCGGTATGGTCACTGCAGAGTTATTAATTGCTGGTGGGATTTTACTGTCGAGGCAGGCACTGCAAATGATAAACTTCCATGTGATGTGCATAAAAGCACCTGCCAGCCATCTCACTTTTGAGTTCTGCCCTACGAATCCCCCATTTCTTCTCATATCACCCTAGGGAAGAGTAAACAGCTGTGGTCACCTACGTAAATTACCGTGCATCCGTGCCTCTATTCTCAGGTGTAAGACTGAATGTGAAAGCTCGCTGTTTTATTTTAGTGAATGCAATGGGACCCTGAAGTCTGTCTTGTTTCTGTGTAACCTTTCACCTCTAGCCGGCCAGGTGGTAAACCAGATGAATCAAAGGTTGAGCACAGGATTCACAGAGTGCGAGGTCCTCAGGATATTTTGTGACACCTGCGAAGCTGTTGCCAGGCTTCACCAGTGCAAAACGCCAATTATCCACCGTGATCTGAAGGTACCTCGGAATATACTGTACTGACATCACGAGCTGTTTATTATACACCGATCATCTCGCTTGCCTTTCGCTTTGTTGGCTTTACAGCTAGCCACCCTGCTGAGTGCCTGTAGAATGTGCTGGCAGGTTATTAGTTTGAAAGTGAACGCACAAGATATCTTCAAATAATAGCCAGATTAACTACCACTGCACTCCATACACTCGGGGCTTTAAATATTAATCCTGTCTTTGTTTAGATGCATGACAACAGTTGAATTTGATATGGATCTAGGCCGACGGTAGAATATTTTCGATGTTTTTAGATAAGTACAATGATACAGAGATATAATAATCCAGACAATTTTTTTTATATTTATAGCGTGGCTGTCGGCTAGTATCAAGTGACATTTTATAATTTGATAAGTATGGCATTAACTATTCTAGCATCTCCTTAGTTACATCCATCCTTTAATTATGAACATCTCATTTAACAGGATTATTATTAGCGTATTAGTGTCCTAACAGCATGATATTTTCCAGCTTTGAAGAAAAGTGTCAAAAGTGTCCAATCACTTTTTTTTTTTAATGTGATAGCTTGCTTGAAGATGCCTAGCCCAAATGATGTCTCTGTGTGCTGCAGGTTGAGAATATCCTGCTTCACGACAACGGAAACTACGTGCTGTGCGACTTTGGCAGCGCCACCAACAAAATCCTGAACCCTCAAGCGCACGGGGTCAGCGCCGTTGAAGACGAGATTAAAAAGTACGATCCAACTTGGCCTTTTCACATGGCTTCACCAAGGGGGGAGCCAGGCCGGATGCCTCCAACCCTTGCTTCGTGTGTTTAAGAACTCGCATCTTGGAATCCCTGCCTCACTTGATACAGCAAATCTGGCTGTGACGGTCACACCTGATGACGGAGACTTGTGTTGCCTCCGAAACGTCGTGATTTTTTATTATTTTATTTTTTTATTAATTTTAATGAAATTTTTTACTTACGTGACTTTACCGAAAAAACTAAAGAGTATATTGCCCATAAGTCTCTCTCTGCGTCACCCGCTGAAAGCTGGCCAGGAGCAGCAGTGGCATTTAACCTAACAGCGGCACATTCTTCTGACGTGTTTTTTTGCCATCGAGTCTCTCTTTTTTTTTTACTGTTTTTTAAGTTTTCGGTTAGACGTGCATGAGGTTATTTGTTTCTTTTTGTAAGGAGACGTAAGAATATTTTTTATGCTACAGTCGCATTGCAACTTACAGATTGACAGTAATTTCACCGCAACTGGCAGTAATATCACAACAGACAATGGTGGCAAAATTGTTCACAAAACAGCTGACAAAAGAACTTTAAACGCTCCTGGTTTTGGAGCTACTACATATCACCATTAAAATAAGACCTGTTACCGCTTTTCATATTTTTTGTTAAATTATTGCACGTAAAAGCTTTGAACCCTGCCTTGCAGTTTTGTTTCCTTTTTGACAGAGGTTAGATCCTTGGAAGCCATTTCAGAAGGGAGGGGGGGAGGCAGTGTCAAGATCTGTTATGCAAGCAGACTTGACAGATGGTCCTGAAACCAAAACAAATGCAGACTGGGAAGAAATACATAGCTTTGCATTGATTTTGTTCGTATGTTGTTGCAACTGGACAATTAATATTTTTAAAGATTTTTTTTCAGCACTACCGTATACAATATGTTTGCTATGCTGATTGCCGATTCATCTCAACCAATCTTCGTAAATAGTAATCTGCCTATACGTGTGTGTGATAAATATGATGTTGACATTTTTGGAATTTTGTGAATGCACTGTGGTATGTTCGCATGGATGGATGGGGGGGGGGTGGTAGGAGGTATAATTTATTTGGACGTTGTGATGTTTGTTCAGGTACACTACGCTGTCATACAGGGCTCCGGAGATGGTCAACTTATACAACGGCACACCCATAACAGCAAAGTCCGACATTTGGGTACACGTTCGTTGTATATTGCACACACTTATACAACCTAGGAGAAGGGCCATTAGATAATCAGTGAAGATTATTTTTTCGTTACTTATTCAAGCAAACATCTATTTAACTCGTAGGTTAAATGCGAATTATAATGGACGAAAGAACGATGTTGTATAAAATCTCAACAAACACTGCATTCTGGGTCATAAAACAGACACATGAGCTGTGTATCTCCCCATGAATACAAAATATATTTCAGTTTAACAGCCTGTATACCTTCCAGGGTTATGTAAAACAGCCAAATTTTAACCCTGCAAGGGCAAAACTAGTTCCAGAGGTTGGAAGGCCAGCCGGCCAATAGACGAAAATAGAATTTTTATTTATGTGGAGATAAAAAGCAACTGTCAGTCTGAAGGTAATGTTTATGTATTAGATACGTTGATAAAATAATATACTTGATGTCAGGGGTTCGAAGTCAGGAGTTCATGTGTCCCAGGAAGAATGCAAATACATTAAGAGGCCTGCAAAAGGCCAAGCGGCCTGCCAGGGGGCCTAAGACATTTGAAGGTGCTTGGAAAAGCAAAGGAAGAATCCAAACACCACTTGTCCAGCTGGTATAGATCCCACCGGTGGCATAGTTATAAATACATTTCATTATCTTTGTATTAACACAGCCGTACAAATGGAGTCGTATACTTTTATAGCGTTTAGAAAGTGTACAACATTTCAGGAACACCACTTGAAATCATATTTTTTATATATATAAGAGAGCGGTTGTTGTTTGGATGAATACAATTAGCTTTCGTTTATTCTTCCCTTTAGGCCCTGGGATGTTTGCTGTACAAGCTGTGCTTCTTTACGCTGCCGTTCGGGGAGAGTCAGGTGGCAATATGCGACGGGAACTTCACCATACCCGACCACTCCCGCTACTCGCATGAAATGCACTGTCTTATACGTACGTCTGCATTTCTTCCACACATGGCACGCAACATTACGGCGGTATGGCATTGTTTACGGGAATATTGAATTGCCATTATATTTTTCTTGGTTCTTTCGGTAAAGTCACGTAGAAGGGAAATAATTAAGTAATAAAAATACAACAATAAACTACAATTCTCACGACGTTTCGGGCACAACGCAAGCAGCCGTCTTCAACTGAGGTCTTCACCTCAGGACGGCTGCTTGCGTTGTGGCCGAAACGTTGTGAGAATTGTATTTTTATTATGTTAATTTTTATTATTTTATTATTTCCCTTTTACGTGACTTTACCGAAAGAACCAAGAAGATGAATCCCTGCAGTCACGAAAGCTTTAAATTGTTATTATATTGTTATGGGAATATCTTGTGGACAGCAGAGGGCACTGCAGCAAAATCCGTTGTAATCTATTTCTGTGCTACAACTGTACAAGTGACTTGCCGCCTTCACCAACCTTGCACTAACCATCGTGGTGAGATATGGGTCAAATAATCCCTTAACGCCCTGCACGGCGTGGGGAAGGCGAATATAGCAGCACATTTAGACGTACGAGAGTGGTGGGTTTGCTTATTTATTAAATATCGCCCCCTAATATTTGTAATGACACGTCATTACTGAAAGCTGAGTTTATAAAAAAAATTATACATTAAGTAATTTAGTTTGAAAATGCTATTCTATAATAAATACATCTTTACCGTTTTTGGAGAAATTACAGGTTTTAATTTGTCTTCATCTATGACATCCTTTCCGTGCATTTGTGCACTGCCGAGTACTTGCGTATCTTTGCTAATTTGGCACTCCTGAAATGTACGTTTGTTTTTTTGCTTTAACGAGGCTTTCTTTCACCTTGCCTGCCCTGCTGTCTTAAAATATCTTTGTTAAGACCTTAGCATTACGTCATGCGTATTGTCCTCTCTTGAATTTTTCATGGCAGACTCGCCACAAATATGGTAACAGCGGTTTGCCTCCGCTGCTCTTCCGATGTCAATGCTGCCATCCACAAGACGAATTATTCATTATTTCATTGAGTATCTTCCCGCAGGGCCAATATTGATATAATTTGAATGCATGATAAAATAATTGTATCTAATGCCTGTAAAAAAGCAATAATAGCATCGTGTTTCGTACAACTTTGCAATTAACCCTGTGTCCCGTGGGTCATTCCTGGCTATGACTAATATCAGTGACGAGTGATAATTGAACCAGTCCTGGGACCCACCATCACCAACTCACGCTAACCAGCGTGGTCAAGTGTGGTCAAACAACCCCTGTGACCACAGCGTGGGGGAGGTCTTAATTCGCACCTCCGATTAACACGGTTGGCTACGTAACGGTGTGAAAGAAGAAGTTATACATGCATCCAGCAGTGGATTGACAAAAGGCTATACCGTTACAAATATTATTAACCCTTATCTTTGTATCAGGCTACATGCTGGAGCCTGATCCAGACATCAGGCCGGAAATCTACCAGGTGGCCTGCTTTGCATTCAAGCTTTCTGGCAAAGAGTGTCCCATTCTGAATGTCAACGTAAGCTACTATTTTTCTATTGTTGTTGACTATAATTATGCGTTGCATATATTTTTTTACTTAAAGTTGCATCGTCTTGGAACTTAAACGAATGTCATCCATGTTTGCGGGTAATCAAAGCAAGCTGTGGGAACATAGATTTAGCTTTGTTACCTTTTGTAACTATTCAAAAGCAATTGTGCATGGCTGCGCGTGCACTATGTGTTGGATTGCCTATAGATAAAGAAATAAAGTTCCGTTGATGTGTTTTATTATAGATGACATAGCATTGCACATGGTTGCCAACAGTCTTGTCTACAGTATTCCATCGTTGTGAGATAAAGTGTTTGTAGGCCAGTGCTATTGGCCGTGAAATTTGCTATTCAAGAGCATCTCTGGAACATATTACTAGCTAATTACTAAGGAATACTGTATGTATGTTTTATGCTACACGGTGATAATGTCCATGTTATGCCAAGGGAGTGTTTCGTTTAACTGTCGATCATGACTGGATAATACTGGTCAGTGGGCCAGAATGGTGTTCAAGATTATACTTGAGGATGTTTTGCTTGCATTGTTAGCATTGTGATGAGCACAGTTTGAATTTCACAGCTTGGTCAAGGTGTGTCTGTGTCAACCAAAATACCAGCATCAAATTGTTGATTAGGTTTCAGTAATTTATCACCATGACCTTGGACCAGTGTTTGCCGTTTTCCATTTGGGTTCTTCAAAGGTTCTTCCTTTGAGATAGACTATTAAAGGGGCAACAAAACTCACAACGATCCCTGAGATCGTGTGAAGGAACAGTGCCATTGGTTTGACTGCGCGTGGTCGTTTGCAGGGCCTGTCCCTTCCCAATAAACTTCCGGAGCCACTGAAAGCAAGTGAAGCTGCTGCCAGGAAGACACAGTCCAAAACCAAGTGAGTTTCCTTTCTTCCTAATCAGATTTCTCGTACAAAATACAGTCGTCTTCAGTCCATGGTCCCCATTTAATTCCATTTACTGTAGTTCCGCATCTGTTCTGGGTTATCATTATGGTTGGATATATATACGAGTTTTATCAAATTTACCTGGAATACACCCGATGGCTTCAGATTGCGCAGAACGTGGCTGAATAATGCCTCCAGCCGGGGTGGGGGAGGGGTTGAGCCTGCACAGTGCCTGCCTGGATGACCACCGTGCACAAAACAAGTATTGTAGGCTGCTGCAAGGCGACATTGTCATCATTGGGCTGTGCAGCAAAATCCGTTGTACTGTGCGCCAATGTTTATGCTGCCCGCTTTCACCAACCTGCACGGACCAGGGTGGGGACGTACGGTCAAATAACCCCCACGACCCACAGCGTGTGGGGGAGGTTCTCATATGGCAGTGGTTTGCCAAAGGGCTACATGGTGAGCTGGTCGCTTGCAATATTTTTCAAATTATTAACAAATCATGGCAAGCATTCAAATCAGGTGCATTTTTACAACAATTGCACAATCATTGACTACACCATACAGCCTAAGCAGCCACATCTGTAGCCAGCAATCTGGCGATCCTTGGCCCATTACACGCCGTCTTCAGCGTTGTTGACCGTTCGCCCGACCGTTTACCCGCTAACATTTCCACACCCGATTTCACGCAGACTCACTGAAACGGTTGGCCCCACTGAAACGTCGATTGCCCCACGACAAAGGCCCAAGGCAGGGCAGACAAATCCCGGTGCGGTGGGCATCCTGCCCCTGCAGGCAGTCTCTACGCCCAGGAAGAGGCCTGTGGCAACCGCCGCTGCCGTCGCCACCCAGCCAGGTAAGCAGTTTGTGATGCTTGGGCACAGTGTAGATATGGGGGGTGCCACTCAAGATATGGGGATAGGGGGATAGGGGGGGGGATGTAAAATTGCATTAGTTGGTTGATACTGTAAGAGCAGACTTTGAGATCTGTATGTATGTATGTTGAACTTATTTAGCACAGAACAAGGGAAGGACAAACTAATCACAAAAAGAAGTTCTGGAGAAATTTGTTTTCAATCGAGATTTAAGTGTATAGCTCCAGTGGCTTCTTAATATCGGAAGGAAGAACGTTCCAGATGGCTGCAGAAGCGTGTCTGAAAGTGCGCGATGCAGTGACTGTCTTTGTTCGATGGCTCGCCAAAAGCCGCTGCGAGGATGAACGGAGTTTGTGTGATTGGTTTATGCTCCTTTACGAGAGATCTGGTGGCATCACCGATATTTGTTGGGATGACCCGTTTAGCTTGAGTACTTCAGCAGCTAGACACTGTTCAAGGTGGGAGCAGGTGAGGGCAGAGACACTGTGGCTGCTTCAGTTTGACGAGGGACAGGAAGGGAGCTTACTGAAGGGTAGACACTGCCATGCACTCTCAGCGCCCGGGTTGCCACCTGTCATAGTATTTCCAGAATTGTCCTCCCTTCGAGGTAGCCATCCTCGGAAATCTGAACGTTTTGCCAGGACATTAAAAGTCTCGGTTTTTGTCATTGGCGTAATGATACCCCACTCAAGACAATGTATTTACATGTAGTTCTCCCCTATTTCGGCATTGTGAGATATTCTTCGTCCCGTGATATGTCCTGGTTTTATTTGTGCCTCAAGAGGTGTGGCAACCCTCACTCGCCGTACATACGTTCCCACACTTGACTCAAATACGTCGCGGTGGGAAAACAATGAAGGTTGACGAGTGCTCTGCTTCTGCTGCGCCTGACTGGTGCGTGTATGTGTTGTTAGCGCCCATGCCGGTGAACAACTCGTCCAATGCGACCGCGAGCCAAACGGCTCCTCCGGCAGCCGCCCAGCCTCAGCCGGCGCTGCCGCCAAACGGGCAGCAGCAGCTTCCAGCACAGAACTCACAGCCGGCTCAACCCGCACAGCCTGTTCAGCAAGCTCAGCAGGTCCAGATTCAGCAGCAGCAACAGCAGCTCCTGCAACAACAGCAGCTGATCCAACAGCAGCAACTACAGCAGGTTTACCTGCAGCAGCAGCAGATGATTCAAGCTCAAGCCCAACAGGTTCGAGGTTTTCTTGAATTCTGGGAAAAAGCTGTTAGGTGTAATGATAATGCATTGTAGCTGTGCTGAATTTAATATTTTTTTCAAGGAAAACTAAAGCATGAGTAGGCATAGCTGTGTAAATTAAATATTGGAGTTGGGTCAAAGTGGCTTTTTGAAGGATTTTACAGAATTGTTTTTCTAGCAGCGTTTTATGCTGTAAAGAATGCAAGAATTTGCATTTATACATTCAACACGTGAAAAGTAAATTAATTGTGAATAATGCAGTCGTAAAACTAAAGTCAGTTATGTGAATCCACCTGCTAAATTGCCAACAAGTAATCATCATGAGTAAAACTGCGAGGTGCATATAAAAAACAAATCACCATGCTCTTTTACAACATATTGATTGTAACTTGTAACCTAGATATTGACTTTTACATGCTGGGTATAATAATGGAATTAAACTATTAGTTGATTAAACATGTTTTCCATGTGGCTTCCCTTGACAAATAACGCCGCATTTAAGAAGATGAATTAGTGACGAGTTACCCACCACAGCATGCGCACATATACACGCATACCATTTTTATTGTTTTTACAATCACGTAATATTTTGAACGTGCAGAGATGTACAGATGTTTTATTCGCTTTTAACGCACCATTAATTTCAACGAGTAGGAACTTAATTCATCGTGAGTGTTGTGTCCCAGTTAATGACTAAGAGCTGCATGGTCATAAATGCCCAGTGGAAATAGTTTCCTCTGAATGTAGCAATAAATAATATACAGCCCACTATCAATCTACACGGCTTGACGAGAGCTCCCACGCCGTGCCGGACATGGGGAGGGTCGATTGAACGTACATCTTGCTGGTCTGTACAAGTTGGTGAACTACGAGGTGAGGGTGGGGGAAACGGCCCAGGATGAGTAATGAGACATCGCGGGTCGCTAATGTTAGCAATGGTATTGAATCGAACGCAGGATGGCAGGATTCTAGCACGGAGTATAAGGCCACTGCGCCCGCAGCTTCACCCTCCATTGCCTCTTACCGGACAACAAATGGTTACGCGTGTACCTCAGAATCAGGATATTTATACTGCAGAAATCATAAATCACTAAAGACAATATAAATAAAACCAAACTATTTAGATTTTACCAGTTAAAGCCCACTGAGTTATTGGCTTATTTTTCAAAATGGACCTGGCCACAAATAATAGCTTAATGAAGGGGCTTATGATAATTGTTTTTTTACCCTTCTATCTGGCAACAAAACTGACACCTTTTTTACAAGGAGTCATGTTTGCATAGACCACAATACCTGCAGTCATAATGCAAACAAAAAACATAACTCTGATAATGTATGCACTGTCCTTGAAGTTGATTGGTCCACACCCAAGACAGCTTTCCTTAGAGCCTAGTCTCACATGGGTTGGACCAGATGACGCCAAAAGTTTTGTTATCATATTTTTTACTGGCAAATGAGGTTCCAATGGTGAAGTGGCTTATCACGTGGACATTTTTAGCAGCCAAATAATTTTAACCGCGTGTTACCTCTGTGTGCTGTGCACTCACAGCAGCTCCAGGCCATGCATCCACAGCAGCAGCAGCAGTTCCTCTTGCAGCAGCAACAGCAGCAAATGTTGCTCCAACAGCAGCTGTACATGCAGCAGTGTGCAGCCATGCAACAGGCGGCTCAACAGCAGGCAGCGCAGCAGCAGGCGATGGTGAGTGGGGCTGTCACACACAACGGCAGAAGTGCAGAGTGTGGTGTGTACTGTGTTGCACTCTTCTGCATCGCTACAAACTACTGCACTTGGCGTATTAAAAGGGAGCACACAAGATGGTAGCCAGGAGCAACAATGATAAAAATTCACAGTCCGTTGTGAATGTATTACTCGATGTAGGCCTCCCTATGCCGTATCGGTCGTGTTTGTTGTTTGACCATACTTGACCGTGCTGGATGTGTGGGTTGGTAAAGGACGGGGGGTGGGGTGGAGAGGTTGATTCAGATATCTCTCGTGTGTATGTAGAACTTGTTTCGTACCGTACGTAGCCAATCGTGCTAATAGGAGGTGCTGATGTTAACTGTGGCCGGGAATCAAATTCGCCCTGCTGTGTGAACAGCCGTGAGTATTACTTTTTCCAAGGCCGGAATTCAGATATTGTCCACACTACACCATTACTGCCTATTAGTGAGGGAACAAAGGGTCACCAATTATGAATACATTCCTTATAGCTCAGGATTGAGTAAAAAAAAATGTCATGTCTTTGATAAAAATTGGTTGTGTTTTCTTAGAGCAATTGCAACCAAACAACATACATTGTTTGACCAAAACTGTTTTAATCAAAGGCCACTCTTCTTGCATTCTTGTGTTTAAATTATATATCTCTGCAGCGTGATGTAAACAATTCAGTCAACATAAAATACGATACATGAGGAAAATAATTACGAGCACTTAGATGGAAGAAAATATAGTCGTACGAAAAGGGTGTAAGAACAAAGCCCCACACATTTCACACAGATGATTCATACCCCAGCTTGAGAGCTGTCGCTGCACTGGTAAATTAGCACGGGCTGTGGGGACAATTCTGATGTATTCTGAAAACGGTGCGGGCCTGCACTGATGTGACCTCATATTCTCCTCCTCCGAAGCTCGTTTTAAGCCCCGCAGTGACGGTGATCTCATTGCCTTCCCTCTCTCTCGTCCTCTCACACTCTCTCTCGTCCTCTCACCTACCATTATAATGCTAATATCGCTGCGCAGATGACTCATTCGCTCTCCTTTTCCCTACTTGCGCTCCCCCATCAGCTGGCCCAGATGCATCAGCCGGCCCAGGCAAGCCAGCAGCAGGGTCCCCGGCTGCTGTCGGTAACGCCGCCCTCGTCCCCCAAGGCGCAGCGAGCGAGCGGCCACCGTCGCATCCTGAGCGACGTGACCTACAGCTCCGTGTACGGCGTGCCGGCCAGCCGTTCCACGCAGGTCATGGCGGCCGCCGCCGCGCAAGCCTCGCTCAACAAGTCCAAGTGAGCAGGTTGAGTCGGGTGGACGGTGTGACTTGAACTGTGTGTGTATATATATATATATGCTTGTCTGTTATGAGATTATTCAAGTTCAGCTCTAGGTATGTGTGTATGTTGAACTTTGGCACCGTACGTAGCAATCTGTGATAATCGGAGGTGTGGGGGGAAGGACAAAAGCAGTTCTTGAGTTGAGTTTGTTGTCCTTTCCCCGTACCTCTGATTTGCATGGTGTGCTATGTAAGGTATGACAGAAGTTCAATATGCATACATACTGACAAATGTGTGTATGCATGCGGTAGTGTAGCGGTTAACGCGCTGCGCTATGAACCCGGTGACCCGAGTTCAATTCCTGCTCACGGCTTAACACCAGCGACGATTATCTTAACCAGTCCGGGGCCTCTCCTAGGTTGACTCGTGTGAAAATGAGTACCTGGTGTGGTGTGTAAACATCACCACTGGGGAGACAAAGGCGATCGGGTGTAGAGCTGGCCGCCCACCTCCTCGTGTGCCATGTCAGCCTTCATAGGTGCTTTCTAACAGCACTCTCCTCAAAAGTCTGTTCAGGCTATAATGTCATTTTTGTCTTGTTACAGTAATGTAAAGTGCCATTCGTTAGGAAATATTTGTAAAATATGACGAACTTTAGGGATAATGCAGTAGGCAGAAAAATGCGTGTTGTACTGTATTTGCTCCCAAATCTATGTTCCCGGACTTCACTAACCCTCACTGAACAGCATGGTAAAGTATAGTCAAATAATTTGGAGGCCCTCATCCAGCAGTGGATATTACAAAGGGCTGAGTGTTCATAACATACTTTCAATGCATCGCCATTTGCATAATTTAATTATGTTGAGTCAGTTGGCTGGAAAATCTCCAACATATAAAATTAGACAAATTAAATCAATTCTAACCTATATGCCTTAATACAATTATCGTGCAACAAAACAATTGCTTTCATCTAAAAAAAAATCAACATTAGACTTTGAATTCATTCAGCCCAGAAGTCGTTTTTTTGATAAAAGTCAATACAAATACACAGGAGAGCATCAAACAATCTGAAACGTTTGGAAATCTGTACCCTTTAAGTGCCTGTCCTCAGGAAGTCTGCTGAGGGCTCCACAATCCCTCATTGTAGTTGTGTACGTATTACTGAACGTTTCCTGAAATTGCCCGCAGTCCCAGTTCGACTTTGAGTCATCATTTGTATTTTAACCTTAGCGTGGCGAAATTGCTTGCCTGCACAGATCTGCAAGCACCACTCCGTCAGGTTCCCCACGCTCGTCGCAGCAGGATGTTAGCCGGTGTGCTGCCAACGCCCCGGACCTCACCACCTGGAATCCTTTTGGAGACGACTTCACCTCCCTCTCGTCCGAGCGCCTTGCGGGTAACGTGCTCTCCCCAGTCCCCCCCCCCCCTCTCCTCTTACGCAGTGCAACAGCATCTTTACGAGTGCGAGTGGGTGGAGGTTGTCTTTTTTTGAACTGGGAGGAACAAAAAAAAACCCAACACGATTGCTTTTACAGATCAGTGTTTTTGATGGGGTGTTGTGTAATTGAAGGGTTGTTAAATAGAGCCGGGTTGAAAAGATGACTGTGAACAGTAGTCCATGCGCAACTCTGACAGAATCTTAGACCCGTACTTGAGTCGATCGTTTTTATCTCGCAGGAAACAAGGAGGAAGACGCACGGACCCCTGTCGATAGCTTGATTCCTGGCCTACAGGCTCCCCAGACCAAGGTGCAGGTTCAACACCCACCAACGACCACGGGGCAGGTGGCCACGCAGCAAGCTCTGGCACAGACCGACATTTTCGGTGCCGTGCCCTTTGTTTCCAAAGCAGGTACTGTGCACCCTCAATACCGAGGAATAATGAGGCCGCCAAACTTGTTTTTTTGTTGTTGTCCGCCTGAAGGCATTCAAAGAAAAGTCTTGACGCTGTGTGTAAAGTAATCATGTGTAACACTGTTATCTCACCAATGTGAATTCAGTGATGTTCAGGAACATTTTTCGCCAGTCATCCAAATACGGCACTAAATTTAGACCAGGTAGTAGAAAACGCACTACATGGTCACGAGTTCTGTTTCAAGTATTGACGTAGGTTTTTGTTGCTGCTGCTGCTGCATGAGTCATACGTTGACTTGCGCTTTCATGGTTTACTGTACCCACACACTCATTACCAAATGCTCCTGTTTCCTGCTGCTGCTGCTGTAATTATCACTCTCTTTCAACCTCCTTGTCTATCATTTTATTTCCTTGTCTCTGGCTCTCTATGCGCAGACAGCGACGCACCAGAGCTGTCCCTTCTCCTTCCGCTCCCTCCTCCCCCTGCATTCGCTGATGCCCCCGACCCTTTCTCTCCGCTGCCAGACTCCGACCATCCAGGTAACAGTCACCAGGGGGGGGGATCTCACCTCTCACATCAGCTGCGTGTGTGTACGTTGAACTTCTTTCGCAACGTACGTGTAGCCAACTGCTGGATCAGTGCTAAATAGGAGGTGTGGGGAAAAAGACGACAAACTAAACGCAACAAAGCAGTTCTAAAGAAATGGGTTTTCAGTTCAGATTTAAAAGTGCATAGCTCCAGTGGATTCCTAATATTGGACAGAAGAGTATTCCAGACGACCTTGGAAATGCAATTCCAAAGCGCACGATACAGTGCTCACCGTATTTGTTCGATGGTTAGCCAGAAGCTGCTGCTGGAATGACCGGAGTTTGCTTGATGGTTTATGCTCCTTGAAGAGCTCAGCAAGGTTTTGTTGGTTCATGTTATGACAAGCGCTTTGTGTTGTAATGAGTGCGACTGTATAATTTATTGTTCGGCAACCAGAGCATATTAGCCACCTAGTTTGCAGGTGATCACGATCAAAGTATCATAATATTCAAGCCAATAAAATAAAATGTATTTTGGCAATTTATATCCTGAAAAATAATTCCAGTTTAGCTACCAAGTCCCTTTCTTGGCAGTAGGTGGCATCATTGTGCCTGCAAGAATGCATAATTTCGATTTAAAGCTTTCGTGACTGCAGGGATTCATCTTCTTGGTTCTTTCGGTAAGTCACGTAGAATGGAAATAATCAAAATAAAACATAATAAAATAATTCTCACGACGTTTCGGCCACAACGCAAGTAGCCGTCCTCAGGTGGAGAGCAGGTCTGTCGAGGAGACAGCGTCTGTCGAGGAGACAGCGTCTGTCGAGGAGACAGCGTCTGTCGAGGAGACAGCGTCTGTCGAGGAGACAGCGTCTGTCGAGGAGACAGCGTCTGTCGAGGAGACAGCGTCTGTCGAGGAGACAGCGTCTGTCGAGGAGACAGACCTGTTCTCACCTGAGGACGGCTACTTGCGTTGTGGCCGAAACGTCGTGAGAATTATTTTATTATGTTTTATTTTTATTATTTTATTATTTCCATTCTACGTGACTTTACCGAATGAACCAAGAAGAAGAATGCATAATGTTACTGACGATTGGGATGAGTATGTAGGTTTCAGATAAAAATGGCATGGGTGGTCACTCAGAATTCCGTCTATGGCCCTTGACAACTGTGTCTGCTTTACTCATGTGCCGTCTCTGGCTGGCTGCTTTTCCCGTAGAAAAACTGATCCAAGGCCTAAAATCTCCAGAGCCTTCCCTCTTGCTTCCTGATCTGCTGCCTGCGTCAGACCCATTTGGCAGCCCTGGCGAGAGTATGCATGGTAACACATTACTAACACAGCTGGGTTTTATTTTTGCTAATATATTTCATTTGAAAAGCTAATGTTTAACTTTGAGTTTTATAAATCAAGCATTCCACTCTGCTTTAACAGCATTTGAAATACTAACACTTTTATACGAACATGCAGACTAATACCATCTACTCAATAGGATATTGCTAAACACAAAACGGCGCGTGTTTTTTACTGCACGGATTGTTAATTTCACATTCTAGATTTCACATTGCCTTGACACATTTTGCCGCTCACATTTTGTGTTTGATCTTGCGACGGTTCGTTTGAGATTCGATTTCTTCTCTCTGCTCCTCTCTACTGCTGGATCGGTGGGATTTGCATCACTGCAATGCGCTGTAGGGGAGGCTAACTCCCTGCCGGCTAGCATTAAGTCTGACCAGGAGGCAGCAGAGCCTAAAGACGATGAATTTGATCCTATTCCTCTCGTTCCCAGAAAGAGCTCGCCCAGTAAGTATGTGGACTTCAGAGTATATATAATGTCCTTTGAAGCATCAATTTTTCGCATGTTTTTGAGAACATTACTCGGTGAAACACTGAGAACGTCACTGTGTTTGTGTCCTATAATGACATATTTGCTTCTCCCACTACCAATATGAACTCGGTGTTAACCGCCAGCTATACTCTGGTTTTTTTAATTGGTTGCTGAGAACTTAAGGGGCATGGTTATTAAAATATTCTAAACCAGAGAATAGCTTCCATTTGGTGGATTTAAAGTTGCAGTCAATTACCTTTTCTAATAAACATACAGTTTGTATGTTTACCTTCATAGTTTGTGGAGTGTTTTGACATTCAATTTATGCATGCATTTTCTTGTTGGTTACAGTATTATATGTCTTGAGTAATTGCTCAATCCCAATCCATCAAGAGTGCGGTGTTGTGTGTTGAGTACATCCAAGCCTGTTAGACCAAGTTTATGCACATTGTAGCTGACTTCTTCTCCGCCTGCATTCCGAGTTGCATGATGAAGGGGTCACAAGCAGTTATCCTGAGGTGCAAAATACTCAAATCTCTGGCCATGGCAGGCCAAAATGCCCATTTTGGCAGGTTAGAGCTCACATTTGTTTAAAGGTTGTATTTAAAAAAAAAATCACAATTCACAACGGTGTTAAAGAAAACCAAATTGTACGCAAAGTTGCACGATCTGGCAACTCTGGCAACAAGAACAATGAAATACATTTAAGCTCAGCTTGGATTGGCGATGGTGCAAAATGTTTGTCTTGATTGTTCTTAATAACTTCCTGCATTTCACTTAAGCAATTATATGCCGGCTCATGTTTTACCTTAATCGACTGTTTTAGCAGTTAACAAACCACACATCCGCAAGTTATTTAATCGCACCACTGCACTCAATTTACATTTAACACAAGCCCTTGTGCTTTGTTATAATTAAATTGTACGTAGACCAAATCCTTGCTTATCCTTTATTTGGAGAGTAAAGTAATTGTGCTTGCTTCTGTTTATATAGCTTCCCCGGTCCATGCAAATGCATGTTTAATATGTTACATCTAGATAAATGCGTACATGACCAAGTAAGCACTTTTTGATAGAAAACACTTTTTCTTAGGAAGACCGGGCATGCATTTTTTGAGAGATACCGCACAAAATAATACTTCCTGTCTTTGTTATCATTAACTTTCCTTTGCAATGTTACGTAAAAAAAAAAAATTGCCACTCAAGCAATTACATTTCTCTTAATTGACAAATGCATATATTGAAATGACAAGTCCTCTCATACGACAATGGCTATTTTCATAAATGTGGCTGAATGAACAAACATCCTACAAGCACAATGGAGAGCCATATTTAGACACGGCTCACAAATGTCTAAAATTCAGAAGACAGCATATTTTTGCCAACTTTGAATTGCTACCTAATGCAATTCAATCCGTCTTTATGCTTGCAGTCAAGTTTATTTTGGGTAAGGCCCATTGAAATTTTTGAATGAAACCAAGTGTCTGCATAAAGTTTCATGTGGTTGCTGTTCATATGTGCACAATGTGCATAATAGCTAATTTCCTTAGTAGAAACATAGCCAATGCCAAAACACCAAACATGAGCCAGGAACATCAGAAACTATTGCAACCCATGAACCTGTAAGCAGATGGATTCTTGTTGCAAGAGTGTAACTGATATATTGTTCCACACGATGCATTTATGTAAATGTTTCATGATTTCTCTCTGTTCGTGTGTGTGTGTGCGCATGTGCGCGTGCGTGCAGGCCATTCGCGGAACAGCAGTGAGGGCTCAGCGGAGGGTGGGCTGCCCAGCCTAGGTAGGCCCCTGGTTCTGGTGGACCAGCTGATAGACCTCTGAGAGAGAAGAGCTCTGAATCCCACTGCTGGCTTCCCTGCTGCCAATCTCCCTCCTCTCGCTCGCTCGCTCGCCCTCCCTCTTGTGCACTCGGCAGTACCGTCGCAGCCATACTTAACCCAAACAGCCGAACCACTTTGTCCTGCTACACAACAGCATTGCAGTCCAGTTGCTGACCCCCCCCCCCCACGCCCCATGTATCTTGCTGACCCCGCCCGTACTGGACATCTGTAAAAAAGAGCTTCATAGCTCATCGGATTCCTCCAGCCTAAAGATTCTGATTTGATTGTCAGTGGTTAGCGTCGGTATTCGTACTGCACTGAATGATAATTGAAATAAGTGATGAGAAAAAAAAACAATGGCCAAACTATTTACCCATGCAGCCGATTGTTTATGATATTCCGCTATGGGAAAATTTGGATGGTACGTTTATGGAACATGATGCGATGAGCACTGAGCTGGAAATGCATTTGCTAAATACTGTGGCTGTACCGGTGTTGAAATCTGCTGCATTGCTCCAAAGGATCCTCCTCCTCTTACTTCCCTTGCTCCCCTTCCTCCTCCCCACGCGAGAACTCCGTGCATGAAGACTAAAAGACTGTGTACCAGGGTGGCGGGGTGGGGGGGGAGACCTTCAAATTGTGGAGCGATCATCAAAATAAAGGGCAAAGCTCTGTGTGTGAACTGGGGGCGCAGCTGCACTACTCATCGCAGTACTTTAGATGCACAAGCGTCGAACATGGGCTCTCCTCTAGTCTCTCTCCTTTTCTTGCAGTACCTTCTTTTCTGCTGCATTCCTGGTGTGAACGCCACATTTTGTCGTCATCATTGCCATTTTATTGCTGTGACATTCGAGCCATGTAGACGTTAGCTATTCGGAACCTTGAGATTCATCAGCCTTTTCCCGTTCCTGCTTCCCTAGTATTGCGCGTGCGGTCGCTCGGAAGGGGGGCTTTTAATTTAATTCCACCGGCGTTGATTGCAGCTGTGTGTAGATGAGAATGTATATGGGACATAGGGTAACTTGATGTAGAGCAGACAATTATTATATATAGTTAATGATGATTAGTAGTAGTGCCAGTGTTTGTGAATTATTTAAGTGGTGTTGGACGTCGTGATATTAAACTTAAATATTCGTATTACTTTTGGGTGTCGGATGTAATTACGCGATATAGTTTTTCTGCAAAAACGACGAGAGAGAGAGAGAACTCTACACTGTTCTGTATTAAGCGTGCGCTGCTGATGAACTGTGAAACAATGAGCAAAGAATTGAGAAAATAAATAACTGTGTTCCAAGTTAAATACTTATACTGACTGACATGTAGCATAAATTTCCTTATTTATACAATGGGTGCCAAAGTGTAAGAACATAATTTGGATGAAGTGCATACACAATTCATATTCCTCATGAACGTAAAAATTCATTTCAAAGACTTATTAAACGAGCACACCCACAGCCCGACTCAAATAATATGTAAAATTGCAATGTCTTTGGAAAATCTCTAGAATTATCAAAGTGAAATGTGAACGTGCAAGGATCTTGCTTCTGGGAATATTCTCACTCGCGTGAAAAATTTGGATGGGAAATGATAACAAGTTGAAATTGACACCGTTTTAAAAGTGAATATTATCCTGCGATGTGAATCAATGAGATAAATGTGCGGGAAGCCTCGCCGGAAAAGGTTGATGACACGATTGTTTGAGATTGTATATCATGTTTATTCTTAACCATGCAATATCTTGCTGCCCCCCTCCCCTCACTCCCCTTAGTTTGTGATTTGTCAATGAGCTGTAAACTTTGTATGTACCGATTTGTAAGTCGTGTGCTAACTTCCCTCCTTGTGCTCTACTGTAGAAGTAAAACTCCTTGTGCGAATGTTGAACTCTTTGATTTTTATTTTCAAACCATATAACTAAGAAAAACTATTTAACCAACATACTGGATCTTAACGAAATACGAGTCTAGCGAACAGTGGTCAAAACGAATTGTCTTGCAGACGCTCCCCTACAGAAGGTGCTTCTTTCTCACTAATATCCTCCTACATTACAAATGCATGCGCCTGGCACTACATGGATGGAGCATGACCTTCTGTTATGCTCGCTTGCTGCCGATCTGCAGGCGCGGCACGAACAAATGTTTAGCAAGTCACGAAAATTGACCACCTGCTTGAGAATGTATGACCTTTTCAGCATTGTCAAGTTATGGTTCTCATAAAAGAACAATTTGTACTTTTTTTGCACATCAGACAAAAACTTAGTTTATAGGTCGGGCTTGGTCTGAGTTTTATCAAGTTTTAACACTGCTGAAAGCGGCAGACGTGTCTGATATATACCTGCCGATTTTCTGTTATTCTATTGCCTTGCCTACTGATAATGTATATTAATACAGTGGTCTTCGTATACGGTAACAAATTACATTGCAAGAACTGTAAATGTGGCAGCTGTGAATCTGCAAGTCAGACGAGCACATGGAAAGTAACAGCTTTATGCGCCCCAAAGCAGGCTACACAAGAGGCTTAATGTCATTTTATCGGCACAATAATGCCCATTGACATTTTTCACCACTACTAACATGCTATTGATGGCATTACTAACCTTTCATTAACCATGCATAACTAACTGGGCTGACGGCCAATAAGTGGGTGAAATGTGTTGTTTTTAAATCGTTTTAGGCCAACAAAAATGTTTGCTTGCATCTTAAAATTACCACGAGTATTTGAAACGATGGTAAAAACTAAATTATCATTTGACTTCGTTGTAAAGATCTTAAAGATAAACTGATGACGCTCTCCAATTGTTTTCGGTTTATAGTTCGCCGGATGCGGGATTTCTGGCTGTGCCGAAGGGTGTTGTTCGGTATCCTGTCCGACGTTTCATAAACTTTACTTAATTGCAAAGATCATAAAGGCAAACTGACGATGACATACTCCTGCGTAACTTTTCGCAGTTATGTCGTTGGAGAGCCCTCCGGTGTGTTTTCGCCTTGTACAGCGAGCACGCTTTCCGGCACGATGTCCATCCGGCATTTTACTCCACACGCGCTGGGGAGCTTCTTCGGTTCTCGAAGAACACGGATTTGAAACGTCGGACATCATGCCGAACAACACGCGGCGCAACCCCCGAAAACCTCGCATCCCCCGTCGAGCTATAAACCGACAACGAATCGTTTACTTTTTGGACAAGAGTGACGGCTACTTGGTTGAGGGCAGCAGCAACCACGGTGGTGTTGTTGTGCGTGGCTCGCGGAGAGGGGGATGAACGGTTTTGATTGGGCGGCGGCGCTTTGTCTCCCCCCCTCCAGGGCTGGCTGGTCACGCCGCCTCGCGCGTGGCAAAACCGGCGGCCTTCCGGCGGCCTGGGCAGCAGCAGGCGGCACTCAACGGCCAGTGCCTCTACTCCCCCTTTTAGCCGTGCTGTTGTCATTGCAGTGCGGCGGGGGAAAGTTGTGGGGATTCACCAACAGAATTGCCGCTTAATGGGAGGCAGTGGGAGAGAACCAGGGGGGGGGGAGGGCACCTAGTGCAAAAAACACAACTGCTCTGCGTGCATTCGGTTCTTGCAATGTATCAACGTCCGTTGGCTTTAAAATGTTTGCGGCATAAATAATATTTCCTGTTTTGCTTTGGTATGGTTTTTTCCCCTTTCACAGGAGAAACTGAGTGGTTTATTTTCTTTTTTGGTGGATTGTGAAGCTTTTCCTGTTATTTTTGAAAATTTGAAATTAGGTTGCAGGTTTTTACGAAACCTGATTATTTCCGGTTATTTAAAAAATATGGCTTTGAAGTAATTTTGCACACAATTTCGAACGTAAGAATTGTTTTTCTTTTCCAACCTGTGAAGACTTGATTGTGATGGAATGGACCGCAGCTGTCATTTTATCTATTTTGTAATACTTGTTGGAAGCAATTGTATTAGCACCCATGTATATTGGTGATTAGATTTTTTGTTTATTTCTGATGATCCTGAGATAAACATTTTACAATGTACACATAGTTTTCTGTGGAATTACATGTCACTAGTGGCAGGTTTAAACCATTTAATTAAGCTTAACGAAAATAAATTATGTATTATTCTACTCTCCAAATGCAAGAACGAAAAATGATCTCCAAATCGTTAACCAACACTCTGCACCTTTACGCAGCAAAAAAAATTATTGATTACACAAATCGCACGATAAAGTGAACCATCATAACTGGTGGAATTTGACTGCAAAATAATTGCGATGGGAATTAAATAAGTGGACGAGTTTCATTGATGCCACCGCCTGCACCGTTGTCCACGCTCAGGTGGTGGTGGCCATGTTCTTCAGAAGACTGTTTTGGTCGCATTCCTCTATGATCTCTCCTTGCACATGCTTGTCTATAGAAGTTCACGGGGGGGGGGGATTTATTTTTCATTTGGAAACTGTCCACGTTGACCAGGATATGTTAGATGTCCACGAGGCAGGATTGACGCTTTCTTATTTTGTTTTTCTTTTCGCACAAAGGGAAAACAACAAGCGCGTGCCGTCGATTCGTTGCGTGCGCAGAACGAACGTGTGTAGCGGCGCACGAGAAAACAGACGTCTCCGTTATTGTGAGCAAACCGAGACGGATGATTGCCTCGGATTGACATTGTGAAGCCTCGCACAAAACTCTGACCGAGACGGATGATTGCCTAGGATTGACATTGTGAAGCCTCGCACAAAACTCTGACCGAGACGGATGATTGCCTAGGATTGACATTGTGAAGCCTCGCACAAAACACTGACTGTGTGTTTTTTTTCTTTCATTTAAAATATTTCAACACTTTAATTTCAATGCAGTGCAGCAGTTTTTTGTTGCTGTTGCTTTAAACAGTTTTAAATCGTTCAGAAATTAAGTCATCGCCATTCCATATGCATTTTAACGTTTCCACAAGAATCCGGTTTATCGTGATCATTCCAATTTGAACACACTTCATTAAAAATTGGGACCATTATGTAGGTGAGGATATAATTTGACTCGTTAAGGTGTTCCATTTTGTGCTAAATTACACAATGTAGCGCTGTTTTATGCTGCTTGTCCTCACAGCTTAGCTTACGTGTGTAACCTTAGCAGGTGCAAGTTTTTACTTTAAAAAGCCATTGCAGCAATGCAGAATAATCTTACCTTTCCCTCTGCAAACCCTAAATCATCATCGCCCCCTGCATGAAAATAAACGAATGAAGCATGCCCGGCGTAAAGCATTCTATGTGTTTCAACAAAGCTACAGATTATCAAAGGCTTACATACTGTGACAAGATGCAATTTATTTCTCAGTTTGTTACCGTGAGATTTTCCGAACCACGGGGCACTCCTTTTGATGCGACATTGTAGAACAAGACGTTTAATTGTCCTCTGTGAAAGGTTGCATGTTTGATTGTAATCCAACATTACACGTGTAATTCTATCTTAAGAAACCTGTTCCTTCACATTTGGTGCAACCAATACACAAGTGGAGTGAAAGTGAATACAGCTGGTCTTTTTGTTATTTTTTCAGTCCCCTTTCTCAAAGCTGTTTAATCATTGCAAACCAATTTAAAGCTTTCGTGACTGCAGGGATTCATATTCTTGGTTCTTTCGGTAAAGTCACGTAGAAGGGAAATAATTAAAAAAAACATAATAAAATACAATTCTCACGACGTTTCGGCCACAACGTTCTTCACCTGAGGACGGCTGCTTGCGTTGTGGCCGAAACGTCGTGAGAATTGTATTTTATGTTTCATTTTATTATTTTATTATTTCCCTTCTACGTGACTTTACCGAAAGAACCAAGAACATTGAAAACCAGTCATTTCCTTTTCCCGTTTTACAAAACTCAATACGATGCATTGCCCGTGTTTTACGCCGTTGACTGTCAATTGGACTAAAAAAACTCATTCCGTAATTTTAACAATTCCTGGCGATACCAATCGATGTGAGCTTGACAGCATCCCAACATGTTTGAGGAGGTGCAGCGTCTAAACAAAAAAAGTGCTGTTGTGCATTACAAAATACTCGCCCCTGTGTTGTTTATCTATCGTGGGGCATTTGCAAGTCCAATTCGTGCATTCAACGATTCACCACTACCAGACCAACAGTGATTATGGCTGAAAAGCTGTACTTTGAGATAGTTTTTTTCTCCAAAAATGTATACGGTGAAATAGTTTACCCAAAGCAACATTTAAAAACAAAAAAACTCGGAGGCACTTCCACCGTATCTGTGTTGACGCTTGCTCGACTGAAGCATGTCTAATCCGCATCTGTTTTCTCATTTTGTTAATCTGTTCAGAGCTGAGCATTTGATTACTATGCAAAGCTGTTGTTCCTTCTGAGTTGTATGTGCTTCAGGATCAAGTTCTTTTTTTGCCATATTTTAAACGTTTACCTCTTATTTTTTTGTTATTGTGCGATTTTTAGTTATGTACTATGCAAAAAGCAGATATTCCCCCAAAAATATTTTGTCTATCATTCTTTGGAACTTTTCCCTGTCGTTTGTGTGGTGGTTTTTTTTTCTCTCCTGTTACCTCTTTGATTTTCTTGTCCAAAAGGAAAGAGAATGACTCCATTGCCTCTTTAGCAGCATTCCCTTCTTCCCCGTATATTTTCATGAAATGAAAATGTTGTTCACCCTCTTGTCGCGGTTGTGTTTGGAGGAAAAAATGTTTCGTGCGGTTTCCTAAATGCACATTGTTGATGTGTTAAGTCCCAATCTTTACAACAAAAAAACAACAGTATGATTAGTTGCTTGGAAATGTTTTGTGTAAGGAATCCACCTCCTGTCCCATATAATGGACAAATGCTCTGAAAAAATCCTTTCTGTTGAAAAAAGATTTAATCTTGGAATCCTTAAATGGGTCTGTTATTTGCGTGACTACTTTATGAGATTGTGTAAAGCACTGTATCGGAAAATTGAATCAAGAAAGTTGTAAATCCGCCTCGCCACGTGCGTGTACAGGGGTGCAAGTGATCGTCTCCTGTCTGTATTAATTTTAGTGTTATTAATGTGTTCTCTCCAAATGAATGTTCTCATGCTCACTGTTTGCTTTTGCGTACCAGGCAAGTCTGTCCGACTTGAACAAGGCATTGTTGTAACTGCTGAATTCTGATGTGTAAAACCATTACAAAGGGTTCATTAGTAGGAGCCCACTTAGCTGCTTTGAGTGATGTGTAGTGAATGTGAAATTGTGTACGCCAGTTTATAGTCGGCCATTTCAAAAAGCTACTGTAAAAGGCAATTCGCTACCACCGTCGGATGGTGGCGTGCGGTGATTTTATTATATCAAATGTACAAAAAATTGTGTGCTTGAAGCTGTTTATCAATAAAGTTCCTGTTACTTCAAGGCATTTTGAACACGCTGTGTTTCAAACGCATGGTAACCCACCCGCATGTGTTTCGTGGAAATGTTTCCGAAAACAAAACAAAAAAACTCCCCCAATAATTATTATTGCTCTCATGCTCTCTTATTTCTTGCCAGGATTGTGTTTTAAGAGGTTGTAACTGAAAAAAATGTAAGGATGAGAGAACATGCACATCATTCTGTAGTTTAGTGTCAACGTTTGTCCGTGGCTTTGGTGTCCTTTTATTTTGCTTGTGGTCATATCATTTCCCTTTCCGAGTGTTTGTACACAGCACCCATAGTATGTGTGCACACAGACACATCTCTTGTTGCAATCATACCAACGATTGTGGTTAAAAAAAAAAGTTTCCATTGTGTGTGTCCCATCATTAAAATCGGCTTTGGTGTTCAGGAGTCCCATTACATTTGAGTTGTAACAGGCTTACCGTGCTGTGTTGCACATTTATGAAACCAACACGGAATGTGTAACTAGTCAATGCAATATGCTCGTGTATCGCTGTGTGTATGTACTACGTATGTTTTATATCGCCAATATTGTAATCGCCAATATTGCGATATCGACCGAGTTTTATATTATTATTTCATTCCAACGTTGATGTTTTATAATACGATTATTTAATGTTACGTGCGGACGGTAGGCCGTTTAACAAATTGCTGTCTTTTTTTCATTCCATTGCAGGCACTAATCCCAGGACTCGGGATGTTGTGGCCAAAAGTTCTGTTAGTGTTGGAAACTCACAGTACACACCACAGGCTGCAGTGCACTTGAACAAGGTAGCTGCTAACGTGCCCCATATCACTCTACAAGAAAGCAGGAGTGACGTGGTGAAACGAGAAAACACAGGCGAAGTTGCGTATGGTGTTTACGGAACGCCGACATATGCCGACAAGGAAGCTGCATCATCATTGCTTTATGATGGCAGTGACTTTGAGAAAAAAATCATCGCAGTGGCTTCTGACCTCCCACGCACCGCCACCGATAACTTAATCCCTGAGAAGCAAGAGGAAGATACAAGTGAGATGTATGACGCATCTCCCCTAGATACTTCCACGGAATTTAGGGGTAAAACTCCCGAAACAAGCATCGGAGATGGGACTGGGAGAGCTGGCTTTTCTACAGAGAAAAACACAACGAGCATAACGGTTTCCATCTCTGGAGGGCCAGTCGAGCAGCATCCGGTGGTCATTTTTGAAGAGGGAAATGCCACAATTCGTGATCCTGCCACCCAAATCCACGTTACATCTGGTGCAGCGGAGGTGGATGTGTTTTCGGAGGCACCGTTTCCCATCGGTCAAGAAAGAGAAGACATATTTTCGAAGGCTCCATTTAAACCCGCCGCGCAAGACGACATCTTCCGCAATGCCCCCTTTGTGAAAAAGACTCCTCGGGGGAGCCTGCCGCGAGCCAGCGCCCATGGCTCTCCCGTCCAAGTCCGAAGGGCAGACGACGGAGCGGCTCGTCCGCGGGATGTCGGGAAGGAAGGAAGCGCGGCGCAAGCCAAGGACGCGACCCGCGGCGTCTCCGCGCAGGGCACGAGCGTCGGCCACGAGCGACGGACGATCCCGCAGAAATTCTCCGCAGACATCGCCGACCTCCGGGCGCGAGCTCAGGCGCACGGTGAGGAGCTGGCGAGGAACGCGGTGGCGACAGTGGCACCACCGGCGGTCAAGGCTCGCGCGCCCGCATCGCTGCTGGACAGCGTCAGCGTGCAGCCGTTCCGCCCGCAGGCGCTCGCGCGCTACTCGCGCCACCACCGCGGAGACGACGGAGGCGATGGAGACGCGCACGGAGAGCCGTCGTCGTCGGTCGTCGTCGCCGTCGCCGCAGAGACGGCGGCGGGCGAATGAGCCGCCCGTCAGCGCCGGACCACACGGAGGGAAAACATGAGCGGAGGGTGAGCGCACGGCTCGGGGAGATTGAAAGAATTCGCTTAGTGAAATTAACCCGATTGGCACTTTTGGAAATTTGCACGTTAGGTGTGGCGAGTATTTTAAGTAAAAAAAACGAAATTTGCCGTCTTATTTATGCTTCGTTTAATCCAGGAAATAAAAAAATCGGTGGCTCACATCTCTCGACCATCAACGCGTGTAGACGCGTTGATGGTCGAGAGATGGGAGCCACCGATTTTTTTATTTCGTGGATTAAACATATACAAAACATGCTTCCTCAGTCAAGCTATTCAAGATGGAATAATCACGTAAATTATTATGGGCATGCCCACGAGTAGGAGTGGTGACGATTACGGCAACAGATTGCACACAGCATGTGCATTTCACACAACACCATCAATCATTCTGTAAGTGGATTGGCCTCGCGCAACACGGGAAGGATGGCTGATTAATTTTACTAAGTGAAATGGAGTTTAATTCAACCTTTGTGCATGGTTAAAATATGCATCCCTTTAAATATATACACACACATACATAACACAAACACAGCACTGTTCTGATAATCATTGCAGTCTCCATATCTTAAGCTTACATCTTGCCTGCCCAATGTACACATGGCCGTGCTGTTACATTCTCACTTTAAAACTATGAATAGTCATTGCAATTGGGTATACATTTGCGTCGTTTGAGACGGTAGATTTCACTGTATTTGTGTATTAATTTACGAGGCGTAATGTCAAAACAACTACAATATCCCAAAATAACACTGTTTCGTGTGGCACTAGTAGTGTGTTGCTGCTAACGCAGCCGTCACATCGCAAACCACTTTATAATTAAGAGTACGTTTGCCTTGTTTTTAAATGTATGTACTTCTGAGCCTAACTTGACAAAGCACATGCGGTATAAGCTGTTCCAAAGATATTATAATGCAATGCTCGTGTTCTCATTTTTCCAAGCACTGTGCGAATCAAGTGTTATCGTATTGTGAGGCACAAGGCTTTATTTCATCATGGAATATTTTCTGGAAATCAACCCCAGATAGAGCTCCTGCTAAAATTACGGCATGAGTTAAAATCCATCTAGTGTAACACCTCCACGACGTTCATCTACACTTATAAAGCAAGAAACTCAAATTGCGCTGAGTTACTGTCGCATGCAGCGTCCTCTACGTGCAAGTTCTGCTTTAGGGGTGGCGAGTTAGATGAGCGATGCACGTGCATGGCAACGGAGCTGTTACAAGTAAAAAGACTTTCATAAAGAAAAAAAATATCTGCCTTCCAGCCACTTGCTACAATGCAGACTCCAAAAACGTCTCCTCAAAGTCCATTTGTAATTTCATGTGGTGAATGTTGAAAAAAAACAAAATCTGTACGTACAAAGATAAACTCTTTTGATGGTACGTGAAAATATCACCCTGTTCTAGGTTTGAAGTTTTCGTGACTGCAAGGATCCATACTCTTTGGTTCTTTCGGTAAAGTCACGTAGGTGAACATTTCGGAGGCAACACGAGCTTCCGTGATTTAGTTATTTAAATTTTATTTAGTTTTCACCTATATGACTTTACCGAAAGAACCAAAGAGTATCACCCTGTTAACAAAATCGCCCGAAATGCACCCGGCTTTTTGCCAGATCTTGGAAGCCAAGCCGGGCTTTGAGCCTGCATAGCACTTGGATAGTGTGGGTGACCACCATGCATGCCAGCGTGTTAGTAAGTAGCTGCAGGGCTGTACTATGTTGTGGTTAGCAGAGGGCAGCGCAACAGGCTCTGATGTTGTGTTGTGCGCCTGTGCTTGAGCGTACATACTCCCCCCACCCTCACCAACATGCACTATCCAGTCACAAACATGCACTAACCAGTTGGGTGAAGTATGGTCAAAATCCCAATGAACTGCACGGTGTGATTGACGCTCTCGTGCAGCAGTGGATTGACATTAGGGCTGTTATATATGCATGGAAATAGTATATGTGCCCTACACACAACAGCACGTAGAGATATACTCGCTCTGTAACGGAATTACAAGCACTAACAAATTATGGTTGACACTTATGTGTAAAGTTGCATGTGCCTGCATTCGAAACCAATTAAGCAAGATTTAAATATAAACACGGTGCATGAAAAGAAATCCAAGTTTATGAAGTAGCCAATTCCCCTCGGTTGGGAATTCGTGCTCGCAGTCGTGCCCTGGAAAGAGAGGGGTGGCATTAACGTTCACAGGAGTGGTTGTTCCCGTCACAGCTAATTAAGTTTCATTTCATGACAGCAGTGGTTGTTCAGCTGCCTTAGCTCTCAAAAGGCTGCGGGAATGTGGTTTGCAACCGTACACGGCGATGAATGCCGACTTCAGTTTATGCCACCTCTAAAATGCATGTCGTGTAACGCTTGCAGTTTTGGCCGCGGCCCGTATAGTTTTAGATTTCGGTGTAAATTTGCTACTTCGGTTAAAAAAATTATACTAGCGGTTTGGTTTTTTTTCTCACCGTCACTTGGGGGAAACAAAGATCTTGACGTTTCGGCCGACTGGCCTTCAGGAAACGCCAAGGATTGTTATGAGAGCCTCATACTATGGAGAGGATGGGGGGGGGGGGGGTGATTCAGAACCGACCAGCAGAGGGGTGTGGGTCTCCTCACATTGGATGAAGATATTGGACTCACTGAAGTGCAATTAATCCTCGGTATTTTACGATTTCTGAAATGGTATTTAAGAGGTTAATTGGCTGGTAACATTGTCTCACTGAGATCTGAATGGTTTTTTTTTTGAGTGAGAAATCCAAAGGAATTCATGAGGTTAACAATGGGCACAACATGACGGTTTATCGGGTAGATACCAGTATTTAAGAATGCAAATTTGGCCTGGTGGGATTGTTTTGTCTCTTTCCAAAGATGTTATGTATTTGCATCAGGTTATTAATGGCATTATGTCGATTCGTGACTACTGGTGTCCACGTTGGTATTGTTTCAAGACACTTTTGCCTGTGTTTTATTTATACGTTTTGGGTTGCGGTGAATGTTTGCTGATGAATTATTCGCCTTATCGTGTTGTGAAAGCACAATCAGTGGCACCCTGGCTCACGAGCGTCTACGCAAACTTGGCACACTTTGAGTTGTTGCTCACCTCCGAGCTTTGTGGCAAACTATAAACTTTAGCATTGAAAAAACTGATGACGACACCACTCATCTAACGCTAACTTTGCCTTTTGTCGTTTACCTACGGTATAACTCCTCTCATCGGCCTTGATGTGGATCCTACCTATTGTCTGTTAAAGCTGTCGGTGTATTCAGATTAGCCACAAAAAGGACGGTAGATGAAACGATTATCTTGCCGGGGAACTCATCCGAAAAAGTTCATTTTCCTTCAGTGCATGCTGGAGGAAAGGGCCAGTTAAGACCCACGGATAATTGGCTCAATTTTCCAAACAAATCCGGTGAAATGTCCATAAATGATTGTAAACTATTCTGCAACGCACGATGTTAAAACCATAGAGAGTGAATTCAAATCGCACAATATAGCGGGTTTTTGTTTTCAGAAGAAATAGGTTAGCCGCACGTACAACACGGAATCGCACAAAGCGAGGACGCATACGACGATATTCGTGGATAGTTGAAAGAATAGTGGATGCAGATAGAATAATAATTAATTTGCAGGTTCTACGGCTTCCACAGAATAATAGGAGTCGCAAGTAATGGCGTCGCAGATAAGAGGAGTTCTACCATATACAACTTCTACGAGCAGAGTTGTACCATCAGACCATCATTGCACACTTAGTGTAATTTAGTATATGCCCGTTACTTGACTGGTCAGCACCGTGACCCTGATGTTAAAGTGTACGAGTAGCACATGAGTAATATTCAGGCTCATGCATTTGCACAGTTATTGCGTTCCTCGTGTAGAGTTGAGCGTCTTACAGGGCTTGATATCACACTCGATATTTTCCAGAACGCTGCTAGGCTTGGCTTGGGAGTTGGGATTATTATCGGTGTTAGGGCACTAACCACGAGAATTACACGGGTTACGCCCGTCCATGCTCGTGTATTATTGTACCCTATATTTCTACAATTCTAACAAACAGGTTTGATATTCACAATGAAGGTTTTTGGGATTGTGGGCGTAAATATAAATCTGCCGTTAACCCACTACGATTCGACACAGCTCATTAGTAAGGTGTGTCACGTGAACAACACGTGGCAAATAGTGACGACTTCAGCACACCGATGTGTTGGAGCGTAAACCCACAACATTTACAATTTGAGTTCGACGCTTACGCTAGTGATTACAACCAGCTTCATCAGGCGATTTGCCAGAATTATGGAGAAGTCTTCTTGTTTTCGGCCTTCGAGTAAGATGATGACATCACTCTGTGCCTATCAGGTGCGAAGATCAGAGGGGGGGGGGGGGTAATCATAAATTATTTAGTGTTGATAGAAAAGTAGGGTACAACGTGGACAAAATAAGGTGAGATGGATGTGGTGTGTAATTAAGCGCTGGTGCCTTATGAGTGGGCAGGTTTGGTGGGGTTCGAAGCGAAGCTGTTTGTTTGGTTTACATTGATCACCGTGTATTGTTTTACTTGAATGCAAACGTCAATAAAACAGCCTCTTGAAAAAAAACCCCTCTGCATTTGGTGTTGTACACTTCGCACCGTGCAACCCTCGAACAGCAATATAAGTCACACGGTTAATACTGGTAGGAACCTCCTGGTTACACCAACCCACAGGGGATTAATTCTAGATTTTAAGCTTTCGTGACTGCAAAGTCACATATGTGACTTTACCGAAAAAACCTAAGAATATGAACCACAGGGGATTATTGTGTCCGTCCGTCCGTCGAATAAAAAAAAGACAAATCACTGCTCTCCTTGTTGTTTTGGCTGCTGAGCCCCCCCCCCCCCCCCCGCTCTGGAATAGCCGCATGTCCTGCAGAGTGAATTCAAATCGCACAATATAGCGGGTTTTTGTTTTCAGAAGAAATAGGTTCGCCGCACGTACAGCACGGAATCGCACAAAGCGAGGACGCATACGACGAGAGACTTGTCGGTGTTTTCATACCGTGGCCATGAATCGTGGGAATTAATTGTGTCGTCAATTTAAAAGGGGCGCAAACTCGCGAGAGTTGTAACGCAGCGATGGTCACGAGGGGGCAGTGAAGTGCTTTGCCGAAGCCCTTGCTTTAAAACCCAGTCCTCACGTCAAGCCTGTGGACAGTCTCCTTTTCAACCTTCCACTTCCTAGGATGCAACAAAATGTTGTTTTAATTCCAAAGAGAATAATGTATTCAACGCACAATTTCCCGTCAATGATTGATTGTACGTGATATTAAACAAAAAAGTAACTTTCTCTTTGTCATCAAAGTCGTCTCATGGTCTGGCTCTTGCTCAATTGTGTGATCTTGCTTCCTGTATTCTCCCTCCTGCTTATCCCCCCCCACTCCAAAACACAGCGCATTCTCGGTGTGCATGGTGGGAGGTCTCTCCTCCTCTGAAGCTGGTGGTGTCTGATGGGTTGCGACTGAAGCAATTCTATTCTTGCGCATGATGCCAATATCTGCCGGTCACAACGAGTGGTGTTCAGGAGAGAGTTTGTGTATCTTCTTGGTTCTTTCGGTAAAGTCACGTAGAAGGGAAATAATAAAATAATAATAAAAATAGAACATAATACAATCCCCTCCCTTTGATGATGCTAATCCTGCATAATGCACGGGCATAATATGACTTTGAAACCCCCCGCCCACCTACGCATTTCACAAGTAGTGACTAATCCCATATCTTCATTTCCCATAAATATGCTAAATTCCTCTTGATATGCAAACTCCTTTGTCAAGGCGCTCTTCCCCCTCCAACCCAGCTTAAATATACGCTCCAAACCTGGTGGTGTTTCATTCAGACGCTGTCTTCCCGTCAGACCTGTTCTTCACCTGAGGACGGCTGCTTGCGTTGTGGCCGAAACATCGTGAGAATTATTTTATTATGTTTTATTATTATTTTATTACTTCCCTTCTACGTGACTTTACCGAAAGAACCAAGAAGATGAATCCCTGCAGTCACGAAAGCTTTAAATAGAGTTTGTGTAGTTTTGCTGCTCATCCGTTGAAGTAAGACAGCCAACTGCGGTTTCACACGGAGGCTTTCGCACACCAATATTATCCATGAGAGTTTTTTTGAGTAAGATCGCGTATAAATATTTAAATGTGTCGTTAAACCCGCCACCACCCGATACAGCCAACTAGTAAGGGTTGTCACGTAAACAGAACGTGGCCAATTCGTTACTAGTACAGCACACCGGTGTGTTTGGAGAGTAAACCCACAAAATGTATCATTCGAGTACGACGTTTTGCTAGTAATTACAACTCGCAGCACCAGACGACAGTAATTACAACTCATTAATGGCGAGACGTCGTACGAGAATTGTAAATGTCGTGGGTTTATTCTCCAACACGCCGGTGTGCTGTACTAGTAACGAATTGGCCACGTTCTGTTTACGTGACAAACCTTACTAGTTGGCTGTATCGGTAGTGGCGGGTTTAAGGACACATTTATATTTACGCGATCTAACCCAAAAAACCTTCTATTATAAAGTGATTTACTATATGTTCGATGGTAGTTTACTCTCCTTCAACGGAGGAATCTAAAAAAAAACGACGTGAAACTCTATCCTGAAGCCCTCTCGTGCCGAGCAGACCTCGACAATTGGCATTTATCTCCCTGAACATGCTGCTGAAAAAAAAATTGCTACTGCTTTCGATGATTAAATCTTCAACCTCACTTCTCTGGGGGCCCAAGCATCAAGTATTGTTGGTGCCCCCCCCCCCGTTTCCATGTATCAGCTGCTCGTGAGATGACAGGAGTGATATAGACAAGAGGTTGATGTCTCGTGATGATGTCAACAAAGGATAGAGATGGACACTAGAGACAAAGATGGATTTAGATCAGAGCAGAGACAAAATAGCGACGAGTAATATACATCCATTTTATGTTAATTAGTTTATTATGAGAATAGGTTTTCCCCTTTTTTCTGGCAACAAAACAGGTGTTAAGATGTTAAAACACCAAACTGAAACCTTTTACAAGGAATCATGTCTGCATTAACCACAATGCATGTGGTCAAAATGCAAAAAATAAACATACTCTGATAATATATTGCATTGTCTTTGAAACTGATTTGGTCCACACCAGAGACAGCTTTCTTTGGAGCCTAGTCTCAAACGGTGTTAGACCAGAAAAAGGGAAAAACCTATTCTCATATTTTGGTACTGGCAAAGGAGGTCCCATGATGTAGTTTTAGTTTATTATGTTTATTAGAGGTAGGTAGTTTAACACGTCGGCTTTCGCGACCCATATTATTCCCTCGCGCACACACTCGCCAGCATCATCGGGCGAATTGCCCGATGATGCGAATTGCCCGATGATGCTGGATGCAATTACCAGCGAAACGTCGTACTCAAAAATTGTAAATGTTGTGGTTTCACGCTTCAACACACGGGTGGGCTAAAGTAGTGAACTATTTGTCTTTTGTCAATGTGACACTTTTTTGCTGATTGGCCGTGTCGGGTGATGGAGGGTTACGACACATTTATAAATAACGCGATCTAACCCAAAAACTTTATTATGAATGTTTATTAGAATTAGAATTTCAGCGAATATTTGATTATCCATGAACCCAGAGCCTCTTCAAACTGCTCGTGTACGTATGTGTCGTGTTTAAAAGGCAAGGATCTCCCCCAGTGTAGCCTTTACAGCCTTGTTGGGGCAAGTGCTGTTAGCGAGCATCTATGAAGGCCGACACGGCACACGGAGGGGGTGGGTGATCAACACCACGCCCGGCCGCCTTTGTCTCCCCAGTGGCGATGTTTACACACCGCACCAGGTACTCATTTGAGGCCGAGTCGACCTATATTGTGTTTAAGCACACACGCAGAGAAAACAGCCTTGCACGCGTTAAACATTCCACATGTTTCGTACATTTGGCTAAACTTGTTTTTGGTTTTTTTGGTAGCGTTCCTAAATTTCCGATCTTGGCACGGCGCGACGGTCGGTCAGTCGGTCCGTGTGCGCAGGGAGCTTGCACCAGCCGCTTCAAGGTGCAGACGTGAAGACACATGGTGTTGACAAAACTGCCCCCCCCCCCACTCCTCCTGCCCCCCCTCTTCAGCAAGCTTTGCCGAACAGAACAATGTTACTACGGAGCCAAAAAGAAAAAAAAAAACCCAGTTTTCATACAGCTCGGTTTGTTAGTGGTGGCGGTGCCCAGCCCCAGAATTTTGATCCGTTTTGTGCGACCACATTAAACGATGGTGTCTCGTGCACCAAGTTACTCATTTTCACAGAAGACTTTGGGAGGGAATGAAGCCTCTGGCTGTGTGGCTTATTCCAAGCAGATGTTGTGCGCGAGTGTGTGCGCGAGTGTACGCGCTACGCTCGCACTCGCCACACGCGGGTCCCGCTCCGAGGATGGATTTCACCGCTGCGAGTTATTTTAAGGAGTAAAATGCCTTTAAGTAATCAGATGCTTGTAATACATCATATATTTGGTTCGATTTTCATGTCAATGCAGCAGGAGTGTATTTTGTTGTAATTACGTGCACGCACAACCTTGAATGGAATTAATAATAGCAGTATTTTGCCAGTGTCGAGACATATGTGGTGCGTATTTAGATTTAATCGTCATTAAATACACAATTTTCAGTAAACAATAGCTTTCAATAAATGATGTCACATACGCATGCAGAATAAAACATGCATTTGACATCTAATACAAAATATATAAATTGCAACTCTTTGATAAACAACTGTAGGGTCAAGGTCTTCGCATGCCACGTCAGTCAATGGGGGTGGTTTAACCATACTTCACCATGCTGGTCAGTACTTGAAGTGGTTCAGTATCGCACTTGACACCGATGTTAGCCATAGACTGGAATCAAACTCAGATCGCCGGGTGCAGAGCACAGGACGCATTAACTATTGCCCCACCGCGCCGCCTCTGCGCATTTATTAAATCGCAAGTTATTTTATTCACCTGGTGACGTGTCATCTTTAAAGCGGCCTTTCCGTTCATCTTCCATGTAAACAAAAGAAAAGCTGAATTTTCCCACTCACAGCCAATAGAAAGACATTTCGTCCACGATGTCCTGTACGCAAAGAGTAACAACAGAACGCCCTTTTATCTCCATCTAAAATGAAGCGTCTTGTCAGTTTTATAACCCTCCGCGCTCTCACTGCCTATAATGTACTTAACTCTTGGGGGGAGCGGGGGGGGGGTGCAGTGGCAAAATGCTAACGACCCCAGAATCCGATATTCCCACTAACACCCAGAGTCATGTGGGAGGAGGCAAAAAAAAATAATGGAATTCCAGCAGCCTCTAGTTCCGGTCTTGCAATGGATACTCGGAGGTGAGAGGTTATGCCGTGGGAGCTCCACAGCGTGCGTGGCTGTTACATCTCCGTGGTGGGTCCGACAACGTAGATTGAGAGCCCTCCATGCCCTCCCTCTTCCCCCATCCCGTCAGCACCCCCACCCCCGTCCCGTCCTCCTCCTTCTTCTCCATACCGCCGGCACCACCTCGCGTTCTATCGGGCCAGCAGATGAGGAAGGCCTGCCTACCAGCGCCGGATGATCCTAGTAGCACAAGTAGCTACATAATGCTACGCCCCCCCCCCCCCCCCCCACTTTGAAGGGCCCCTCGCTAAATGCTTTCAATCTATCAATTCCGGTTCAGCCATTTTGCACTTGCTCTATTACTATAGTACTATACCGCCTTCAACTTTTATGAACGACTGGGTGTTTAAGGTTAGCAATTTGTCTATTATCCGGCTATATAGCAAATGAAAAAATAAAATTATTGTACTATGCAAGTAAAAAATGTATGTGTTTAATTTTTGTAGGGCCCCTTTAAAGATGTGCTACAAGAAAACTCCTGACTTGAAGCTTTCGCAACCTCAGGAATTCATATTCTTTGGGTCTTTCGGTAAAGTCACGTTATTCTTTGTTATTTTCTTTGAACCTACCTCCTATCTACGTGACTTTACCGAGAGACCCAAAGAATATATGCTACAGGCCCTGGCACTAGCTTAATCCGGCACCGCTGCCCACACGACCTTGTTTAAATTGGCCACGACATCAGAGCTGTTGGGCCTCTTTGAGAGCGAGAGATTGAGCGAGTGAGCGAGCGACTGGACGGGGGGCGGGGAGGTGTAAGGATGAGCGGAGTAGGAACTCGTCTCTGCGTTCGCTTGCCAAAATCCGCTCTTCTGCCCGGCGTCTCGCGAGCTGCCATCGTTGTCGATGTGCGGGCACGCGTTTCAGTCTCATCATCCCACGCGGCGTCGATGTGTCGTTTGTGTTTGTGTTCAAGTCAAGTGATGGGCCGCTGATGCTTCAGCCACCCCACCATTTCGTCCCCCACAAAAAAAAACTCTACGAGTGAAAGTTGCAGTTATTTCGTGAAATGCTTTTTTTGTTTGACGCCGTGTTTATATCTCAACATGTTAGCCGCTGTTATGGAACAGGCGGCGTGGCAGAATGAGCACACGGCTGAGAAAGGAGAGGGCGAGAGAGGGTTTAGAGGCGGAGATGGAGTAAGTGCGTGCGTGTGTGTCACATATTGCTCACTCTGGCATCTCCACCCATCAATTCTGTTTAAAGACTTCAAGGGAAAACGTCTTTCTGTGAACCGGTCAATAATAATAATAAGTTGAGCGATACCGTTCACCGCAGTGGGTGTCAAGGCTCTACTCATTCTTTATTTTTGCCCGAATGCCTTGGAGCTCAACAAGAAACACACGCACACAGGCGTACTACGAAGCTGATCTTTTCTTAGAAATTGTAACGCTAAGATCAACGTACGCAGCAGAGCTTATCTCTGTTGGGAAAGCAAGTGTGTGAGTGATCTGGGATTCACGTTCAACGCATGCTGAACTTATTTCGCACGGGTACGTAGCCAAGCGTGTTCATCGGAGGTGCAGGGGAAGGGCGACAAACTTCATACGAAAAGCAGTTCTCAAAGAAATGAGTCTTCAATTGACATGTTTTAAGTGCATAGGCTCCAGTGGCAAGTAGCCTCATTTGAGGGTGTTATTTTTTTTACGAGTGACAGAAGTTAAATGACAATGGGGCCTACATGCGGTGTGAGAGGACTAGTGGCCACGGGAGGTAATGACAGGTGAGGTCAGCCTGCAGGTAATGACAGGTGAGGTCAGCCTGCAGTACGAATGCACTGGTGGTGGCCACGGGAGGTAATGACAGAGGCATCAGTTGTGAGTGCGAAGGGACTGGTGGCCACGGGAATGATCGAGAAGGGAACATGGTCAGGTGACGGAAGAGGACGGTGGAGTCTGCCGGTGGAGCGAGCGTCCAGAGTCAGCGAGAAGGTTCGAGAAGGGGGGTGTGGCCTCGGTTGGTATAAAAGGGGGAGATGCGCGGGAGACCAGGGGCTGTTGTAGTGGGGGTCTCCGCCAGATATCAAGCGAACGTGTCTTCAATAAAGTGACATCTCAAGAGAATTGTGTCAAGTCGTCATCACAGAAGCATTGACAACATGCGGCCGTTGGCTGCGAACGCAGACACGCGGACTCGACTGGCGCGATACAATTTGCAGCGATCTGGTCTGCGAGAAGATGAAATTGGGTTTTTGGGAGGTGAAATCGAGTGCCCTCGGGAGCCACAACGCAGCTCCGGTGGGCGTCGGCTGTCCTCTATTGCCCGCCTGCCGCTAAGTGGCCGGGTTCATTTATTAACTCTCACCCTCGTCACCCACCCGTGTGTCAGCAGTTTAAACCAACAAACTCGCAATGAAGGCGAGCCTCTCGCGCGAAGTGAGCGAGTGTGTGTTGAAACGCACCGGTTCTCGCAAATGAATACACCGAATTGAAAAAAGAGAAAAGGACACACTATTCCCAAATGTCGACATTTCGGAGCGAGAGTTGCTCGCTCAGAGGCGCTTTCCAAATCACGTGAAGTCACCCCGCGTGGAAAAGGAGAAGGGAGGGAAAAAAATAGAGGTTACAGTATTTATTTATTTGATAAAGGGATTTTTTTGCAGCGCTTGCGCCCGCGTGTGTCTCGTGTTACCAGTTGCCACGTCGGACCCACAGGTAAATTAAAACCGTCCTCCAGTGGTCCGCACAATAAATTGCCTTTCCTCCACGCCTGCTCGGCTCCAGAAAAGGTGGCAGCTCACCGACTCCGTTCCGTTTGGCCGCGGCACGGTCCAGGGACAAGGTGGGCCCCCTACAGGGACAAGGTGGGTCCCCTTCAGGAACAAGGTGGACCCTACAGGAACAAGATGGGCCCCCTACAGGAACAAGGTGGGTCCCCTACAGGAACAAGGTCGGGACCCTACAAGAACAAGGTGGGGACCCTACAAGAACAAGGTGGGGACCCTACAGGAACAAGGTGGGGACCCTACAGGAACAAGGTGGACACCCTACAGGAACAAGGTGGGCCCTTCAGGAACAAGGTGGGGACCCTACAGGAACAAGGTGGACCCCCTACAGGAACAAGGTGGGGACCCTACAGGGACAAGGTGGGGACCCTACAGGAACAAGGTGGGGACCCTACAGGAACAAGGTGGGCCCCCTTCAGGAACAAGGTGGGCCCTTCAGGAACAAGGTGGGCCCCCTACAGGAACAAGGTGAGCCCCCGACAGGAACAAGGTGGGGACCCTACAGGAACAAGGTGGGGCCCCTTCAGGAACAAGGTGGGTCCCCTACAGGAACAAGGTGGGCCCCCGACAGGAACAAGGTGGGCCCTTTTCAGGAGGTGGCCTCTTAGGTACCCACCCCCCCGCCCCTCCCCCCTGTCCAGCGCGTGATTTCCACTCGTCCCCTTTATCCCGGTTACTCGCGAGTCGGAAAACCTCCGCAATGATTCCCTCTAGAAGGTTAAGAACCACTGCTCTAGAGATACAAATACATACATACACGTTCATGACTAGAACACTTGACATTCTGCACAGCTGCGCTCAGTGCGAGTCTTTGGTATAGGAGTTTTTTTTTCATTTAAACTTTTTTTTCTCTCGTTGCAACGTAACTCGAGTTAAGTCACGTAGAATGCAAATAATAAAATAAAATAAAAAAAGTTTTATTTTTATTATTTCATTATTTCCATTCTACGTGACTTTACCGAAAGAACCAAGAAGATGAATCCCTGCAGTCACGAAAGCTTTAAATCGAAATGTAACTCGAGTTGTATGGATCAAACACAAATATTGCACGGGCGCTCCGTATTACAGATTTTATATATATATGTGTGTGTGTCCCGAGTCGAGCAAGTTGTTACAAGGAATTGTTTCATTTTCATCCATGCCTGCAGACGTCTCCTCAATTGACATTAAAGTGCCAAGTTCCCATTAAAAATCGCAAGTTCATCCGTGGATTCTGTGACGCGAGCGTTGTGCATCGCGTCACAGCCACCTTTGTCCGTTCTCTCCTTGGAGTAAGAGGGCCTTGCCCCACGCCGTGTAGGGGTCCTGGGCAATAATTAGACCCTCGCTTCGCCATCCCGTTCCCGGTCAAGTGCGGGTTTTCTGACAGCAGGGAGCATAGACGAGTACAGGACAAGCGAGATGTCTCGTGCGCTGCCCCTTATCGCGTGTAGCCCTGCACCCTGCCTGCGACAAGCCTGGTGTGCGTGCTGCTCGCTACATCCAAGCGCGGTCCTGGCTCAAACCCAGCCCCTCTCTACCTCGAGGGTCGAAGGAGATCGGGCTGCATTCCGTGTTGTTAGGTCACAGCCTACGAGGTCTACGTTGTCCATTTGTATGTATTTATATTTTTTTGGAAAACATCTTCCTGCCCGCTGTTTGTTTGAAATGTCACTGTTGTTGTTTGATACGGAATTTCTCTAAATAAAATCGTGCAATAGCTGTCGATAATTCAATAATACAATTATTCGCGTATTTCTACATTGTTTACTTTTTGTATGCATTTTTACATAACGTGTGCATGATTTACAGCTGCTACCGCTGCTGGGCATTAATAAAAAAAAATCCCTAAACTCCTCTTATTCCCCAAATAAAAACACTTTCGTTATTTTCTTTCGGTGATATAAGTAAAAAAAAAACCTATTTTATTGGACTTTGTTTCCCCAACAACCGTGCAATGATGTCCAGGGCTCATTTTACACTTAAGTAATCATATTCACCTATATAAGCAATTGCTTCCAAAGATCCATAACGGCCAAGGCGGTCCATTATCTACTCAAAGTACTGCACAGTGTAGACGTCTCGATGTGTGCCGGCTTCTACCGAGCACATCTGTGTCCAACTACAAAGGATACTGTACCAGTAATGAGCTCTATTGCCTAATATTACTCCCAAGAGGGGAAGGCAGCTAAGGGTTCCTTTTCAGATGGAATTTTCCTTCGAATGGAGCCATAATTGAAAACATTTCCAGGGAGGAATATGAAAGCATTGGAATCGCAGAGGCTTCTGGGCCCCCTTTTAACCAACCCGGCCAAGCTGAGACCACTCCCCATTGCACACTAGCCACTGTGTTTCGAATTTGCCCTATGGCTGTGCATGAGATGCACACCGTGCTGTACAAGAGCCCTCTGATCAGCAGCGATGTGGAGGACGAACATCGCGCATCCTGATGCTATCCACAAATGTACTCTATCCGTGGGAAAAAAAAGTAAAAAAAAAATGCAGATGATGTGATTCATTTGTTGGATGAATGCCACTTAACCGTGAAAATGGTGTGGATCAATTGGAAACGATTATGCATTTTGAAGTGGGAACAAAAAAATTGGACAATTATCCACTTTAATAGGAAGAATATTCCTGGGCATAACAGGACACGCCGCGGTGGCTAGGAGATGTTAACTACCTCACCTGGTATACAGGAGGTCGTAGGTTCGATCCCGATCCTGACGCCTGTATAATTACTACTTCAGCCCACCAGTGTGTCGAAGAGTGAATCCAATCAATTCCTGGGTGAAGGGAGGCCGGTACCATGCCATGTCTAGTCGTGGGCGTTGTTTTGAGCATATTTCACCACGCTGGCCATGATGTGTTGGTGAAGAAGGGGTGGATAACACCTCTCCATCCATGTTCGCTGGGACTGAGCCTCCATCTCAGCTCACTGGGTTCGTAGCGCGGCGATGCCTTAACTACTGTGCCACCATTTTCGTCAAGGTGCATAAACCATCACACGCAAACTCCGGTCATCCTCGCAGCAGCGGCTAACTAGCGCGATTGGATACGTACGGTGCGAAAGAAGTTCAACATACACGCGTGTAACCATCAGACAAAGACGGTCACCGCATCGCGCGCTTTCAAATGACCTTTTTCTGCGGCCGTCTGGAACGCTCTTCCTGCCGTTATTAGTAAGCCACTGGTGCTGTGCACTTTTAAATCATCTAGATTGAAAACTCTTGTATTTAGAACTGCTTTTTGTGTTAAGTTTGTTGTGTTTCCCCCGCACCTCCGATAAGCGTGTTTGGCTACGTACGGCACGAAAGAAATTTAACATACATACATTCCCTCCTGTACATGAACACATTTCAGATGTGAACGAAATATAACAGACTCAAGCAGCCGCTCAAGGTTCGCACCTGTTGATGGTGACACACAAGGAGGGGACTTCGAGTTCAATGATCGAACAAGGCGTCCGATTAGCGAGATATGCGCGCGTTTTAATTAGTGTTTTATTTTTATTTTTGATGATTATGACCTTATCATGAGTTTTTTTTTAAACATACGCATGGAAGCCTACGTTGAGTATACCTCGTTATAAAGTGAATGTTTGTGATATTGATGATGACGATTATGACGATTATGATAGGGATGTACAAAAAATATTTAAACCAATAATTTAAAACTTTTCTTCGGCTTAATTTTCGCTCAGTTTTAAAATGCTGTTCCCAGAACCCCTTTGAACACCCGTCAAGCAAGGGTCTTGGCAGCAGGTTAAAAAGGTGACTTTATCATGTTGAGTGCTCAGGAAATGAACGCTCCACTGCGCCACCAACACTCGCTTATCACGTGGTGCACAGGCGAACTTAAAAATATATAATAAAATATAAATAAATTAAAAAGGTGACTTAATCATATTGAGTGATCGGGAAACGCACGCTCCGTTGCGCCACCAACACTCGCGTGTAGGGGGAGGGATAAATTAATAAGCATCACAACAATGGGCCAGTTCAGGCTGAGTGGAGGTGGGGACCAGATTAGATTTCCCACTCCACCGTGTATCTCTCTACCTCAGCAGAATTTTTGTTTTCATTCCATTCTGGGTTTTTTTTTCTCCCCCAACAGTTGAGAAGGGGGACCCCAATAGGTTCAAAGAGAGAAGCTCAGAGCTCGTTATCAACCGTGGTCAATCCACTGCTGGATGAAGGCTTCCCCAAGTCACCACCACCACCTCTCACAATCTTGTGTTTTGGTTCAAGCATGCCAGTTAATATTGTTCATATCGTTAAGCGTTGTCATCTGCACATTATTTTTGCCTCTACCTCTGATGCGTTCTGTTCCTATGTTGCCTGTTCACTGCTCACTGTGATGTGGCCGTTCTCGTCCTACGGTGACAGTAACCACCGATCTGTCTTGCAAACTATAGCTGGGTAACTGGCTACGCGGGATATTTTAGTTTTATTTTCAAGTACCAACGAAACGTTGACAATATAAACGTCGAATGACTGCAATGATTCATACTCTTAGTTCTTTCGGTAAAGTCACGTAGGTAGAAAATGAAATTAAAATTAATAAATAAAAGTATTTATAAAATTACTTTATTTATTTTAATTTCATTTTTTTACCTACGTGACTTTACCGAAAGAACTAAGAGTAGAATGTCACGTCACATTCCCTCTGGCACCTACCCGTGAATTCATCCATCTTTCCACCTCCTAAAGAGGGCTTCTTCATCAGGACACGTTCCATGCCTTTGGCTGCCACTTAGTTATTATTACACCTTGACTTAAAGCTTTCGTGACTGCAGGAATTCATATGCTTTGGGTCTTTCGGTAAAGTCACGTAGATAGGTTAAACATTTTTTGCAAAAAAACTACGACGCTTCGATCGCAACACAAGCGGTCGTCATCAGGTGGAGAAAAAGAGAGAGGTTAGCCTCTGCGTTTGGCTTTAGAGGCTGACCCCTCTTGTATCTCCACACATCTACGTGACTTTACCGAAAGACCCAAAGAATATTGGTTGTTATTCTTCCGCCACCGACCCAGGCGTCAGCCGTCGTGGCGACGCGTCCCCGTCCAAGCCCATCGCCGACTTCCTTGACGGTTCGAGCGAAGTCTTTATAACCTGCGGGGCTGTTCTTGACTTCACGCGTTCCTTCATCCATCCGTCTCTCGTTGCCATTCCAAGCATGCGTGGCCATCTCTCTCGACGTCTATTTTGCACCCTTCGCGACGTTTATGTTCCGTCGTTTTCCTTGAGTAGCCCGTGCTTTCTGAACCATGCGTGTCGTTGCAGGGTTAGCGCACGCCACCGCGTGAAACCAAAACACGACGTTTAAGTGTTGGTGAAAATTAATTTGGAGAGGGAACAAAAATACCAACCCTTCTAGTAACACCATTAAAAATAGCGGGCATGTGAACACACACTCGGGAATAATAAATTATGAAAAATGCGCCACTGCGCGTGAATACATTGCATTCATGCGAGTTATTTGTAAACAGGCGAATACTGTAGTGGTTGTTTTAATGGGTTTATCAACAGTTCTAATATGTTTATATATGTCAAAATGTAACCCGAATATGATGTTTATGTGCGAGGAGAGGTCAGTTTTAATAGACTCGAAGTGTAATGCCTAAAAATGTGAATTGGCACAAGTAAATTGACCACGCAATTTCTTGCGTGGGACCGCTTTTACATTGCTGTACACTGTTGACGTTCGTTTAATGCTTACATCCAACGCACATGTACATGCCACAAACATTTGACAGCAAAATAGAATCTTAAACTCACACCGACCTAACACTGAGATTATTCTGTTCCTTGTTAATAAACATAAACATGTTATTCCATGGGTTGGAATAACATGTTCGGCATGTTATGATTCACTTATGAACTCCATCACATTTCATGCATGTTCATTAATTGTAAACAATGGATGCATATTACCCTTGCAGCCGCTAGAGGCGCTACATTCACTGCAATGTACAGGTACTTAACACTCGAGTACATTACAAAAAATATAATTTAAGTGGGCCAGGGCTCAGAGGTCAGAGGACTGACCTTTGAGCTAACGGTCTCAAACCACACCCCCAATGACTGCACACACAAACATGTAATGTAGTATATCACTTCTCGTGGCTAAATTCCAGCTCTCAAAATAGATGTTTTACTCACTCCCTATTGTGAACAGATACATTTCTCCTTGAATTGATGTTTTTTTTTCTACATCTCTCTTGCAGAGCCACGGCTGGCGGAAGGGCCTCCGACAGGCGCTCTAGAGAAGCTCTCCATTGGAAATGTTGCCTACTCTTCCACACCGGCCAGACCATCACAGTAGAGGTGGTGGTACCGCACGCACACTATACCGCAGCCGCGACCTATCAATCGACTCACGGTGGTGTGCCAAGTTTTACTGCGGCTGTGTGGTACAGAGGTGTGGGGCAGAAATTGAGAAGAACATGTCACCATTCTTGATTTGAAGCTTTCGTGACTGCAGGAATCTATACTCTTTGTTTTTTTCGGTACAGTCACGTGGGTATATAATAAAAAAAATCACGACGTTCGTCATCGGGTGGGAAAACTTTTCCACCCGATGACGGACGCTTGTGTTGCACCCCAAACGTCGTGATTGATTGTATTCTATACCTACGTGACTTTACCGAAAGAACCAAAGGGCATGTTACCATTGTCTTAACTGCCACGATGGCAGGCCGAGTCGAACCGGGAGCGACTTCTGGATTGCTAGTCCAGTGTGCTCGACATGACACCATGGTGGCAGCATCCCCCACAGAAGTCTGTGCTGGAGGGTGACGTGTGGAACGTTAACCGGGGGGTCACGGAAAGGTCAGGAGGAGATCACGTGTAGGCGCCGCTACAGACCGGACGCTCTCCTGTGGGAATTGTGGGAATTAAGTTTAACAAGCCAACCTCTCTGGCTGCCGTGGGCACATCGAGCCCACCGCGGATTAGCTCACGGTAGCCTTGGTGGTCTGTGAGGTCTCGTGAAAGCAGACAACCATCCCAGCCTTGGTCCCAGGTGAATTTTGGGAATTAGGCGACAGAGTTTACAAGCTAATCCTCCCTGGCTGCCGTGGGAACATCAAGCCCACCGCGGATTAGGAAGGGCTCTTATAGCACACGGGTAGCCTTGGTGGTCTGTGAGGCCCCCTCAATGCAGACAACCATCCTAGCTCTAGATTTGAAGCTTTCGTGACTGCAAGGATTCATATTCTTAGGTTTTTTCGGTAAAGTCACGTAGGTAAAAAATAAAAAAAATGTAATTTATTTTTTTACCTACTTGACTTTACCGAAAAAAAACCTAAAGTCACGTAGGTAAAAAAAATATTTTTATTTTTTACCTACGTGACTTTACCGAAAAAAAACCTAAGAATAACCATCCTAGCCTTGGTCCCAGGTGAATTGAGAATTAAGCGAAGAGAGCTTTACACGCTAACCTCCTTGGCTGCCGTGGGCGCATGAAGCCCACTGCGGATTGGGAAGGGCTCTTAGCCCACACGGTGGCCTTGGTGGTCTATGAGGCCTTCTGAATACAAACAACCATCCCAGCTTTTGGTCCCAAATAAATGTTGGGAGTTAAGCGACAAGAGTTGTATACGCTAACGTCCCTGGCTGCCGTGGGCGCATGAAGCTCACTGCGGATTGTGAAGGGCTCTTAGCCCACACGGTGGCCTTGGTGGTCTATGAGGCCTTCTGAATACAGACAACCATCCCAGCTTTGGTCCCAAGTTAATTTTTTGAGTTAAGCGACAAGAGTTGTACACGCTAACGTCCCTGGCTGCCGTGGGCGCATGAAGCTCACTGCGGATTGGGAAGGGCTCTTATAGCCCACGGAAACATTCGTGGTCTGCGAGGCAGCGTGAAGGCAGAGAACCATCCCAGGATGGGTTCTGTGCGATGAGACAAATCGTGAAAACGAAAGAGGGGCATGAGCTTGACTCATCATTATGAAAATTCATGTCATGCTTTGAACGTGACACATGGAATATTCAATTATTATTTAAAATTTCTGTTCAGGAAAGGCTTATTGGGTAACTCATTTTTTTGAGAGGGCGATTTGTTTTGTTGTGTGTGTTGGAAGAAGGAACACTAAGGTATTCAGACCATATGATGCGATTCCATGGTGTTAAGGTCATCACACTGGACTTGGGGTCCAGAGGTCGTCGGTACGATCTCCAGGTGCGGCAGTTGAAACATTGGGCACATTTCTGAATACCACCACCATTCCACCTCTGTCCACCCAGCATGTGTAAATGGGTACACCACAGTTAGTAGATTTGCAAGTCACGTGTTTGTGTGGTAAAGTGTGGGGAACTCGTATATCTTTTGGGTTGTCTGGACAGTGTGTAAGAATGGGGTCAATATACCCTCTAGCGGTGGCGTGGGTGCTTACTAATAGCACAGGTTAGGCTTACTGGGCCAGTGCTTAGTGCACTAGTATATAAGCTTAACTATCCGGGTTCGAATCCCAGTCTAAACTATATATATATTTTTTTATATTAAACGAGGTATGGCCCACTGAGCTACATAGCTGTTTTTCAGAAGCCTCATGGCTATCATAAATGATAGCTCAACGAAGAAGTGGCTTCTCATGTGGACATTTATAGCGGCCAAATACTCGAAACGCACGATGTTGATTCTAAAATGTGGAAGGGAAAACCCGGAGGACATCGGAGAAAAAGCCACACGATCACGGAGCTAAATTGCAAACTCCAAATATACAGGCGTCAGGGTCGAACCCACGACCTCCTCAGCATGCGTATGAAGCAAGCCGGCAAGAGAGAGGTCGTGGCAGAAAACTTGCGTTAACACAAACAGAGTCTAAAGAAGAGTTAGAAATTCTAGATTTGAAGCTTTCGTGACTGCAAGGATTCATACTCTTGGGTTTTTTCGGTAAAGTCACGTAGGTAAAAAATAAAATTAAAAAATAATAGAAATAAAATAAAATTATTTAAAATAAAATTAGTTCTATTATTACTTTTATTTTTTTATAATTTTTTCATTTTATTTTTTATCTACGTGACTTTACCGAAAAAACCTAAGAGCAAGAGTAAGGAAGTCTCCTCGAGGAAGAAAACTTCGTCTCAGGGTCCGTCGAATCGTAATTACACGTCGGGTTCTTTTTCCCATCGTTCCCAAACCTCTCCGCAGGAAGGAAGTACAGCAACAGTCGGCACATTTGCATAAACATTACGAATAATTGCACGGCACAATGGGGGGGGGCATTGTAACCGCCTGGTAACTACTTAACAACTAGAAAGTGGGGCCCCAATCAAACTCCTCTGGAACATTGTGGCCAACACACCCACACCGCTCCCCCCATTTTTTTTTGGTGAGTCCTAGAGACTGTTTAATATTTTAAAGGGGACATTGTTGAAGCTACAGGAGGAGAACGCGCGCGCGTGAGAGAGAGGAGTGCGGAATGGAAACTGGCGGGTGTTTATTTCCCGGGGCACTGAGGCCTCTCTGGCAGATAGCAATCTGAACACGACTTTAATGGGGTGGAGGGCCGGACTTGAAGGCATTTTCTTGAGGTGTCCGCCTTGGACGAGCTGTGGTGCGGTCACTGGTCACCAGCCCCCCCCCCACCCCCTGTGCACCCAGGAGGCTGTGTCAGTGGTCACACCGCCCCGTGAAAGCCGGCAAGATTATTTGTATAGTCGGGGTTTGGTCGGGTTCGGGTGAGAACAGGGTTGGGTTTGCAGCAATGACCCCCCCCTCCCCATTTCTCCCCGGCGCAATAATAAACTCCAGCGGTATTCGCAAACCCGATGGGTGTTGCTGCCACGTGTGGTTCTAAGACCTTCCGAGTGAGCCTATGGACAACATCGTAAGACCTTCCTCCCATCGCTGCCCACGACGACGACGATGATGATGGTCTTTTATTTGTTCAGAGAAGCGTCAATGAGTTTCAAGGTTCGGGTGAGCCTCAAGGTTTATTCCCAAGTAGGGTCCCATCCCCCCACTCCCTGCGTTGGGGATGTTTGGCGATGAGTGGTGATCGTGCTGTGACGTGTTGGAGAGACTCCGGCGTACGCATAGAAACAACCACACCACGCAAGGGAGTCACGTGAACAACTCCGCATGGATAGATACAAAAATCCATTGTTGTGCTGCCATTGTTGTACTGCCATTGTTGTGCTGCCATTGTTGTGCTGCCATTGTTGTGCTGCCATGGTTGTGCTGCCATTGTTGTGCTGCCATTGTTGTGCTGCCATTGTTGTGCTGCCATTGTTGTGCTGCCATTGTTGTACTGCCATTGTTGTACTGCCATTGTTGTGCTGCGATAATCTGGCTACCTTGAGGCCCAAGCTTGCAACACGTGGCGTTCCCAGGCAGCCTCATGAGGATCAACCCTGCCTCGCTTGAGATATACTTTTTTATGGAGCATACTCAGAATAGTTATTCCTATTGACCTATTATAATTTGTCCATAGGAATCGCAAACGTCGATACAATTAATAAACGCACCACGTATATATATACATATTACCAGGTGAAAACCAATCATGGTTACACACTTTCGTTCCAATCATCCAACTCGGGCTCACTTTGCATGGCATATGTCCCACCCTGGCACCCCAACATAAGTTAGGAAACTTTGACTCTTGCTGACGTTACCGTTACCACACATACACAAAAAGAGAATGATTGTCCTGTGTAGCCTACACAGACCGTTGGGGGCAAGAGCTTATTAGCGAGCACCTGTTAAGGCTGGCACAGGGAAGAGAAAAGTCAGGTGTTGCAAGCACCACAATGCAGATGTTTACACATCAGGTACTCATTTCGACAAGCTTCCTGCGTTTGGCCCATGATGGTTTCTATAAGCACTTGCCATCGATGTTAGTCTTGGCCGGGAATCGAACTCGGATAGCCAGATTCGTAGGCGTGCTAACCACTGCGCCACTGCTCCCCCACCCCACACACAACCTCATACATATATACACGCACACACAACTGTGTTTTAACAGCATCAAGACATGTGAATTGGAACATACAAGAAGAATGTAGTTGGATATTGGAATGTTCTGTTTGTTATCTGGGAGGGCTGATATTTTCTCAGAGCATGGCATTGCAATGCCCCATGCAATCCCAATAAATGGTTGGTTACAAACCCTCTTGTATTACCCTTAATTTTATTACCCTTTGAACTTCTAAAGCCCTAGGCAATTACAGTAGCCTAGTAATAATAAACCGAGAATCCCAGCTCGGGCTTTGTCACTATACAAGGGCGGACGTGTCAAATTAAACCAATATTTAGGTTCTTAATTGCGTTCAACTCTGCATGCTTATAAAACCCATTACAGCCAAGCTTGCTTAGCGCTGTTTGTGAACGGTCAAAGGGCGATAATTAAGAAGTAATTTTGTGTATGCGGTGGTCCAAGCGATACCCGAGTCAATTCGGGCCGAAGGAAATGAGAAACGTTTTGTCATATAAACTAAAACTAAACTATGTTTTATTTCACCAGGTGTTAGGCCTATTGAGCTGTGTAGATGTTTTTTCAGAAGCGACCTGGCCGCAAATGATAGATCAACGAAGTGGCTTATCGCGTGGAAATGTAAAGCAGCCAAATACTCGAGAAACGTGATGTTGATTCTGGTCGTGGAGGGGAAAAGCGGAGTACACGTAGAAAAATCCACACGACCACGGGGAGAACTTGCAAACACCAAATATACAGACATCAGGGTCGGGATCGAACACCACACGGACCTCCTGCACACCGGGCGAGGTAGTTAACATCTCGCCGCCGTGGCGCCCCAAATCTCCTCGCTTGGAAACAGGGGCTGCCTTGTGATGTGTTACTTTGCTTTTGAAAGGAATGGGAAATAAACAAAGGGAAGCCAGGCTGGTTGCATTAGCATCTTGCATTACTCGTGTGCGCGTAACGTGAGGCTGCGTTAGTGCTGCAACTCGCATGTGGAGTGAAGTCGTGAGGTTGATCTCGTGTTATGGAGGGAGGGCAATATCCCCGCCCCACCCCCTCTCCTCACTCTTCAATGATGATTGACAAAATAATAATCCTGTTTATTTTCCCAGGGAAGCCCGGCCCGAGTCTCAACATTCTTTTTGCAGGTGAGTCGTCCTTCGTGATTTGTGTCAATTCCATGAAAATATGTTTTGGTTTTGTGTGCGAGTGTGGAGACCGGAGCACACAGAGATAGCCCGCGTATATGAAGGGGGTGAACGCTCAACTCTCTGCTGTACAGATTAATTTTTAGAAATTATTAACATCTCCTGTCCTGCCTACTAGCCCACGCCTGCAAGTGCCTAATATTACCAGGCACTCTGCCATCCAAGTACGAACCAGATATTTGTTTTAATCCACCTTAGCTTGTGAGATCTAATGAGATCAGGCACATTATTTCAGGGTGACTTGGTCATACTTAAATTTGTGTTCTAATCAGTGGCAGATCTTTGGCTCTGACTCCCACGACTCTGCCTGATCTTGACAGATTTCATTCAACTCACCGCGACCTCGTTCTTTCAAGTCGTCGACCATCGGTTTTTTCCCCGCCTCTTGGCCTCTTGGTCAACTTCGTTCCAGAATTTTCTTCATCGAGCTTTCACATCTGAACACGTGCCCAATCCACAAAGTGCCTAGTCTGGATTGGTCAAATTAGACTTCTCTCCTTGAACCTGCTCTAGGGCCCTCCTCAATATTCTCTCTCTCTCTCTACATCCAAATTATTTTCTCCACGTGATGCCACATTTCACATCTCTCGACTTTCCAGCTCTTCTTGTGTGTTCCATCTCAGAGTCCAAGCCTTTTGCAACACACAACACTCCACTCCACTCCGTCCAAGGGAAAACATTTCCAACTAGGACTCCGTCTGCTCTTTCCATACATAAACAAAACGGTTTCTTACTCCACCCGGGTTCGAGACAAATATTATCCAGCAGAAGCCGTTTAAGAAAGAAAACCCTGGCACCGATTTCAACCGCCTGGGTCTCATCATCAGAGTCGGGCTAGTCATGGGGGCCTTGCTCAAAGCAACAACAACTAAACTTGATTTTTGGTGGGGGAGGGGCGGGGGCGATTACATCGCGTAATTATAAAGGTTGTGTCGTTAAACCCGCCACCACCCGACACAGCCAATCAGTGGTGTGTGTCACGTAAACGTGCCAAATCGTTGCGAGTACAAGCGCACCGGTGTCTTGGAGACTAAACCCGCCGCATTTTTACTTACGCGATCGAACCCCAAAAAACCCCACTATTGTGGATAATATTGGTCGCGAAAGCCCACTTCGTGTTGAACAGAAATAGGTGAACATGAACAGAAAGTCAACCCGGTGGCCAAAAAAGCGCCAGACATTGAGGCTTGCCCTGTGTATGAGTGCAGGAGAGAGAGTGAGTGAGTGCACAAGTCAAGGAGGGAGCGGTGGTGTAGCGGTTAGACTCGCTGTGCTACAGACCCAGAGACCCAAGTTCTATTCCCGCTCACGGCCAACACCAGTGACGACTATCTGAACCGGCCTTGGGCCTCAAATAGGTACTTGGTGCGGCGTGTAAACATCGCCACTGGGGAGACAAAGACGGCCGGGCGTGGTGCTGGCCACCCCACCGCCTCGCGTGCCGTGCCGGCCTTCATAGGTGCTGTTCGCTAACAGCACTTGCCCCTACAGTCTGTTTACAGGCTATACGATTGGCGGGGGGGGGTCTTTGTCTTTACACAGGTCAGGGGTCAGCTCCGGCCACGGACCTTACAAAGGTAAAGCGATGCCCGTCTCACTGCAGGCGGAAGGGCCTTTACCTTGAGGGAGCTCTGGAGAGCACTTTTCTGGAGGTTATTTCGCCGATTCTTCCACGCCGACCGAGTGTCTCCGAAGAGTGTTGGAGAAGCAGCCGTACGCGACCTTGCTATTCGGCTAGCCGTGGCGTACGCACACGCACACCAGCCTGATGTCGGTATCTCAGTAATTTTCTGGATAGATCATTATTCATCTGTAGCACTTACTTCCATTCTCCCGCATCTATTCGCCACAACTTCACCTTGGCACACCGACCAGCTTGGTGACGTCATGTCAAGTAGCAAGTGAAGAAGAGGGCAACATCGAATGATCAGAATCTTCATTTTGTACCGGAGGAATCCGATGAGCTATGAAGCTCTTTTTAAATCCTTTATATTAAGTTCACTTGCTTGCTTGCGCGCTTACGACCGTGCAAATATTTCAGTCGTTTTTTAACCCACTTCCCGCGATCCAATCGAGCTGACATTTTGCACACAGACTCGTTGTGCGTGACAATTTATTTTCGTGAATTTTTTTTTCCAAATTTTTACACTTTTTAGGAAAAAATAAATTATATTTAATTACCAATTGCTTAATGGTGGCAGGCAATCATCTGACCCATAGGTGGCAGCCATCTCAAGCCAGAGGACGAGAGAACTCTAGCCGCCACGCATATAAAGGATTTATAGTAAAAAACTTTGCTTTTACGGGTTAATTTTTTCAACATCCTCAAACCCACATCAGTGCCCCCCCCCCCACCCCCGGGTTATGCGGCGTATTCCACGCGTCCGAGACTGCCCCCGTCGTTCGAATGCAGTTTCGCGCAGCTTTGAAAGACCACAGCACGGCATTGTCCTCGTGAAACGGGGCACACACGCGTGAATGGCAGCGTGTCTCTTTCCTTTTCTTTTATTCAAGGAGGAGGAGGAGGAAGCTAGGTTTCATCTGACGAGCGCCGGTGGAGTCAGAGTCTGTGGGACCGTGGCAGACATTAACAAAGTTCCTTTTCTCATGCGGTGCGCCGAGATTTTAATGAAACAATTAAAGAGATGGGTTAGTGGGGGGGGGGAGCTAGTGAAGGGGAAAGGTAGAATCCCCGTATTTGTTGGGTTTGTAATGGAGACGACGCTCTAAGATTTCGTAATATCAGGCCACGTAAAACCCCCGCTGTGGTTTCAACGAGGAAGCCGTCAGTCAGGGGAGCCGCGTGCAGCCGATCCATCCCGTGTCTCTGAAGCAAGCACCCCCAATGCCCCATTCACAACACCAAGGCAGCTGCTGGTGGTAGCCGCTCTGCGGCAGGGAGAAGTGAACACTGCCAAGCTGTGTGGCACACAACGATCTCTACGGTTACGGAATTGCACGATCAACCGCAGGCATATTGCGTCCCGTTATTTTTTTTTCCACCGGGATATCCGAACCGTGTAAACACAGGGTCCTCCCCACGGTACGGGTGTTTTTTTTTTCCATTGGTCAATTGCCGTGCCGAGCCGAACTAAACTGTGGAAGGTCTGGCCTCACAAGACATCCGAATCTGTCTCAGGGGCCAATCAGGAGCAGGGGTAGGATGAAATCACTTTTAGAATGCTGAAACTAAACTAAACATTTTTTGATTTATTTTACCAGGTAAGGCCCACTGAGCTATATAGCTCTTTTTCAGAAGCGACTTAGCCACAAATGATAGCTCAACCAAGTGGCTTATCACGTGGAAATGTCGAGCAGACAAATACCTTAAAGGCATGTTTGTAAATGTGGAGGGAAAGAGCCGGAGGAAAATCTATGGGGAGAGAAACGCGCAAACTCCAAATATACAGCAGCAGGCGGCAGGGTCGGGATCGAACCCACGCGTCTCCTGCATACCAGGCGAGGTAGTTAACGTCTCGCATCGCGGGCATGGAATTCGACTCGTCTGTTTCACAGTGGAAGTTGCGTTTGGTGAACCGTGCCGGGCTGGCTCGACGTGACCTCGGTTGTAGGGTAAAAAAAAAACATGCGATTAGACACCGAGATGCAAAATGTGCCGCGTGACTTACACGACTCACAGTAACCCACTGTGAGGACGTTTAAATCCATAAAAGCCCAAAGTTAAATGTTGCGATTGTCAGGTTCTGTATTCTGTAGTTAAGATCAACTAACATGGAATGTGCCCGATCTCATCGGATCTCGCAAGGCAAGCAGAGTTGAGTCTAGATGTAGTGACCATCATGCACAATAGATTGCTATCCATTGTTACAACACTAGTATGTTCCTTCATCTGTGCTATCCACCAAGGGGAGGCCTTCATCCAGCAGTGGATTGACTAATGGGTTGTACACGAAGACAAAGATCCCCCGTATAGCCTTAACAGACTGTTGGGGCAGGTGCTGTTAGCGAGCAGCACCGATGGAGCCGCTGTACACGTACACACATACCACACGTTGTGTTACACGCGCGTAGCAGCATAAGGGCGAGTTCACGGTTACGGGAATTCCCACGATCCTGATGGGCAGGTGAGACGGGCACATGGGACAAGTGGCAGCGATGCAATTGGGCAGCTTTGATTGTTCGCTATCGCAGCGAGCTGCTCGCCCTGCGAGGAGACCGGGGTTAGAACCTGCGGTGAGCTCGAATGCCGCCCCGGTGTTTGAATGCTGTGATTATCAGGTGGATGTGTGGCCTTGTGCTGTAACGCCGTTAGCGTGGGATTCAACGTGCATGCGCGCAGTCAGGCACGCAGTCAGGCACGTGTGAACGATTTTAAAGGTTAGGGTGCCAGGTAGGTATGCAAGGGGGTGGGGGGGGGGTCTCGTGTCAACTAGTCTAGAGAACCCATGACGAACTATGTATGGATATGATTTGTCCTGCCCCCCCCTTCCACCACATCCATTATATTTCCACATTGCATAAATATAACTTGTTTTTTTTTATTTATTAAAACATGTTCTCTTAGTTTGCAAGGGTGTCCGGGGTGTCGATTCCTCAACAAAACTATTTTTTCTGTTTTACCAGGTCAGGCCCACTGAGCTTTGTAGTTCTTTTTCAGAAGCGACCTGGCCACAAATGATAGCTCAGCCAAGTGGCTTATCACGTGGAAATGTCGAGCAGACAAATACTCTAAAGGCATTTTTCTAAACGTGGAGGGAAAGAGCCGGAGGAAAATCTACGGGGTGAGAAACACGCAAACTCCAAATATACAGCAGCAGGCGTCAGGGTCGGGATCGAACCTACGCTCTCCTGCATACCAGGCGAGATAGTTAACATCTCGTCACCGCGGCTCCTCGTTTGAGTAAGCTCGTAACGATTCTACTGGGTTACAATCGTCTCCAGTGAAATAATTACACTCCGATGTTGAAAGTAATCGATTCTCAAATGCATGTGTATATGCAGTGTATCGTTGAATCTAAGAATACATTTTCAATCGATGAATAAATGCATCGTTATACTCTCAAAACATGGCCTCCATTATACTGGTTTACAAAGTGAATACATTTGTACAGCTTTGATCACTGGATTAAAAGCACCCAGCGTATGCCTCCATAATTAGTAAAATAAGATTTGCTTTTACATAATTGTGTATTTGTTTGCTTAAGCAGTGCATACCAACGTATGATTGCACACGTGCCGGCTTATTTTTTATTGCAATCATAATATTTATTTGCCATTAAAGCCAGGGACCATTTTACAATTAAAATAATAAAACATTTTCTAAACAGGATCTTAATTGGTTATTATTTTTAAAAAATGTATTATTTACAAGCTTTTGTCAAAACATTGTTGACTTTAAGATGAAGGCCTCTCAAACAACATCGCGACTGTTACGGGTGTTGTTTGAGCATACTTCACCACTCTGGTCAGTGCGCATTTCTCAAGTAGACGATTCAGGAAGAGGTGAAACACCACGTGTCACTGACGTTAGCCGTGGCTGGGACGAACTCAGCTCATTGGGTCCAAAGCACAGCGCATTTATCATCATTGCCCGGTTATAAGCATAGTCATAATATACAGTGTACATTGTTTATTTTTGTGTTTTGGGGTCTGCAAGATTATTTCCAAGTTCGTAGAAAATTCAGTTGAAGTGTACCCTGATTGAAATTGTTTTTGTTTATTTTCAACATTCCCTCATATTTCCTGATGCAGACGCACGCAGTTGCGGTTATGTGTTAGCAATATAGACATCAATACGAATAAGCCACATCATACCAAAAAATAACTTGAGTTTAAATGTAACATTTCAAATATTCTCACAAAACAAATATATACCAGCACCTAAATTATCAGTCCAATTTCATTTTTGACTTCTCAATTTCCCATTAACGACGCTCACCAAGACGCTCAATTATTCAAACTGCCGGCTGCGATTAAATAAAAAAAACCCACTACTTTATCATGTGCGTGAAAATAACCACTCTTCAATTATTTAAACCCTGACGAATTACCCTAAATTACAAATCACTGGGCAATCGTGGTGGGTGGGTGCAGGTCGCAGCTGTTGTCGCAGACCCCACTCAAGAAGATGACAAAACGGCAGCCGCAGCAGCAGCAGCGTCGGTCAGGCTCTGGATTTCTCCAGGGAGAGAAGAAGAAGAGAGAGAGAGTGAGATAGAGGAAAGTGTCCCTCAAGGATGGAAACTCCACCGTGGCGCCCAGCAGTTCCCCAACCCAGAAAGCCGCGCGCGTCCCATTCGCCTCGTTCGTTTTGGTTTTCCATGAGGCCGGTGGAGGGTGCGGGGACAGTCAGGGGGAGCCCACGGAACTCGAAAGGATGAAATGTTGGAAGGGTTTGGTGACACCGCATACAGGGGGAGCGCTGCTGTAGTGGAGAGCTGTCACACGCGCTGCGCTACGCACCGGCCACCCAGACTCGATTATCTGAACCGGTCCTGGGCCTCGCCTCAAATGATTACTTGTAAACATTGCCACGAGGGAGACAAAGGCGGTCGGACGTGGTGCTGGTCACCTACACACCCCCTCGTGTGCCGTTCCGGCCTTGATAGGTGCTCGCGAACGCCCACTTGCCCCAACAGTCTGTTAAGAGCTATACGGGGGATCTTTGTCTTTTGTGTCTTTGGTGGCAGCAACAAGGCAATCGTTGCCGGTAATGAGTTAATGGGCTTAGGGATGAGCGTATTGGAGCCCTTGATAATGAACAGCTGCGGCATTCCACGCCGTTATTACACGAACGCTCTTTTAGCACGCTCGTGTATTTTGAAAAAATTTTGTCTTTAACTTTCACAACCCACTCAGCAACCCCCCCTGCCAAAATTTACAAATTTGCAAAAGAAAAAAAAAATCCTGGCGATTTCCCATTAGCTGCGACAGCTGTATATTGTTAGTATCCAGCTGCTGCAAATAAGAATTACCCCTTATGCTGCATAATCGCAGGGATTGATGTAGAAGATAGGACGGGTCCAATTAATGGTAATCTATCAATCTGCACTGCCAAGGACTAGCCCACTAAACATCATCACTCCATCACGTCGCACACTTTATCTGCTCCGAATCAACGCTCTCCATTCCTAACCTTTCATCTGCGCCACAGTTCATATTCCCATAACTCTGCGTCCATTTCCCTCCGCCACAATTCCTGAAAATGACCATAATTTCGCATCAGTTAAACCCCCGCAAGAAAAAATGCGGCCAGCGCAATTATTTTGTTTTATGCATTATGCTAATTACACCCACGATTACGGCGACTCGGGACGCGAAATGTATTCCGGGGGACTCTACTTCTGCCAGGAGACCAAAAGCACAGCGTAACGGGGGGGGGGGGGGGGTGAGAGGGGGGGAGGTGAGAAGGGGGGGGTGAGAATGGGGGGGTGAGAAGGGGGGGGTGAGGAGGGGGGGTGAGAAGGGGGGGTGAGAAGGGGGGGGGGGGGTGAGAAGGGGGGGGGGTGAGAAGGGGGGGTGAGAAGGGGGGGTGAGAAGAGGGGATGAGAAGGGGGGGGTGAGAAGGGGGGGTGAGAAGGGGGGGGTGAGAAGGGGGGGTGAGAGGGGGGGGTGAGAAGGGGGGGTGAGATGGGGGGGTGAGAAGGGGGGGGGGTGAGAAGGGGGGGGTGAGAAGGGGAGGGGGGTGAGAAGGGGGGGGGGTAAACCAGTGTGGTGTGCCAAGACGGATTTTTTTTTTCTTTCAGTTGGGATGGTTCGTTTATGCTGCCCGAATTATTTATGCTCTGAAACCTAAAAAAAAAAGTGCAATTCTTACTCGTTTTGAAATGTGTGTCACTTTAAAATCTGCTCCCAATCACAAGGGAGTGGCCCGGATGTACGTTGTCGTGACAGCTTTTGCAAACGCTTCCATTTGTCAAGCAATCATTGAAGTGGCATTAAAAACAGCGGACTGTGCTCTTTCCCGGTGCCATTTGAAATCGGGCATCATTTGCCAGCTCGCCATACCAGAGGCCACCTGCAAATGGCAGTAACCTCACATCACAATAAAATACAATAAAAAAGTGATTTTTTTTTATTAATTGGGATTTTGGCCACCACGAATTTTGCACTGTGGCCATCGGCACTCTGCCACTCAAAGCAATAAGAAAATAAAGCAGTTGTTAAAAAGGGGAGGGGAGCGGGATTGGGAAGAACAAGCGTCAGACCAAAGTGCGTGCTCCCTTGATATCATGAAGCCAAGAAAAAACCCCGCATCAGCCAAGGATTATGAATGTGGGCTCTGTTGGCCTCTGACGATGATGATGATGCGAGTCACTTCGACGTAGAACGGTGGAACAATACGCCCTGCCCAGCGATTTGATTAATTGTTGCGAGATTCATTCACATAATTCGACTCGGGAATCGATTTTTTTTGCTTTGTTTTTCCACATTGTGGAAAATGTCAGTGCCTCCACGTGGCTGAAGGGGTCACGGGAAATCCTGTACTTACAATAGATTTCTGCACTTTTGTCAATCCACTGCTGGATGATAGCATGGAGGCTTTGACCATACGTCACCATGCTGGTCAATGTCGGCTGCTGAAGAGGTCGAACCTTCGATTAGATGTTCAACAGACATACTTCCACAACTTGTTCGGCTGTAAATCAAACTCGGGTCACCAGCTTCATAGTTCGTGGACTAATGCGCGTGCATACATCTCTACGACAAATGTGCGTCTCGAGTTAACACGCAGAGAAGTGCGCTGCACGAACACACGCTCTTCAAATTTTTTACCTTTTCTTTGCCAAATTAAATGTAAACAAACTGAATATTCCAGTTGTGTCGTAAAGTCATTTGTAATCGAAGCTGAGACGATCAACTGCACTGCATTTACAACAATAAAAACCGGTTCAAATCGCACGCGGCTTGAGACCCAGAATCAAACCCAGGCCCTCATCCGTGCCGGCTTAGCGCTCTGACCCATGATCCACCCGGTGACCTTTCTTTGTTAATCACCGACGATGAGTCACAAGAGTCCTTATGCGTACTGTGAATCGTAAGATCACAAGGGGCACACGCAGCGCGAGTTTGGCATCTGCTTAGCAACACTCGCAGACGCCGACGCGTCGGCAAAGTTCGTCAATTAATTTTTATAGCATCCGTAGCATGTTGCTTTGCGGGCTATTTTCACGCTGCTGTCCATGGGGATGCTTGTAGATGGGCTATTGCTAACACTGTGTAACAATTTGATTTTGATCCTGGGTAGTAAGTGTTATTTCCGAATTGCTTATGCCTCTAAAGTACAGAACATGGCTATTATTCCACACAAACTTTGCTTTTGTGACCAGGACATTGATATTTAGAAATTGACCTATTTTCCAGAAAGTTCCAGATAGATTCAGTGCTGAGAAAACTTGGGATAACTTCTAGAACACTCCAGGACTTTCCAGTAATATAAAAACAATATAAATCCAGGAGCCGTAAGCCCACCAGTTCAGTTTTCCTGCCATCTTTGCCTTTGGGACAGCAAGGACACCAAGGCGCACTACCACAGGCGGGACTGGCCACAGCGGACCGAGTTCTCTGTGGGGAGGAACAACGTCAAGTGGGAGCCACTGGTGGACCCCCGGAAGGTGCTGATGCCACCATTGCACATCAAATTGGGCCTCGTGAAACAATTTGTCAGAGCTGTAGATAAGCACTTTGAAGACTTCTTCCCTAAGCTGTCTGAGGCAAAGGTCAAAGCCGGTGTCTTCGTCGGACCACAGATAAAGAAGATCCTGGAGTGTAATTAATTCCCAAACAAGCTCACTCGTAAAGAGAAAGCGGCTTGGGACAGCTTTGTCGCAGTGGTTCGTGGCTTCCTGGGCAATCACAAGGCAAAAACTATGCGGAGCTGGTTGAGACTCTGGTGAAGAACTACGGCATAATGGGCTGTAGGATGTCCCTCAAAGTCCATATCCTTGATGCTCATCTTGGTAAATTCAAGGAGAACATGGGGGCGTACTCTGAGAGCAAGGCGAGCGCTTCCACCAGGATATACTGAACTTTGAACGCCGCTACCAAGGACAGTATAACGAGAACATGATGGGAGACTACATTTGGGGGCTGATTCATGAAAGTGATTTACAGCATAATCGTAAATCTCGAAAAGCTACTCACTTCTAAATCTTTTGTAGTAATTTTTGTATTACTTTAGTATAAATACATGTTCATTTTGATTCATATGTTGTTGTTTTTCTGACTTTATGTGAACGAAAATACAAAAATTCACCCCTTTTCTCATTGCAAATACGCAAATTTAAAAATATCAGTGTCCTGGTCACAAAAGCAAAGTTTGTGGAGAATAATAGCCATTTTCTATACTTTTTAGACAAAAGCAATTACGAAATAATACTTACGACCCAGGAACACAACTTGTGTTACATAGTGTAATGGTTGCTGCAAGTTGCTTAGTGGGTGGTGGTTGGTGGTGGTGATGGTGATCGCGAAACGGTTAGAACGCTGCGCTGCGAACCCTGGCCACACGGGTTCGATTCCCACTCACGGCCAACACCTGTGGCGATTATCTTAACCGGCCTCCCCTAGGTCAACTCAGCCTAAGATTAGTACCTGGTGCGGTGTGTAAAAACATCGCAACTGGGGGTAAAAAGGCCGGTCGGGCGTGGTGTGCTGTGCCGGCCGTCATAGGTGCTCGCTCTAACAGCACTTGCCCCAACAGTCTGCGAAGGCTATGTGGGGGATCTTGGTTTTTGGTGGAGAAAATAACAACAATTTTCCACCGTATACACTTTGCCCCGGGCAGTTGGCGACAACAACTACCGGAGAATTGAGCTGCTGCTGCTGCTGTGGCGAGGTAGCTTTCGCAGCGGCAAGCGTGCAACGGAACTTCAAGCAGAGCTCGTAATCCTCAACATCAGCTGCTCTTCTCGCCCTCGATCGCTCTTTCCTCCTTGCGTTTGGCTGGGATGACTAGACACTGTCCAGATTGCTAAGCCAGGAATTCGCCGCAGTGGCGGTGCGGTGGACCGGATTCAATTCCCCCGTTGAATTTTCACTGCGGTTCGCTGCCGTGTGGTCTCACATCGAGCGCCACGAGATTCACATAGAAATTCTGGAACTCAAATAGAGACCCATGGACTTGTATAAGCTCACCATCCTTTGGCTAGAAAAGACCGCGCGCGCTTCGAGCCCCACGGGCTGGGGAGAGAGAACTCGCGGCGATGAGATTGGGCACGAGCGCGCGCTCACACGTGACCTGCGCATGTTTTCTCTCGCAATTTTTTATTTTCTTTATTTTAAAAGTTCCATCTCGTCGTCATCTTCCCTCGACTCTTCATCGCGCCGGGTTGGCATATTTCCGCAATAATTGCGTTCGCCAATGACAACGCCGTCAGGCATTCCGGCCCCCCACTTGGCGTGTGTTTTACGCACGCGCACCCAGACAGCGAGCGGAGACACTTCGCAGCAGCGGCAGATGTGTACACAAAAGAATAGCTTTGGCCGACTATGTTTATTTATATGTGCACCGTATACAGCCCCTTGTTTTTTTTTTAAATAAAAAAACCCACCACCACTGTCGGTCTCCCCACGGTCGACAGCCTGTGAGTGGTATTTCCAGCCATACTTCACCACGCTCGCCAGTGCGGGTTGGTGAAGACGGAGGAGCATCGATGTGAAGGCGTGGAAGTGGGGGTAACGGCAGTGGATTTGCTCTGCACTGCTCACATCGTAGCCCTCCCCTCACCGCAGCCGATAACTAAAACGAGTTTTGTGAATGATGGTTAGCCCATCCAAGCAAATGCCCAGGCTCTATTTATTTAGCCTGCTGAGCTTGCAACATCTCATGAGATCGGACGCATTGGCGGGGCGACTTTGGTTAACAGATACGCACACATTTACAATGTATTGCGATGACAAATCCACTTAAATTGGTGGCGCCGACATGAAATTAGTTCATTGGTTAAATGCCACGATACTACTATTATTATTATAGCTTGGCAGCAATTGACTGGAATGCGTCGCAAATAAACCCCGAATGCAAAGACAATGACAACTTCATTAATTATTCCCCTGGACGGAGGGCGTGGATGGGGGGGGGGCTGCTTCTGGCTTTAAGTTAATGAACGGGCTCTTTAATTTGCGTGGCGACAGCTCCGTTCGGGTGCCTAGGAGACGCTGTTCGGAGTGGAGGGGGTGGGGGTGGTGGTGGTGGGGCCGACTCCGCCGTGACTCATTGTCCATACAAGAGAGGAGATGAGTGGCGGGCAACGACTCTATTTACACAGAATTATGCACGCTCCATGGAGCTCTCTTCAGCACCCCCCTCCTCCTCCCGCCCCCACGTCACGCAAGCCCCCCCCCCCTCAGGTTTGCAAGGCCCCCCACCCCAACCCACCCCAAAACAATTGTCTGCAAAAACAACCCACCCCCCACCCCGTTCCCCCTTTGTTTCCGCGCATGTCGCTGTGTGCCCAAGTGCTTACGCTGCAAGTGTTTACAAGCGAGCGGCTACATTTACCCCCCCCCCCCTCGCGACCAAAATTGCTCACTTTTATATTCACGTTATAGCCACGGCTTTATTTATACAGTATTGGAAAGACAAAGATCTCCCCCACCCCCCGTATAGCCTCAACAGACTGTTGGGGCAAGTGCTGTTAACGAGCAGCACCTACGAAGACCGGCACGGCACACGAGAAGGTGGGGTGGCCAGCACCACGCCCGGCCGTCTTTGTCTCCCCCCATTGGCGACGTTTACGCATCGCACAGGTACTCATTTGAGGCCGGGTCGACCTAGGGTAGGGCCGGGACAGATTTAGATAATCGTCACCTGGTGTTGTCCGTGAGTGGGAATCGAACTCGGATCGCCGTGTTCGTAGCGCAGACACACACACACGTGGGTTACAATGATGAAAGCTTCGTTCCCAGTTAATTATAAATTGTTAGTGGAAGTAATGTTAATGTAGTAATAATAGTTATAATGTGCAGATATTTGTCAACCCATTGGCCGGATGAAGGCCTCACCGTGTGCTGCATAAGTCATGGCAATTGTGTGACCATACTTCACCATGCTGGTTCGTGCGAGCTGGTGAATGTCGTGCTAGCCCAGGGACCGGTTCAGATGGCACGTGCCACCCAGGGACAGCTTTAGACACCAACGCGCGTTACTGGGAGATCATCACACACATGCTACTAAAACAACAATCATTAGTAGTAGGTCACCAATGCATGACCACGTGATTCCTTCATTCCCAAAACCACCCAGAATGCACCGATGATCTCATCAGATCTTGGAGTCTAAGTCGAGTGGCGAGACAGAATAATGCTTGGATAGCCATGCAACATCGACGTCCCCCCCGCGCCTCCATGAATCCACATTGACCAACGTGGTGAAGTATGGTTAACAACCCGCCCCCCTCCTAACCCACACGGTGTAAGGAAGCCCTCATCCTCTCATCAATGATCGGTATTCCTTATTCATGGAGCATAAGTAAAGTACAACATTGCGCACACACGAGATTCATTTAACAAAAATATATATTATACAAGAGGTGAAGCTTACAACTGGGTTACAAAGATGCCACCCCCTCCCTATTCTACTCGTTCTATTCATCCTCTGACTCGTAAAGAAGAGGAACGCCATGGCTTTGGGTAGAGCTTATTTACAAAGGAGCTCTCTGTTTGATTGATGCTATATCTTTGTGCCGGGCTGTCCCATTAGGCTTCCACCAGCGTGTTTACAAGGAGGGACTGTCTTTTGTTTCGGGAGGGGCAGTGGCATAGGTCAAATTATTTATTTCCGTGTGTGTTTTGCATGTTTATTTATCGTGTCTTCATTTATTTATTTTGTTCCTTTACAAAAAAAGAGTCGGGGTTTTCTTTTGCCAGAGTACCACATTGCAATTCAAGCTCAAAAATGGTGCCAATGAGCATTTGTATTTCATTGTAAACATTTACAAACATATCTTAATAATTACGACAATCACTTTAGAGGTTCAATCAGAAGGAGAATTTAAACTTCAAACTTTAATGACTGCAGGAATTCATATTCCTTTGGTTCTTTCGGTATATTCACGTCGATAGGAAAATAATAATCATAAACAATAAAGTGAATAAAAAATATTACGACGTTTCGATCGCAACACAAGCGGTCATCATCAGGAAAGGAGTTATCCCCTAAAGGCAAACTGTTTATAAAGGTTTGGAGATGGGAGTAGCCCAAGTGTATCAGCAGCACCAACAGCATGGGCGGGGCAGCAATGCCAATGCAGCAGCAATGTCAATGTAGCAGCAATGCCAATGCAGCAGCAATGCCAATGCAGCAACAATGCCAATGCAGCAACAATGCCAATGCAGCAACAATGCCAATGCAGCAACAATGCCAATGCAGCAGCAATGCCAATGCAGCAGCAATGCCAATGCAGCAGCAATGCCAATGCAGCAGCAATGCCAATGCAACAACAATGCCAATGCAGCAACAATGCCAATGCAGCAGCAATGCCAATGCAGCAACAATGCCAATGCAGCAACAATGCCAATGCAGCAACAATGCCAATGCAGCAACAATGCCAATGCAGCAACAATGCCAATGCAGCAGCAATGCCAATGCAGCAGCAATATCAATGCAGCAGCAATGCCAATGTAGCAACAATGCCAATGTAGCAGCAATGTCAATGCAGCAGCAATGTCAATGCAGCAGCAATATCAATGCAGCAGCAGTGCCAATGCAGCAGCAATGCCAATGTAGCAGCAATGCCAATGCAGCAGCAATGCCAATGCAACAGCAATATCAATGCAGCAGCAATGCCAATGTAGCAACAATGCCAATGCAGCAGCAATGCCAATGCAGCAGCAATATCAATGCAGCAGCAGTGCCAATGCAGCAGCAATGCCAATGCAGCAGCAATGCCAATGCAGCAGCAATGCCAATGCAACAGCAATATCAATGCAGCAGCAATGCCAATGTAGCAACAATGCCAATGTAGCAGCAATGTCAATGCAGCAGCAATGTCAATGCAGCAGCAATGCCAATTCAGCAGCTATGCCAATGCAGCAGCAATGCCAATGCAGCAGCAATGCCAATGCAGCAGCAATGCCAATGCAGCAAAGGGCCACCAAAAAATCACTGTACCTCGCTCCACACACCACACTGCTGACGGTGGAGGTTGATTGACAAGAAAACACAAGTCAAGTCATGACCCAAAGTGGTTGATGACATTTTTCCAATGATTGCTGAGTCTAGAACCTTCCTCTCGGTTGAAATTGTATCTGTGTCTGTATATATGGATGGCTTCATGAACGAATCTTTGTTGATAGCCAGTCGGCTTGCAAAGTACCATCGTCTTCGAGAAATCAATTTCGTGTGAGCCAGCCGCATTAAAGTAATGATCAGCCACGGCAGAAGTATTGGTCCCACCGTGTTTCAAATCTGCCTTATGCTCACGAACACGGTCCGAGACATGTCGCTTAGTTTCCCCAATGTAACTGCTGCCGCAGACACAGCTTAGTTTGTAGACGCCGGGATATTGCATGTCAGCAATCGTGTCCTACACAGATGGGGTCAGATCACGAATTTTATGTACTGTGTTAAATCGGTTCTGGATCTTGCGTTTATTCATGATTTAGGAAATATTTTTGGTTACCCCGCTATGTATGGCAGGGTGATGGTTTTGATTGGATCCTCAGATGGCTCCTTCCTCACGGTTGGGGTGATGGCTTTGCGGATTGTGGAGTCAGAATATACATTCGCCATGAGAGCTTGGTGTACGTGTTTGAGTTCACTGGTTAGATGTTTATGGTCGGAGATACATTGAGCTCTATGGTGTAGCGTTTTGATGAGGGATTTTTTATTTGATATTATTATTATTATTTTCTACGTGACTTTACCCAAATAACCAAAGAATATCAGAAGGAGAAATTAGCAAAGTCACGTAGAAGGAAAATAATAAAATAATAAAAATAAAATATAATAAAATAATTCTCACGACGTTTCGGCCACAACGCAAGCAGCCGTCTTCAGGTGGAAAACAGGTCTGTCGAGAAGGCAGAGTCAGACCTGTTCTCCACCTGAAGACGGCTGCTTGCGTTGTGGCCGAAACGTCGTGAGAATTATTTTATTATGTTTTATTTTTATTATTTTATTATTTCCCTTCTACGTGACTTTACCGAAAGAACCAATAAGATCAATCCGTGCAGTCACGAAAGTTTGAAATCGAAAAATGAGTAATTACAACCCTTTGCCATTGCACGTCTGGATAAAGCCACCGCCTCTTTCCTTTCGGTGTATGAGCGTTGTTAGACTTTGCGGTGGCGGCTTGGTGGAGACGATGGGTGCCCAGCTACGGTTCAAGTCAGAGTGAGTTTGTGTTGGTTTGATTTGTTACACGGTTGGTCCTGTTCAGCCAGTTGCACGGCGACTTCACACGGGGGATCCGTGGTACGTGGACACAGCAGCAGCAGCAGCAACAGAAAACGAAGCCCAGTAAGCTGATGACGGCACCACCACTACCTCCATCCCGAGTTGAATCTGCTCACGATGGGGGTTCCAGATAACACATTCCTGCGGAGGGAGCTGGTCGGAACGTTGGGTTGCTCGGTCAATGGCCAGGGTCAACGGCGGCGTGGTGTTTTCCACAAATATGTCCGACTGTGAGGCACAAGCCGGCGTGAGTAGGTTAACCGTTGAGTTTTATAAGGGCACCACGGGGTGGCCAGCTCCTCCCCACCCAGCCCCACCCCTCCCACCCCCCACCCAGCCCCACCCTCCCCACCCAGCCCCTCCCCACCCTCCCCACCCAGCCCCTCCCTGCACGACGGACGGACGGACACAATAATCCCCTGTGGGCTGGTGAAACCAGGTGGTTCCTACCAGTATCACTCACCAGTGACGTCACCACCGACGTCACCACCGACGTCACCTAGCCATAGCTGGGAATCAAACTCAGGTGGCATGTTCTAATGGTTCAATACACTAACCCCTACCACCACTCCACCTCCAATATTGCAATATACAATCTATGGTGTTAGTGAACATATGAAACGTGCTATTATTATAATACGCATGTATTACATACGTGGTGTGTGATTTTCTACAGATGTGCACAAGGACAAGCCGTGCGTGCCACGGCATCGCTTAGATTATTATATTTTCCAATATAAATATCTAGAAATGTAGCCAAGGCGACATTATATAGAGCGGGTGCCAATTTGCATTACATCTCAACTCTTAGTCATAACAAACAGATGTCACGTAATTCAAAACAACAGCCATTAATCGAAAACTCCCTTTGTAATGTGTGCAAAGGACGTAGATTCCTAACACATGAATGCTATTTTCAACACATTTCTATCCAAGAAAAACACGCACGCGCCTGCAATAAATCTGGTACTGCTCGATGACTTGATTTACTCAGAGCCATAAAAAAACACTTATTTTGAAACATTATTTGATCGTTCACTTGAATTTATTTCTGACAAAAGTATATATTTCTTTTTACATGTGCCTCCAGTAATTTTAAACATTACAAAATGAAAAAATTCGCTCGCACTTCAAAAGGTAAAGGAGAAAAGCCAAAGGTGCATCCGTGCACTTTCTTGCTCAAGCCACTGCTGGCACAAGGGTATTTGTTTTGGCCTACTCTTCCACCCTGATCAAAATGTCTTGGAAAAAGTGGATGTAGCCACACTTTACCGCCACCACCATGCATCCTGGTGATTGGGGTGCCAAAGTGACGAGATGTTTACTACCTCACCTGGTGTACAGAAGGTGCGTGGGTTCGATCCCGACCCTGACTCCTATATATTTGTAGTTTGCATGTCTCTCTCTCTCCGTGGTTGCGTGAATTTTTCTGCGGGTCCTCCGGTTTCCCCCTCCACATTTAGCATCAAATCACGCCTTTAGAGTATTTCGCTGCTATACATTTGCACGTGGTGATAAGCCACTTTGCTCAGCTATCATTTGTGGGCAGGTCGCTTCTGAAAAAGAGCTCTGAATCTCAGTGGGCCTTACCTGGTAAAATAAACAAAAACTTGAGTTTTATAGACTATCGTGGTGCATCCATTTATACTGCTGGGTCATGGACAGAGGCGTGTGGGATTGCAAAAAACTTGCACCGTTTTGAAAAAAACCGTACCCGTAATTTTTTGTCAACTCTTGAAATATAAGTACGTGGCAAAAGCTTGAGCGGGAACTAAAACACGCCCCGTTGTTGTTGTTGTTGTTGTTTCACCTGCCTCTCCCGGAGATCCAACCAGCGACCTCCGGACTGCAAGTCCAGTGCACACTCACCATTAACACCATGCCTACAAGCCCCTCTTGTTATTTGAAACCAGGTTGAGATAGGCACAGTTAAATCCCACGCACACAAATATCGCCCCGTTTTGTCAAGGTTGTGTTTACGCTTTTTTGCGAAGCCACTCCCTTGCGTAATGAATTAGCGATAATCAATTCACGGCACCAAACGCATGGGCAGCCGAGCTCGCATGAGCGCAGTTGCAGTGGTGACGAGGGATATATAACAAAAACATTGTCGAGAATTATGGCTATTTTTCGTTGCGAGAGTGTGGCACGAGATGCTCGTGAGGTCGAAAATCGGCGTAAATACACGAAATTTATTCCAATGCATCTTAATATGTGCATCTGTCATCCTTGCTCAGGAGATCGCAATGCCCGATCTACAAATACGAAGGAGACATCACAGCGATGATACAATCCGCTACTCCTGACGCGGTTACCGGGGCTTGACGACCTGAACTTGAAGTTGTAGTTGTTGCTCTGCATCTACGCCCAGCCGTACGAAAGAAGACGAGGCAATAAAAACTGTTTAAAACAATGGATTTGTCTTTTTCGATTTCAAGCTTTCGTGACTGCAGGGATTCATCTTCTTGGTTCTTTCGGTAAAGTCACGTAGAAGGGAAGTAATCAAATAATAATTATTTTCCTTTCTACGTGACTTTACCGAAAGAACCAAGAAAATTGATTTGTCTTTAAATATAATTTTTTTTTAATGCTGAAACTTTAGGTCATTAACAGTTTGACTTGTGGAGAAAAATTAGAACTTCCTCACAGCCCCCTTAATAAAACGTTTGCTAAACGCCGCATTGCAAAGTCGCGTTGCCTCCAGTTGATCTTCGATGCTCTTGTTTCTAGTTCAGAGTCTAGTTTTGCTGTCAATCATCCAGAGAAAAGGGGGGGGGGAGAAATCCATTAACAGTGTCTACACAACAAACCATTTCAAGCTTGGTTAAGCGTTCGTCCGTGTCTGCGCGAGCCAACATCTCACGGGCTCGCGCTTGATTTTCTCCAGCCAGCCGCATTTAGCTCCCCCTCCCATGCCTAGAACCACGATCTTCATCAAATCCCGAGCGCCGATTTATTTTTGCACATTTGTCACATTACGTATTTTTTTCACCCCCCCCCCCCCCTTCTCTCTCTCCTCTCTTCCCACCTCCCCTCCCCCCCGAGACATTTTGCGAAGCTCTCTCTTCAAGTGCATTCCTGGACTGTCGAGAAGCAATTAGCAGATTGCGATGTGGCGCAGAGACCCCCCCCTCCGCTCCCGTCGAGCTAAAAAAGCGAGGGGGGCTGCATAAGCAAGTTTATTGGCGCAACCTCGCCAGTCGGCACGCAGGTGCTAAGTTTCTTCCCTCTTTGCCCACACCCTCCCTCCTAGATATCCACTTACCGTCAAGCCGCGCGCTGTACAAGACATAATGAACGAGGGGTGAAGACGCATTAGCTTACTCCTCGCACGCACGCACACCCACGTGTGTGACACTTGTGTGCGTGTGAGCACGGGTACACGTGTGTGTGTGGTGTGTGGTGTGTGTGTGGTGGGTGTGTGTGTGGTGTGTGTGTGGTGTGTGTGGTGTGTGTGTGGTGTGTGCGTGGTGTGTGTGGTGTGATGTGTGTGGTATGTGCGTGGTGTGTGTGGTGTGTGTGTGTGTGGGGTGTGTGGTGTGTGTGTTGGGTGTGTGGTGTGTGTGGTGTGTGCGCGTGTTCATCTGGGGAGCGGTGGTGTAGCGGTTAGCGCTACGCCGCGCTACGAACCTGGCGGACCAAGTTCAATTCCCGCTCACGGTCAACACCAGTGACGATTCTCTGAAGCGGTCCTGGGCCTCCCTTAGGTCTACTCAACCTCAAATGAGTACCTGGTGCGGTGTGTAAACATCGCCACTAGGGAGACAAAGGCGGCCGGGCGTGGTGTTGGCCACCCACCCCCTCGTGTGCTGTGCCGGCTTTCATAGGTGCTCGCTAACAGCACTTGCCCCAACAGTCTGTTAAGGCTACACTTGAGATCTTTGTCTTTGTCCACCTGGGGGAGCGGTAATGCAGCGGTTAGGACGCTGCGCTACGAACTTGGCGACCCGAGATCGATACCAGTGATGATTAACAGGAATCGCTCATGGATCTCCCCTAGGTCGACTCGGCCTCAAACGAGTACCTGGTACGGTGTGTAAATATCGCCACTAGTGAGACAAAGGCGGCCGGGCGTGATGCTGCCCACCCACCCACTCGTGTGCCGTACCGGCCCTATCACAGTTGCACCTCGCTAAAAAGGCACTTGCCCCAACAGGCTGTTGAAGGTTACACGGGGAACCTTTGTCTTTGTTCAACTGTGCCTCGGGGGGCGTGTGTTCGTGGGGGTGGGTGGGGGGCACGGACGGTGCGAAGAGAGGGGAGAGAGAGACTCAAAGCTTGCGTGTTGAGTAACAAGGCTGAGTTCTGGTGCCCTTTCAACCCACAGTAATATATTACACGTGGGGCTGATGGAAACATGACAGCCGGATGATGAAACAAGGAGAAATGAAAGATAAGCACGTGTAATTGCTTAAGAATGGAACGGAAAGCCAGATGAGAGGAGGTGGCTGCTGCTGACAAGTCTGTCGCAACGACACTTTTGTCCGAATGGACAACGGAGATCGCACGCGATCTTAAGCACCTGTGCGTTCGGAACGAGCCTCTAATTATTTTCTTTTCGCAAGAATGGTCTGTTCGTGTAGAAATGGCCCCCAGAATACTCTGACCCGGTAAGACACATTTTTTTATTGGCGTGATTTTTATACGTTTATTTTACGCAAAAAAACGAATACTTAACGTATAGTATAACTAACAGACAATAGTAACAATGGCCTTTATTTACCTAAGAAAGCCTCACCGAGTCACAGGGCGATTTATTTTTCAGGAGGGTTCTGCATTGAGACGTTTGAGACATTCCATTACCGAGTCTTTGGCCTGTGGGAGGAAACCAGAGCGACCCGGGGAAATCCTAGCAAACACATGGGTGGGGAGATGTTAACTACCTCGCCTGCTATACAGGAGGTCGTGGGTTCGATCCCGACCCTGATGCCTGCTGTATAATTGGAGTTTGCGTGTGTGTCTCTCTCTCCGTGGTCGCGTAGGTTTTTCTCCAGATGTTCCCATCCGCATTTAGGAAAACACGCGTTTCGAGTATTTGGCTGCTGTCAATTTCTACATAAGCCTCTTCATTGGCCTATCATTTGTGGCCAGGTCGCTTCTGAAAGAGAGCCGTATAAGCTCAGTGGGCCATATCTGGTAACAAAAAAAAATATATAGTAAAATGTAGTTTAGATTCGAGGATCTGCTGATGTACTGCCGTGTTCTGGCCGTCTTGCAGTTGTTGGTGGCTAATTCATTATCAGAAAACGGATCGGCTCTTGCCCGTTCTGCCCCCCCCCCCCCCCACCATGTCGACGATTGCAATCTTTACTCTTTGTTTTTTTCGGTAAAGTCACGTAGGTGAAAACTAAATAAAATAAAAAATAAAACAACTAAATTAAATCACGACGTTTCGGAAGCAACACAAGCATCCGTCATCAGGTGTGACTGCTCCAGCAAAATTACTGTAGCGTATGAAGTTAAAAACTCTAACAGATAGGTGGAATTCCTCCCCGTATTCTAGATTTGAAGTTTTCGTGACTGTTTTTTTCGGTAAAGTCACGTAGGTGAAAACAAAATTACAATCTTGCTGCTGATGCTAGAAGCCAGTCAGGTTAACGAGAAATTCAACACTTTGCTTGTTTCATGACACGTGCCGATTTCGTCACCACGTTTCCTCGTTTCCTCGTCTATTGTTCGTCTACAAAAACGCGAGGAGGCACACCTGGCGGCGTTTGTCCCAATGCACACATTGCCTATGCATGGATGTCGAACTTCTTCTTTAGCGCAGTACGGAGCCAAATCGGAGATGCGGAGGAAGTACAACAAACCGTGCATCTGCTCCGCCCTATCTCACCGATCAGTGGCGTTTCTGGCTTCGACAGACCCAAGTCGACTTCGACTACGGCTCGCGGCGGACCTGCTGCTGTGCCCGCCGCGTGTGAATTTTGTGCGCGATACGGCTCGGCGAAGTTTTCGAGGGTCTCCGGGCCAAAGACGCTGGAACACGCTACCGCCAGCTGACGTTCGGGTGCTATCCCTGAGTTTGCTGAGCCAGTTCTGCAACAGACTCAAAGCGGCGTCGCTGTTGTTGTTGTCGTTGTTGTTGTTGTTGTCGTTGTTGTTGTTGTCGTTGTCGTTGTTGTTGTCGTTGTTGTTTCGGAGAGTCCACTTCTACGTGGGATCAATGCGCACTCGTGATGGACTGTACTCATAAGAGTTCTTACTTATCTTCTTGGTTCTTTCGGTAAAGTCACGTAGAATGGAAATAATAACATAATACAAATAAAACATAATAAAAGAATACATTTATTTTATTATGTTTTATTTAAATTTTTATTTTATTTGTATTATTTTATTTTTGCCATTATGCGTGACTTTACCGAAAGAACCAAGAATATGAATCCCTGCAGTCACGAAAGCTTTAAATCGAAGTTCTTACTTACAGTGCATTGAGAAGCTTGGGTATTTAGATGACATATACACAACTGCACACTCAAATTATTCATACACCCCTCTTGCATAAGTCCACGCATAGTTGCGATGAAGTTGTGATACAGCTCTGAGGTTTCGCCAGCTCGCACCGTACGTTCGTTATGTCCGACGTTTTACGCCACGTACTGGCCGTTCCTGAAGAAGCTCCCAAGCACGCACAGCGAAACGTCGGACATCGTGCCGAACAACACGTTCATGGGGGCGAATGCCAGCTTGGTATGAAAGACTGAGATGCACAGGGCTTGACAGCCACATCAGACCACCCCTGAGAGGGGGTTGCAATAACCTGGGCTCACAACGCACGCGGCGAACTGGACAAGGGGGCTGTAAATTAACAAAATAATAAATAATTTGGCAATGGAAACGGGCAGGCCTCGTAGGGGGCACGATGGGCCATTACCACTACACTGCTTGGATTTAAGAGGCGTTCTCGTGCGGCTGTGCGTCTCTTGTGTGCACGGCGCTGGTAAAAACACGGAATTTTTATTAGGCGGGGACTTAAAGTAAAAACAACGAATTATGTTAAGGTCGTATTCAGAACTTCCATATTTTTTTTATGGCAGTGATATTCGAAAAAAGTCCACTCGTAAAAATCATCCATCATCATCACCTGTCCCTTCCATTGGCTGATGGGGCGCAAATTAAATCATCAATGAGAGGTTTTTTTGGGTTAGATCGCGTAAATATGCGTCGTTAAACCCGCCACCACCCGACACAGCCAACTAGTAAGGGTTGTCACGTAAACAGAACGTGCCAATTCGTCACTAGTACAGCACACTGGCGTGTTGGAGAGCCAAGCCACAACATTTACAATCGGAGTACGACGTTTCGCCATAAATTACAACTAGCTTCATCAGGCGACAGCCAGATTATTAGGGATGATATTGGTCGCGAAAGCCTACGCGTAAAACTCCGAAAGAATATCCATGGCGCTCAATCTCGAGCCAGTGTTACCCCGCTTCGTACGATCTCAATGCCAGTTACAGGTCATGGCATTTTTAGATTGTTCAAGACTTATCCTTCACGGCTACTTTAACGCTGCAGGGCTCCCCCATCGCACGAATCTGCACGTGGTTACGCAGCGTGGCAGGGTGAGGCTCAAACAGTTTTTTTTAAAATTATTATTAAATTAAATAAAATAAAACATCTGAATCGGCAGCTACAGCCAGTGAGGTCAATCCCAAAGGGCGATTTGTCCTGGAACGAGTGTGAGTTTTACGAGTGGACAGTGGACACAACACGCAGCCAGGCATGGCGCTGGATACACACACCCTTGTTTGCCAGGCAATGAAACAAGGAACCGCAGGTGGCACTTACCTCTCTATATGGTCCTCGAAGCCCATAACATTCAGGGCACTCTTTTTCTTGCTCTCCACAGAAGAGCACAATAGGGGCCATTATGCACATTAACCCAACTAACTGACCATTCGCCGGACACGTGGTGTGGTGGATGGCGAGGGACTGGAACCCATCCACCGCCGTCTTTTCAGAAACCCAACAAAAAAAAATCGGTGACATTTTCCCACGTGTGGCCCTCCGTGCGGGAAAGACGCGCGTCGTTTGTTGCGTAATGTCAACTCCCTCGCCTGGTATGCAACGACGGTCGTGGGTAAGATTCAGACCCCGTATATTTGAAGTCGAGTTTGCATGTTCTTCCCGTGGTGGCGTAGATTCTTTTCTGGGGGTCCTCCGAGTCCCCCCCCCCCCCTCCACATTTAGAAACATGCGCTTCGAGTATTTGGCTGATGGAAAATTCCACGTGATAAGCCACTTCGTTGAGCTAACATTTCTCAAAAAATAGCTCTATAGCTCAGTGGGCCTTACCTAGTAAAAATATAGTTTGGTATAGTTCGTTTCAAATACAATGTTCAGCTGAGCGGTGTGGAGGGCATCTGTCACCCACAATAGGTAACCGCCGTACCCGTTCCGAATGATGATGCAAGTGATCTTTAACGACACGCGATTGAATCTCGTGAGTAGTCCACGCCATTGTCTCTAAGATTATTCACCAGGGAATGCAGCGGAGCCTCTGTAACTCACCAGGTCATGTTTGTCCAGCTTTGTCAGCAGATTTGCAGGGGAGAAAGAAACCAAAAGCGCTTGCAGAAGCTACTCGCATGCAAGACGCTAAGCACACACTCAGCCCTTAAAAAGAGAGCCTGCCACAAACCTACTTGCCTTGCTGCCTATCTCATTGGTACACAATCTCACCACCACCATCACCACCGCCAACAACCACCACCACCACGCAAAGCACACGGTTGTTAGCGGACGTTTATTAAATTATTAACCTTTATTTATGTGGGCAATATCGGTTTGGACCTAAGTAAGAGAGACATCAGGTGAGTGAGTGCTGACCGAACACTGACAATCCTAAGAATCCGGGAGTCCATTAGGATGTTTGCCTAGGCAATTGCGTTCTCGCGGAAACACTTGATGGCACACGCTCGAACCCCCACAATACATTTGTTTGGCCCACAGCCCTTGCCCCGTCCATTGTCTCGCCGCACTGATTTATTCACGCACACACACACACGCACACACGCTCACGCTAACTCGCACTCTATTCGCGCGGTGATTTATAGAGAGACCATTGAGATCGCCCTCTCTCTCTCGCGCGCGTCTGTGTGCAGCGCTCACGCGGACTTTGTCCTGGCCCTCGGCCCCGTGATTTACTGCCCTGGAAATGTTTTCTCGCTCGCTCTCTCTCACACACACACACACAAAGACAAAGATCCCCCCCCCGTATAGCCTTAGCAGACTGTAGGGGCAAGTGCTGTTAGCGAGCACCTATGAAGGTCGGGACGGTACACGAGGGGGTGGGTGGGCCAGCACCACGCCCGATCGCCTTTGTCTCCCCAGTGGCGATGCTTATACACCGCACCAGGTACTCATTTGAAGCTGAGTCGACCTAGGAGAGGCCCAGGCCCGGTTCAGATAATTGTCACCGGTGTTGGCCGTGAGCGGGAATCGAACCCGGGTCGCCAGGTTCATAGCGCAGCGCGCTAACCGCTACACACTCTCTCTCTCACACACAGACACACACTCTCACACACGCAGACACACACTCTCTCTCACACAGACACACACTCTCTCTCTCTCACACAGACACACACTCTCTCTCACACACAGACACACTCTCTCACACACAGACACATACACTTTCTCTCTCACACACACTCTCTCTCACACAAACAGACACACACCCTCTCTCTAACACACAGACACACACTCTCTCACACTCTCTCACACTCTCGCTCTCCGCAGCTCGTGGTGGACGACTCAAACATCCTCGCGAGGCAAGGAGGAGGGCTCCCCATGAATCACCGATATAATTCACCCGACGTCGCCAACTCCCCATGGTTACGAGGATAACAGTTGAACGCGCGTCGTCACGCTCTGCGATACAACGACACATTGTCAATATGTACTTATCTACACGGCAAACCTTTGTGAAAGTTTGAAATACTGGGTGACATTTGTCTGGCATTAAAAAAAACGTATTTATAGGGTTTGCTTCTTAGACCACTGAGTCTCTTTTCCGCGTGCTATTTCGCTGTACGTAATACAAAAGTGCGTCTTTCTTTCGGGGCTTCTATTTAAACTCGGACCCAAAATCCTTTCAAGGGGGGGTAAATTACAGGTTTGAGGAATCTGCTTTGAAGGGGCGCATGAGTGGGGGCGTGGTGGTGGTGGTGGAGTTTGTGGTGCAATTCCCCCCCCCCCTCTCTCTCCTCTAGCCCGAGGGACTCTCTCTGCAGTCCTTTGTCCCGCAGACACAACCGGCACCACATGGGGTCATGGGACGCGGGTTATACCCCCCCCCCTGCACCACCCCCCCCCGCCGCCTCAACTTAGCAGACTGGGAGGGTGAAGGGGAGAAGGAAAACCTCAGAGAATTTAGCGAAACTGAATTGACCTACTGTTAGCAATGTACGCATTATTATTGATATTAAAGACGCACTTTTACACACATGCCCTTCGCTGACCCTCGTGGTGGAGGTCTAACAACCCCGCCGTGACCGACGCAACGTGGTGGAAACTAGCGGATGTCTTCATTCAACAGTGGACTGAGAATGTTCTGTGACGATGTTGATGATGGTGATGATGACGACGACTTTTGGCGCTGTGAAAATAATATCGATAGTAGACCCAAAGAATATAGACTGAATATTTCATTAACGTGCAATACGTTAAGAAAGTAATCATCATTTACAGCACTTCGTGTTGGTCACGGGGATTGCTTGACCATACATCCTGGTGGGTACACGTTGACGAAGGGGGAATGGGAAGATCAAAATGATTCACATCTCAACCACCACCACCACTTAAATTTCGATTTAAAACTTTCGTGACTGCAGGGATTCATCTTCTTGGTTCTTTCGGTAAAGTCACGTAGAAGGGAAGTAATAAAATAATAATAATAAAACATAATAAAACAATTCTCACGACGTTTCGGCCACAACGCAAGCAGCCGTTTTCAGGTGAAAACCAGGTCTGTCGAGGCGACAGCGTCCAAGAAGACACCACCACCACCACTCACGTTAGACGTGGTCAGAAATCAAACTCTAAAGACCGCCAGCTCCCGTAGCGCCAACTACTAATTATTTTAGGTACAACAAAAAAATGTGGACAGCTTTCAGGTTTGCGAAATCGTAACAACACGCAGTCTGTAACCCCGCCGTGTGCCTCATCAACACGTGGGCTCTCACAAGGCTGAGCCTCTGGACACGCCGTTGGATTATGTTCTGGAGTAGCCGCGGCTAGAGAGCCCCTTAGCCATCGATTTGAGTTAATCTTGCAGAGTTAAGGCATTAAAGACAATGAGGTAATGTCCACCCGGTTTTTGCGTGTGTGTGTGTGTGCGTGTGTGTGTATGTGTGTGTGGGGAGCGGTAGTGTAGCGGTTAGCGCGCTGCGCTATGAACCTGGCGACCCGGGTTCGATTCCCGCTCACGGCTAACACCAGTGACGATTATCTGAACCGGTCCTGGGCCTCCCCTAGGTCGACTCAGCCTTAAAATGAGTACCTGGTGCGGTGTGTAAACATCGCCACTAGGGAGACAAAGGCGGTCGGGCGTGGTGCTGGCCACCCACCCCCTCGTGTACCGTTCCGGCCTTCATAGGTGCTCGCTAACAGCACTTGCCCCTACAGTCTGTTCAGGTTATACGGGGGATCTTTGTCTTGTGTATGTGTGTGCGTGTGTGCGTGCGTGTGTGCGTGTGTGCGTGCGTGTGTGCGTGTGTACGTGTGTGTGTGCGTGTGTGTGCGTGTGTGTGTGCGTGTGTGCGTGTGTGTGTGTGTGTGCGCGTGTGTATGTGTGTGCGTGTGTACGTGTGTGTGTGCGTGTGTGCGTGTGCGTGTGTGCGTGTGTGTGTATGTGTGTGCGTGTGTGCGTGTGTGCGTGTGTGTGCGCGTGTGTATGTGTGTGTATGTGTGTGTATGTGTGTGTATGTGTGTGTATGTGTGTGTATGTGTGTGTATGTGTGTGTATGTATGTGTGTGTATGTGTGTGTATGTGTGTGTATGTGTGTGTATGCGTGTGTGTGCGTGTGTGTGTGCGTGTGTGTGCGCGTGTGTGTGCGCGTGTGTGTGCGTGTGTGTGTGCGTGTGTGTGTGCGAGCGAACGCGCGCGTCCACGTGGAGTCGGCAAATATCGCGAGAATATTTTTTAAGTTTCAATTATTTGGAATAACCCTCTTCTTGGTTCTTTCGGTAAAGTCACGTAGAAGGAAAGTAATAAAATAATAAAAATAAAACATAATAAAATAATTCTCACGACGTTTCGGCTACAACGCAAGCAGTCACATGAGGACGGCTGCTTGCGTTTTAGCCGAAACGTCGTGAGAATTATTTTATTATGTTTTATTTTTTATCATTTTATTATTTTCCTTCTACGTGACTTTACCGAAAGAACCAAGAAGATAAATCCCTGCAGTCACGAAAGCTTTAAATCGAAATGGAATAACCCTGTGAGCCATTCGGCTCTTGATTCGGGTGCAACCGCAACAAACAATACAATTGCAAGAAACATTGAAAATGTACTGCGCGCAAATTGAAACATCCCCTACAAAAACAATGCAATCTTCCAGAAAAAAGCACCATTTGTTTTTGGGAAAAGTTAGCTCAAGATTCCTCCTCGAACGAGAGACTGGACCTCTTGTGTCGCTTGCGTGCAGAGGAGTGTACACACGCCTGTTCTAAACACACGACTACTTTCAGAGACGCAAATATGAAGCAATTTCCCCCTTGCATTATTACCTCTTTTTTAGAATTTTTTTTTCGTTAAAAAAACCAAGCCTAGGCCTCGAGAAAGCACTGTCGACATCCATGGTACGCAACAACATGCGCTCCCGCACGCAATCGCTACGACATTAACCTCGGTTTTATTTCTGCCTTTGCCCCCCCCCCCCCGCCGCTCTTCCAAGACGGAAGACTGCACCGCAAAAAATGAACGCGCACCGATTATTCCACGCCCTCGCCCCTCCGGTTTATAATTTGTATAATTTGTATCAAAGCGAGCGCGGGTTACCTCACACTTTTAACAACGCCAACCACGCTAATACGATTCAAATTATTAGAGAGAGAGAGAGAGGGAGAAATAAGTGTCGCTTTCCCCGTTGGCGCGCCCCTTCATGTCCGACCCAAAAAAAAGAAAACACATAAAATTTCGCTTGCCCCTTCTGCAAATAAAAAATTTAACAAATAAAAACTGGGTGGAAAAAATCCTTTGGCTCGAATGGCGGTGAGGTACTTACTGTGTACACACGTGTGTATGGGGAGCGGTGGTGGAACGGTTAACGCGCTGCGCTACAAACCTGGCGACCCGGGTTCGATTCCCGCTCACGGCTAACACCAGTAACGATTATCTGAACCAGTCCTGGGCCTCCTCTAGGTCGACACAGCCTCAAATGAGTACCTGGTGCGGTGTGTAAACATCGCCACTGGGGAGACAAAGGCGGTCGGGCGTGGTACTGGCCACCCACCCCCTCGTGTACCGTTCCGGCCTTCATAGGTGCTCGCTAACAGCACTTGCCCCTACAGTCTGTTAAGGCTATACGGGGGATCTTTATCTTTGTGTGTGTGTACACAGTAGTCCGGGAAAGAGACGGGCGGGGAGGTAGGGGCAGTGGAGGAGCGAGGTGGGATGAGTGGCTCTCGCTAAATTGGGGAAGAAAATCGTACAGGTGCCTGCAGGAGAAGGTTTAAAGGTTTGTGACCGGTCCTTCGGTTCCCCGGCGTTTGATGTGGGCCACGCGGTGACCTTGCTTATCTGCGGGCTTCACACTCGTCTTGACGTGGGGTTTGAGAGGCGTGGGGGGGGGGGGAGTTGGCGGCTGAAATAGGTGGGTTGAGTTGGGGGGAGTACGGGAGATGGGGACGAGTGGGTTGGTGGTGGTGGTGGTAGTAAGGGGGTGAGTGGGGGGGGGGGGTGAAACACTCCAGCATGCACCTGCGAGCTATAATCCCGAGCGCAGGTATTTAAACCGTCGTGGGGCGTTAATACTTGACCTACCACACACATGCGCACACAAAGATCCCCGTATAGCCTTAACAGATTGTAGGGGCAAGTGCTGTTAAGGAGCACCTATGAAGGCCGGAACGGTACACGAGGGGGTGGGTGGCCAGCACCACGCCCGACCGCCTTTGTCTCCTTAGTGGCGATGTTTACACACCGCACCAGGTACTCATTTGAGGCTGAGTCGACCTAGGGGAGGCCCAGGACCAGTTCAGATAATCGTCACTGGTGTTTACCGTGAGCAGGTCCGTAGTGCACGCGCACACACGCACATACACACGCACATACACGCACACACACACACGCACGCACGCGCACACACACGCAAGTGAAGCCCTTCTTGCCTCGTCTCTCTCTCACGGCACGCGCGCGCCTCGTGAACAATCTGCTCGCGCGATGAAATTTTCACCGGCGAATCTTCTCGACGCCGTCGATTGTTCCCGTTGGGTGGGTTGCGGCACCAGGGACCGGTTTCGTGGAAGACAAATTTTTCACGGACCGGGAGGGGGGGGTCATCATTGGGTCTTTCCTCCTTTTCATTCAATTCAATTCAAAGAAGCTCTCCAGCGACGTTTGTTTTTTTACTCATTTTGGCTACTAGGGGTAAATAATACAATGGGGGCGGGGGCCACGCGCGGACTCACCGCTCACACCTCCTGCTGCTGTGCGGCCCGGTTCCTAACAGGACACGGACCAGGTACCGGTCCGCGGCCTGGGGGTAGGGGACCCCTGGGTTGCGGGACTTTGCCACGGGGAGACTTTCAAGCGCCTCGCCTCGTCAGATCGCCTCTCAATGAGAAGCTGCCACTCACCCGCGCGTTGCCAAACACTGGGGCGTTTGTATTGTTTTTGGTGTATACTCATATTGCATTGTCAATTTGCCCTTGTAATTCAAATGCTCGCAAAATATACTACGTTAACAAAATAGGCTTATTATAGCCTGACCGTATCTCATGGAGACTAAATGGACGATCATAGAAACACGTGCGTGGCAGAAATTTAAATAAACATCAGGTGATGCAAATGGGTAAAATTGTGTTCAAATTATTACCGAGTGCAAATACCAATGAATGTTTACATCCAGAATGGGTTCTGTACGTAAAACATTAAATTATAGGTGACAATGTAGTCGTTGATGTTTGAGATCGTTTTTCTCTCCCTATGGACTGTGTGTGGAGCGGTGGCGTCGTGGTTTGAACACTGCCCTATGAACCCGGTGACCCGAGTTCAGTTCCCAGTCACGTCTAACATCAGTGGCGAGTGATTTATTAACCATTCCTGGAGCCCCCCCGTCCCCACCAACCTTCACCAACCCACGCTGACCACAGCGGCCAAATGCGGTCAAACAACCCCCATGATTGAAAGGTTGCTTCAGAGATCACTTGCCACTGATGTTAGCCGTGGCCGGAAATTGAACCGCAGGTCACTGGGTTAATAGCGCAGTGCGCTAACCACTGTCCCACTGCTCTACCCTCACGAATGGAGATCAAGACAATATGAAATTGAGGCGTGTATACGTGATAAGTATCACCACGATTATGGAAACCTCATTTTCCAGTAAAAATATGATAATTGTTTTTTACCCTTCTATCTGGCAACAAAACTGACACCATTTTTACAAGGAGTCATGTTTACATAGACCACAATACCTGCGGTCATAATGCAAACAAAAAACATAACTCTGATAATGTGCACTGTCCTTGAAGTTGATTGGTCCACACCCGAGACAGCTTTCCTTAGAGCCTAGTCTCACATGGGTTGGACCAGATGACGCCAAAAGGCGCACAACTCAAAGACAATGCACCATCAGAGTATGAGAGCTCGGGGTAAGCATTTACACCATTGGAACCTCATTTGCCAGTAAAAATATGATAATTGTTTTTTACCCTTCTTACTGGCAACAAAACTGACACCTTGTTTACAAGGAGTCATGTTTACATAGACCACAATACCTGCGGTCATAATGCAAACAAAAAACATAACTCTGATAATGTATGCACTGTCCTTGAAGTTGATTGGAGCTGCCACCCGCATTCACTTGCGATTGCCGTGGCAAGGATTGCCACTCAATGATTGGTCTACGAAGTCGTTCTAGGCGCCTGCAAAACCTCCAGCTAACCTCGTGAGGCGCAAAAGAATTGTCTCTCGAGGCACACAGGCCTATTGTCGTGTGCTCCTTGATGAGGTCAGCGTGATATTGTAGTTCATTTGTGGCAAGCACTTGGCGTGTAATGTGTGCGACCTCATTCCACACTTGCTTTCCAAACCCGATAGAGGACTAGTTACAAGGCGACATGAGCTGTAATATCGTGGTGATATGATAATTGGTTTTTTACCCTTCTATCTGGCAACAAAACTGACACCTTTTTACAAGGAGTCATGTTTGCATAGACCGCAATACCTGCAGTCATAGTGCGCCTTTTGGCGTCATCTGGTCCAACCCATGTGAAACTAGGCTCTAGGGAAAGCTGTCTCGGGTGTGGACCAATCAACTTCAAGGACAGTGCACATTATCAGAGTTATGTTTTTTGTTTGCATTATGACTGCAGGTATTGTGGTCTATGCAAACTTGACTCCTTGTAAAAAAAGGTGTCAGTTTTGTTGCCAGATAGAATGATAAAAAAACAATGATCAGCTCCAGAGATGTTCGTTGCTTTTTCTTGACGTCGCTCGCTCTTGGTCTGCCAAGCAGGTGAGTCTTTTATCCTCGCTTCTCCCCGAGGCCTCTTTTCACAGCAGCTCTACGTGTCCCGTTCGCAGACATGTTCGAAGCGAAGGAGGACTGGGCGACCAGTGGCCCGCGTGCCTGATGCCAGCTCGCCGTACAAGACATCCTTGGGTATTCTGCCATCCTGCGCACGTGTCGTAAGCCATCTCAGGCGTCTGTGACTGAGTAGAGAGTACACGCTGGGAATGTTGGCCATGTTGAGGACTGAGGTGTTGGGAATGCGGTCTTGCCATCTGCTACCGAAGATGCGCCTGAGACATCGGAGGTGGAATGTGTTTAGTCGATGTTCTTGATGGGCGTATGTTGCCCAGGACTCGGACCCATAGAGGAGGGTGCTAAGTCCACCTGGACTTTGGTGTCGAGCGTTAGGGATTTGTTCTCCCACGCTCTTTTCGCCAACCTGAACATAGCTGTAGACGCCTTCCCAATGCGCTTGTCAATCTCTGTGACAAGGTACGAATTTCAGGTGATGGTGGACCTCAAGTAGGTGAAGTCCTGAACGGCTTCCAGGGTGTAGCTGCCAATGTTAATGGAAGGGGGTTGTCTCTGAGCAGCATAAACCATCATGCAAACTCCGGCCATCCTCTCACCAGCTTCTGGCTGGCCAACGGGTATCGCGCACTTTCAGATGCGCTTCTGTGGCCGTCTGGAATGCTCTTCCTTCCAATAACAGAAAGCCACTGGAGCTAAATCTAGATTTAAAACTAATTTTTTAAATCCTTTATATTAACTTGCGCGCTTGCTTGCTTGCTTACGACCGTGCAAATCTTTCGGTCGTTTTTTAACCCACTTCCCGTGATCCAATCGAGCTGACATTTTCCACACAGACTCGTTGTGCGTGACAATTAATGTTCGTGAAAAAAAATTCAAAATTTTTACACTGCTTAGGACAAAAATATTATATTTAATTACCAATTGCTTAATGCTGGCATGCAATCATCTGACCCATAGGTGGCAGCCATCTCAAGCCAGAGGACGAGAGGACTCTAGCCGCCACGCATATAAAGGATTTATAGTGAAAAACTTAGTTTTTACGGGTCAATTTTTTTAGAACTGCTTTTTGTGTTTAGTTTGGTGTCCTTCTCCTGCACTTCCGATTAGCACGGTTGGCTACGTACGGCGCAAAAAAAGTTCATACATTCACTGAACCTGGTCAATACGTGGACCAGAGCGAGATAACATGTACTCTGTCTTCACGCTCTAAATCACAGGGTTAGTCATCCATTCCGCATATCTACACATATGGATTCATTCTATTTTTATTTGGAAATAACTCTGGTGGATAATTATAAATAGACGTGATCGACAGTACACTGACAAAGACTCACTATGTAGCCTTACAGACTCTAGGGGCAAGTGCTGCTAGCGAGCACCTATTAAGGCTTTCACAATGCACGCTGGTGTGGCCCGGAACAAGTTCTGGTGTATCCCATCTCACCAGGTACTCATTTAAGGCCGAATTTACCGAGGGAAGGTTCATGGTCATTTCCGATGTCACCTGCCACTGGTGTTAGCCATCGCCAGGAATTCAACTCGGATGATACTGGTAGGAACCTCCTGGTTACACCAGCCCACAGGGGATTATTGCGTCCGTCCGTCCGTCGTGCATCCAAAAATGGGAGGGGTGGGGCTGGTTGGAGAGGGGAGGGTGGGGAGGGGCTGGGTGGAGAGGGGAGGGTGGGAAGGGGCTGGGTGGGGAGGGGCTGGGTGGGGAGGGGCTGGGTGGGGGGTGGGAGGGGTGGGGCTGGGTGGGGAGGGGCTGGTCACCCCGTGGTGCCCTTATAAAACTCAACGTTTAACCTACTCACGCCGGTTTGTGCCCGCCCTCACAGTCGGCCATATTTGCGGAACACACCACGCCGCCGTTGACCCTGGCCATTGACCGAGCAGCCCAACGTTCCTACCAGCTCCCTCCGCAGGAATGTGTTTTGGTTTCGCAGTGCAGTGTTTACAACCCAGTGGTTCGAATCACTGTGCGACCTCGGGTGGCGAGCGCGTATTTACAGCAGTCTGCGAATGTCACTTCATCAAATTCTCTCTAAATTTATGTAATTGCCAGCGTGAGAATTGAGTGACGGTAGAAAAAAACGAGTCGGTGATTTGTGGCGTGAATATAAAACGAACCACGCATAATCATATTATCACGTCTTTTCAACCACAAGACGCTACAAAACTCAAATGAATGCCATCGTATTCCTTTGTTCCCCAATTTAATCGCGAGGCTCGCTTACAGTATGTATGCTGCCTAATCTTGATTTGAAGCCTTCGTGACTGCAGGAATCCATACTCTTTGGTTCTTTCGGTAAAGTCACTTAGGTAGAAAAAATAAAAATAAAATAAACCGCTTGTGTTGCGATTGAAACGTCGTGATATATTATTATTATGTGCCGGTCTTGCCTGTTTGTTTATGTGCAATTGTATTTCTCGCGGATTAATTTTTTTTAATATCCAGGCCACAAAACCTGCGTCATTCGCCGCGGTGGGCTCAGTGATGTTTCATGGGGGGGGGGGGGAGGGTGTGGAAAAAGCATCGTGCGGAGACGCAGCTAACGCCAACGGGTCCGACATTTCACTGCGGGTTCTTAGAAAACATCCGCGCTCGTACCCGGCCAGTGAACTTTGCACCCGCGAAGCCCAAATCCCGGAGCCATCAAAAGAGAGAATTCAAAGTCTGCAGCACTTTACATGTTTCCAAAACAACTTCCTTTCCAAACGTATAAATGAGAGGGGGGGGGGGGGAACTCATGAAAGACCATTGCAGAGTATTAGGTAGTGGCTCTTCCTAAATAAGGGTGCAGGGGCATGCCACGGGTGCCACCTGGCTCTGACAGCGCCGTCTTGTTCAGCCAGGAGGATGATTTATGAGTTCGCGCGCATTGGGATTTGCGTAAGAAACCGGAGCCCCCCCCCCTCCCCAAGCTTTCTTAGTACGATCGCAAATGTTACGTTTATTTTCATTTTATTGTTGGCCAAACGGCGATGTAGTTTACCAAGGTGCTTTTTTGTCCCGTGGTTGAACCGCGCGCGTTTCGCCACCACGCCGACGGGAGCCGCTTCACGTGTCTCTGGGAGCTGCTCAACCTAATTTCCTGAAGATTTCGCAAGCACGTGCAGTCGTGGGACATGACGATTGAGCGCTGTTTGTGAGCACCTATGAAGGCGGCCACGGCACACGAGGGCGTGGGTGGCCAACACCACACCGGCCGCCTTTGTCTCCCCAGTGGTGATGTTTACACACCGCACCAGGTACCCATTTGAGACTTTGCTGACCTAGGGGAGGCCCAGGACCGGTTGAGATAATCGTCACTGGGGGTTGGTGACCGTGAGTGGGAATCGAACTCGGGTGGCCAGGTTCATACCGCAGTGCGCTGACCGCTACACTACCGCTCCCCTCGTGGTATAACACATTCCTGCGGAGGGAGCTGGTAGGAACGTTAGGTTGCTCGGTCAATGGCCAGGGTCAACGGCGGCGTGGTGTGTTCCGCAAATATACCCGACTGTAAGGGCGGGCACAAGCCGGCGTGAGTAGGTTACACTTTGAGTTTTATAAGGGCACCAAGGGGTGACCAGCCCCTCCCCACCTAGCCCCACCCCTCCCACCCAGGCCCACCCTCCCCACCCAGCCCCTCCCACCCTCCCCACCCAGCCCCTCCCCACCCTCCCCACCCAGCCCCTCCCTGCACGACGGACGGACACAATAAACCCCCAGTGGGCTGGTGTAACCAGGAGGTTCCTACCAGTATAACTCTAACCTATACACACAGCACAACCACGAAGTCCCACACAGCAGCGATTTTACTGCCGACTAAATGTGCCGATACGAAGTCTATTACTCTGCGAAGCAACTTCGTACGCGCGCACAAGCGCCGAGCACACGCACACACTCGTATAATGTATGGGGCATTGTATTTTAAACATGTGTGCACATGTTTAGGATGTAATTCTCGCATTGCGGATTAAGGCCCTCCATTGTTCCCGAGTGACCCAGATGACGTTACACCATACGGCATCTCTCACCGTAATTTGTGGCGGTATTTAGCACTTGTTTGTGCTACCGATTAACATTGTGCTTTGTTTATTATTCGCTCCAAGTCGTCTCCTTCAGTCACTCCGAGCCAAGTGAAAAACGCACTGCGGTCTTTTAAACCAACGCAGCATGAAACGAAAAAAAAAACCCAGGCGAAATGTGCGCAGACTTTGGTTAGGGGGGAAAAAAATGCAACTATAATTTTTATTTCTTACACGCGGCGACTTTTGCCAACATCCCAGGGATCGTGGAACAGTTGGACATTGTGAAGCACGACTTTCCTTTTCACCAAACATCATTTTTTCTCTCTAACTGTTGCCGTTGGTAATGACCGACGAACACAGTCGCAATCAACCTCACGAGACGGCCATCGACTCCGCTACGACCGAACGCCCTGCCGTCTTGGCAGGTCGCGTGTAGCGAAGCAGACGGTAACAAACACACGGCCTCAATTTCGCAGGAGGGGCCAGATGTTCATCGAGGAGATGAAGCGATGAAATAGGATCGTGTGCAAGGTGGATTACCACCACATCGCTGGATTGTGGGAGGCCTTCATCCGGCAGTGGATAATGATGAGATGTACCATATTTTTCAGATTATATGACGCACTTTTCCACCTGGATTTCAAAGTAACCTTTGGGGGGGGGGGGGAGATGGATCTCACAATACGATATGCGTGCGTGTGTCAGTGGGGAGCGGTGGTGCAGCAGTTAGCGTGCCGCACTGCGAATCCGGCGATCCGGGTTAGATGCTCGCTCACGGCCACCAACACCATTGACGGATTATCTGAACGGGTCCCGCGCCCCTCCCCTAGGTCGACTTAGCCTCAAATGAGTACCTGGTGTGGCGTGTAAACATCCCCGTTAGGAGAGACAAAGGGAGTCGGGGCTCGGTGCTGGTCACCCACTCCCATCGTGTCCCGTGACGTGTCGGCCGTCGTAGCTGCAGGCCGACAGGTGAAAGCCTCATGGGAGATGTTCGCCTTCGTGAGTAACCAGCAAATTGGATTAACTTCATCATTCTCTGAAGCATCTCATGATGCAGAGAATACCGCAAATCCCTTCAAAAGGAAAGGTGCGGAGGGTGGCGTCCCAAACTTTTCATCTTGGCAGCGTATTTCAAACTATTTCAAAACCTATAAACGGTGGGGGTAAAAATGTTATGGTTACGATCCGATATTAAATAATAACGTCGAGTATGGCAGCACTACGTGTGCAAGTGCAACATTGAGTGCTTATGTTGCTGAGCGCACGAGAGAGAGACGTTAGTGGAAACGCAAAACAGCACCGCGTGTGGAGATTGTCCTCCGGCAGTGCGAGTGGCGTAGTGACTACATTATCAGTGGTGTAGTAACTACATTATCAGTGGTGCAGTCACTACATTATCAGTGGTGTAGTAGCTACATTATCAGTGGTGTAGTAACTACATTATCAGTGGTGCAGTCACTACATTATCAGTGGTGTAGTAACTACATTATCAGTGGTGTAGTAACTACATTATCAGTGGTGCAGTCACTACATTATCAGTGGTGTAGTAACTACATTATCAGTGGTGCAGTCACTACATTATCAGTGGTGTAGTAACTACATTATCAGTGGTGTAGTGACAACATTATCAGTGGTGCAGTCACTACATTATCAGTGGTGTAGTAACTACATTATCAGTGGTGTAGTCACTACATTATCAGTGGTGTAGTAACTACATTATCAGTGGTGTAGTAACTACATTATCAGTGGTGTAGTAGCTCCATTACCAGCTCAGGGGATGCGGCAATTGTTCAGGTGGTGGCCGCACTGGTTGATTTGTCTCGCACGGTCGCACCTCGAGGCTGTTTTGTTTCGCGGCTCCTCTTGCCTAATCACATCGTTCAGCTCACGGTCTCGAACATTTAACGCTGTAAGGGGCCGCTGCGTCTTCGCAAGCCACTACAGCTCAGTCGCACCTCTTTGCAACATTACGCTCGTGTTCTAATTAAATTAAAATTGGAAAGCAAATGAGAGCATCTTCATTCAATTAGATTTAAACCGCATTTTTAATTAGTTGTTGTTCTTTTACACCGTTGTTGAAAACTTCTCTCGTGGTGGTTGTCACGGGCCCCCCCCCCCCAACTCGTAACTCTGGCCACCAGGGTGAGAGGGGGGGGCAAGGCACCCCCTGCCCCTAGGCTCGTTAGGCTACTGGAAAGGTGTTTATTTGAGTTGGCTTCGTGGAAATGTGGTCAGAGGTGGATAAAATGACCCCGTAAAGGAAACGTGTTAAAGGGGGCACTGGTGTTTCGTGTTAGGAGACGTTCTGATTTCTCTCGCCGTTCGCACAAATATCTTCACGAGAGAGCGGGGGAGGGAGGGGGAGGGTGGAAAAGACCATTACCTCCTCGTTTGGCGGTGAGACAATCATTTTGACAAATAAACAAGACCAGCCAAAATAAACGTTGTCGTTGGAGGAATTACTAAATTTAAAAGCGCAGCAGTAGCAAAATTAGCGACGTCGTTATTGTCGGAGCAGTCAAACCGCGAACGTGAGCGTTTAGAGCGAACGTCATTTAACAAGTGGTCGGGAAGAAACGCTTTCACGTAAATGTTGGGTGAAATGTCAGATTTTTTTGGGAGGGGAGGGAGGTGAACCACCACATCGGTTTTAGCTGCGACGTCAAGTATAGTTTTTGAAAGTAAAAACTTGGCAGTAAAGTTGGGGGGGGGGGGGGGAATGGTGGGGGTCAATCATTTGATTTTAACACGGAGGAGGGAAAAAAAAAACCCCGACGACTTTCATGAGCAGCCTGCAAATGCCACCGAGTGCCGTAAAGGGGGCGAATGATTGAAAGCAATGGAAACTTACCTCTTGACAAACACAGTAAACCGCACAAAGCCACTTCTTGTCTGCCAAACTTGCTTCAGTGCCGCATACAATAGCGGCACTGTACTTAAAAGCAAACCCATAAATGAAAATTAAGAAAGCTTTGCCAGTTTTTTTTTCACTTATCAAAATGTGTGTATTTAAAAAAAAACAGTGCATAGTTTGTGTAATATTTTGTGTTTGTACAATTTATTAAGTGGAATTTGTTTTAACTAGTTCTATGCGCTGCCTTCAGGTTCGACATGGAATGGAATTTAAACGCTGCCCAGTATGCTGGAATCGGCACGTATGGTGCAATATGGTAAATAATATGTGCAGAGAGCTCCTGCAATGCTGATAATATTTGCCAGGCAGAATCACACACATGTACAACATCCATATTTGACACTAAAACTAAACATTTTTATTTTATTTTACCAGGCGAGGTCCCACTGCGATCTGGCCACAAATGTTAAGTCAACGAAGTGGCCTTATCATGTGGAAATGTATAGCAGCCAAACACTACAAAACGCATTTTGATTCTAAATGTCGAGGGAAAACCCCGGTAAAAAAATCCAAATATACAGCAGGCGTCAGGGCAGGAACTAACCCACGACCTCCTGTATACCAGGCGAGGTAGTTAACATCTCGCCACGTTCGCCCGCTTAGTAAGAGCATCTTTACTCGTACGCTGAACTCTAGCCTTGAGTGTATAAGTAAACGAGATGCAAGCGCTGTTCATCAATCAGGGACACTTGGAAACATTTGGCCACTGTCTATCCATCACGTCCGAATGTGCTCATGTGCATTGACACATTCCCTTCCCAAGAAAAAACAGACATTTGTTTGTGACCAGGGCTACAAAGCCTTCCTAAAATGGGAAAACTCATTGGCCGAGACACTCAATAAATAAACCGCAGAGTAATATTCTCTGGTTAATAGCCTTAAGAAAATCACTGCAATTAAAATGTACTTCCTCATTAATGTACGTCTAGGCATCGCGTGCAATTATATAATTTTTCCACTTAATTAAAGTTGAATTATAGAACCCCCCCTCCCCCGGGGGTGAAGACGGTAGTTTCAAAATATTCCACGAAAGACAATTCGGCTTGTGTGCAATAATTTGCAAATTAGGCTTCGCAACCTCTCAGCGCGGGTTGAAAAGCCACGACACTTTACGTTCGCAGGAAATGCCGCTCCAGTGCCAGGACTCCGAGCGAGATTAACCCAAATGCTCTGTGGCCCAACTGGGCCCCCCCACTGAAACACCTGGAGCACGTTCGAGCGGGTTGTTTTGTTGTTGTTGTTAAGTGCCATAAGGAGGCAACAATGGCAGTGCCCAGATCTGCACCAACGCATGAAGCGGTGGGGGGGGGGGGGGGGGGGGTGGTGTTGGTAATGGCCTGGCGCGCACAGTGCAAATACCACGGACATTTTACTCTTTGCTTCGCCAGTTTCCCCCTGCCACGTTTCATTTCCTCGGCTCGCCGACGCCGCTACAACAACCCCGCTGCGAGAGGCGCTGCGAGCGCGACCGGGGCCTGGGTGGAGGTGTGTGTGCGGGGGAGGGGGGTGGCGGTGTTGGAAGCCCTACACGCTGTCAAGGGAATGTCAATGAACCAAAAACGTTCGAATGAATGGAGGACGGAACGTGCGAATTACAGAAAAAAAAGATACGCGAGCGAAACTTGCGTAAGCTCCGTAGATTATGAAGATTTAAAACCACGTTGCTCAAAATCTGTGAATAAAAAAAAAAGCACGGTCCAAGTGCGGCGTCTTCGCCTCCGCGATCACGCAATCGATAACCTCGCCCAGGCGGCTCGTGTTAAACGATGAGAGAGACAAACAGGGCGGAGGAGGAGGGGGGGATGAAGATTTTATTTTTCGATTTAAAGCTTTCGTGACTGCAGGGATTCATCTTCTTGGTTCGTTCGGTAAAGTCACGTAGAAGGGAAGTAATAAAACAATAAAAATTAAACATAATAAAATACAATTCTCACGACGTTTCGGCCACAACGCTGTCTCCCCGACAGACCTGGTCTTCACCTGAGGACGGCTGCTTGCGTTGTGGCCGAAACGTCGTGAGAAATATTTTATTATGTTTTATTTTTATTGTTTTATTACTTCCCTTCTACGTGACTTTACCGAAAGAACCAAGAAGATGATGATTTTGTTGCGACGCTGACAGACCCGAGTCGCACGTGCCCGCTTGTCGCGCCGCTCGCTGGGCGACACCACGCGACCCTCGGAACTCAGTCGAGGGCACAGCCCTGGATTGTCTAAATCTTAGAGATCAGTGGGGATTGTCTAATCTTAGAGATCAGTGGGGACCCCCCCCCCCCACCCGCACGCCCCCACACCTCCCGCGTTACAAAATGTCAAAAGGCTAAAAAGTGAAGCTTTCAAACCAAGATAACCTTATCGCACTTCAATTGCAGTGCCATGTGTTACTCCAGCTGTTAATTTGGCACGGGGGAGGAGAGGGGTGGCTTTCACTCGTACATATTATTATGACGGCAATTCAAACCACATTTTAACGGGGCAATTTTACTTGGTGGTGTATTTATTTATTTACTTACGATGAAAATAAACATGGAATGTATTCGTTGTTTTTTGGGTTGCATCGAGTGAATATATAAATGTGTCGTTAAAACCCGTCACCACCTGACACAGCCAACTAGTAAGGGTTGTCACGTCAACAGAACGTGGAATTTCGACACGAGAACAGCACACCTGTGTGTTGGAGAGCCAAGCAACAACATCAACAAGATGTCTGGCCAGACATCTTGGAAGGCGGTGGCAGTACTCACACTTTACCCCACCACGCGCTAACTGCCGGTCGTGTCACCATTCATACTGCTGGCTTGACAGGAGGCCGGGGTTGGAGGAGGGGAAGATTGAATAATCTTGCCCAATCGTTTCAGTGCTCAAGTTGAGGAGCATTAATTAAACCGCAGGGATATAATATGGATACATTCCACCTATTGTTGTTTATTGTTAAGTGGTCGCAGGAAGGAAGGCCCTTCGTTTTTGTTTTAATTTTTCGCGAGTGGCACAAAAAATTCAAAGAGACGCGCCGCACACTGCTCTGCTCGCTTGCTCCGTAACAATTTCAACGTTTTTTTTACGCAAACGTGACACCGATTCCCCACCGCCACTGCCTCGTGTCAAGGATGCGACGGGAAAAAAAACCCGTCAAGGGACCCGTGGATCGCGTATCATCAACGCGCCACCGTGCACCATCGCACCGCCACCGCCACCGCCATTCGCGTCTTCAGCGCTGTCGCCAGATTCAACGTCAGCGGCGGTCAAGTCACGCAGCGGCAACTGCAGAAGCAGAAACTACTGCTGCTGCTGCTGCTTCTGCTTCTGCAGCAGAAGTTGTTGCTGCTGCTGCTGCTGCTGCTGTGCGTGCGCGCGCGGTGAAGTATGGCCAGCCGCTGCTGCTTCGCACGCGCGCGCGCACAACAACGCAATCGTCGCTGATGAACGAACGCGTGAAAACCGCGACACTTGATTTAGGTCTTCTTGGTTCTTTCGGTAAAGTCACGTAGAATAGAATTAATAAAATAATTAAAATAAAACATAATAATATCATTCTCAAAAGTTTCGGCCACAACGCAAGCAACCGTCCTCATGTGAAGAACAGGTCTGTCGAAACGTCGTGAGAATTATTTTATTATGTTTTATTTTTATTATTTTATTATTTCCATTCTACGTGACTTTACCGAAAGAACCAAGAAGATGAATCCCTGCAGTCACGAAAGCTTTAAATCGAAATTTGATTTAGGTCGTTTAGGTTATCGCCGTTTGCGCTTTTACACAGGAGAGTGGAGGGGAGGGGCGGGCATATAAACAAAACTTGTGGGGGGTTCCGTTGTGTTTGACGCTGTAATAACGGGGCCATGGTGGTGTGGTGTGGCACCGCAATAACCCGGCGAATTAGTTTTTTTTTACGAGCTATCGGTGCGTTAGAGTTTTAAAAACACACACGGTTACAAAAAAAACTCGTATAACAACAAATCGCAGAAGAATCTGCCGGTGCGGAACGCCCCATTTGGTGGGCGAACGACACCGTCAAGTTTGGCCACGAATGTCTAAGTCAAGTTTGGCCATGAATATCTAAGTAGAGTTTGGCCAACCGAGGGATTCGCGGCCACAGCTGACGTCGGGAGTGAGTGGTTATCACAAACTCGTCCCTGCGCGTCCATTCGCACGCTTAGCTATGTACGGTGCGAAAGAAGTTCAACATATTGTACGTACGTTGACGAACCAGCACCGACTATTGCGGTGATGTTGGGTCAAACGAATCTCACAACCGACACGGTGTGGTCAGATCTTCATCCGGCAGCGGAGGGGCACAAACTGCTAATTATGATTGCTACACGACAATTATTTCTAAACTAGTACAGCGTGAAAAATATCTTTCGATTTAAAGCTTTCGTGACTGCAGGGATTCATCTTTTTGGTTCATCTTCTTGGTTCTACGTGAACATCCTTTAAAAGGATAACCGTTTTGCCGAGAACTACTTCCAAAAGATAGAATGTTGAGAATATTTATTTTTGTTCCTGGGTTTTGTTTTAACACGAGGGGTGCGATTAGCCTTAAACACGTCTAATCTTTACGGATTTCAGCTGCCATTCCTCATACGGGCCATTGAGTGTGGGCGCAAAGATAATGCTCTAGTGGCTACACGACCCATTAATTCATTCCATTAACACACATGACTCACATCACCGCTGAGCCCATGATTTGCGTGACTTAGACATTCATGAGGCAATGTTGCCTTCACTTACACATTCATGAGGCAATGTTGCCGTGACTTACACATTCATGAGGCAATGTTGCCTTGTCTTAGACATTCATGAGGCAATGTTGCCTTGACTTAGACATTCATGAGGCAATGTTGCCTTGACTTAAACACTCATGAGGCAATGTTTCCGTGACTTAGACATTCATGAGGCAATGTTGCCGTGACTTCAACATTCATGAGGCAATGTTGCCTTGACTTAAACACTCAAGAGGCAATGTTGCCCTGTCTTAGACATTCATGAGGCAATGTTGCCTTGACTTAAACATTCATGAGGCAATGTTGCCTTGACTTAGACATTCATGAGGCAATGTTGCCGTGCCTTCAACATTCATGAGGCAATGTTGCCTTGACTTAAACACTCAAGAGGCAATGTTGCCCTGTCTTAGACATTCATGAGGCAATGTTGCCTTGACTTAAACACTCATGAGGCAATGTTGCCTTGACTTGGACACTCATGAGGCAATGTTGCCTTGACTTAGACATTCATGAGGCAATGTTGCTGTGACTTCAACATTCATGAGGCAATGTTGCCGTGTGCGCCGCGTCCTCGTGTACCGTATCGCGAATGGGTGCAACAAAACAAAACCAATGCAACTAAAAAAAATAAATCCATGACATTCACAAAATCATCCGGGGTCGGTCGCTAGTCGCCGCACAGATACAAGACGCAGACTTTCTAGTTTTGCGTAATTGATCGTTTTCTGCGACTAAAAAAGTCACCGAGGTGCAAACATTCCCCCAAGGAGCTTTCCCCTTCATTAATCATCTCATTGGCGCCACAATAGCGTCTGTGTGCGTGCGCGCAACAGGCCAAATCACCTGTTTCCTCGCCGAGGCACCAGCACCACCAGCAGCACCGGTTCGAAACGTCACTCGAGTACAAGAGTCAGCTGCTGTTACTTATTGTTTGATGATCATCATCGTCAGCAGCAGCAGCAGCGTCATCAGCCATGATGACGCTGCTGCCACACATGAACCACAGTGCCTTGCTGCATGAACCATCACGCGAACTCCGCTGATCCTCCAAGGAGCGGCTTTTTGGCTGGCCACCAAACAGAGACGGCGGTCACCGCATCATCGCGGGGCGCTTTCAGATGCGCTTCTGCGGCCGTCTGGAACGCTCTTCCTTCCGATATTAGGAAGTCACTAGAGCCATGCACTTTAAATAATCTATATTGACATTTTTTTTAATAATGTACAACTGCTTTTTGTGTTTAGTGTGTTGTCCCTTCCCCGGTTGGCTACGTAGATGTTCAATATACAAACATGATCAATTCACTGCGGGATCAAGGCCTGCCCAAGCCGTTGCGATCTCTCACGTTTCCGCGATCTTATGAATCTGCCGAGCACCCGCATGCGAGACGATGCCATCGCCCCCCCCCCATCCCCTTAAATGAACGTATGTTATCGGACGCGTTCCATCCTCTAGGCCAGCGGTTCTCCTTCTTAGCTTGGGGTGCACACGCTGCACGCCCTGGGGTGCGAGATGCCCTTTCTAGGGGTGCGGTACGCGGCCAGATTGTTTGAGTAGGTAGATCGTCGAAACACAAATTAAGCACGAGCACGTAAGTACAACTACTTTACACCATCTGGTCCAACACCATGTGAGACTAGGCTCTAAGGAAAGCTGTCTCGGGTGTGGACCAATCAACTTCAAGGACAGTGCACATTATCAGAGTTATGTTTTTTGTTTGCATTATGACTGCAGGTATTGTGGTCTATGCAAACATGACTCCTTGTAAAAGGTGTCAGTTTTGTTGCCAGATAGAAGGGTAAAAAACCAATTATTACAACTACTTTGTTTCATCAAACCCCTACGTATTTAACATTATACACTGTTTTTTTTACGATTGAGTACCAAAGGGGTGGAAAGGCTGCAGGAAAGGTTAAAAACCACTGCCTTAAATGGGCATACGCTCCTGGACGCGTTCCATCCCCATAGGCTAATGCCACTCCGTCATTATTCGTGAACATGTGTTGAACTTCTTTCGCGCCGTACGTAGCCAACCGTGTTAATCGTGAGCATGTGTGGCCACCGTGCCTTGTAAGCGACGTGTCCTGCCCTCGCACACGGAATTATTCTTCACAGTTACAAGGGAGGGCTTTCACCCGAGCGTCTTGAATAATCAATGTGCCTCTCTTTTTTCGTCTATCAATGTAAACTATTTAAACTATTTTATTTTACCAGTCAAGGCCCACCGAGCTATAAAAGCAACCCAAACCACAATTGACAGCTCGACGAATTGGCCTCATCGAGTCGAAATATACGACAGACAAATACACTAAACGCATGTGGGGGGGAAATCGGAGGACCCTGAGAAAACTCCACGCGACCACAGGGAGATAAACACGCAAACTTCAAATATACAGCAGGCGTCAGGGACGGGATCGAACCCACGACCTCCTGCATACCAGGCGAGGGAGTTAACATATCCTAGCCACCGTGGCAAAATGTAATTCCAAACATGCCCTTCTCTGCGCTTCCTTGCGGTTTGAGGAGCGCTGGACAATTGAAATCCTCATTTTACGAGCCCTTTTTACGAAACAATAACCAGTCAGACCCGAGGTGGAGTGACGTTTTTAACCTTCTTCTGAAATTATTACACACATGTCAAACAAAAAAAAAACACGTTTCTAAGTAAAGTGAGTATATTGTAATGATGGAGTGTTGCCGAGTGTGCCCGCTTAAGTCCTGAAGTGGTTACAAGACCCTGCATCTCTCATCGTCTCATTTGTTTATTTAGGTAGAGGTTACAGATATGGGTTTTTTTCTCAGTGAGAAGCTACACCGTGAAAGCTTGTTCTGTTTGGTTGGAAGTAGTCCATGTTTCATGCTCAGTCAACTGCTGGACAAAGGCCTCCCCCGCAAACCGTCACCATCTCTTGCAGTTTGGCGATGCGATAAACCAACCCAGCACCTGCCACACGGAGCGGACATTCAAATTAAGCGCCATGTGCTGTGCACATCCACTGCTGATAAAAAAAAACGTTACAAAAGCAAAGGCGAGTCATATTCTAAAATTATTTTAAAGTAACTCCGGGAAGTTCCCATGATTGCCGTGCCCCTCCCTTAGGGGACGAAATAAAGAGCGATCTTGCCAATAACATTGGGTGACACCGGGAGCGTGCGTTTAACAAGGCTGACTGCTGATGAAACCCAGAAGGTCAAAACCGGTCCAGAGTTTGCGCGCTTAAAACAAATTCTGCTCGTTGATATTGGTCTGGAAAGCCAAAAAAAGAAGGCTGTTCGACTTGCAAAAAAACTGAATTGTCATTGATATTCGGAGGCATAACAACGCTTTTGCTCATGCGCATTTTTACCCATCATGCTCCGCGAGTCCTTTGTCTCGCCATTGCCCAGGATCTCTTGAAGCAAAAAACAAAAGGGAGTGAACAAAAACAAAATATAGAACAGAGCTCAAGCTCCAAAATCACACGGCCGACCTGTAACCCCCGCGGCAAGGCACCACCTCCTTCTGTTTTCTGTCAGGGCCCGGCGAAGCGAGATGAGGACAGACGCGGCACGGGGATGGATGGTAGAAGGCGGCTGGGAGAGTGCGTGGGCCCGAGTCGCGCACGTGTTGCGTGCGTGCTCCTTGTTAAGAAGAAGAAGAAGAAGTGCGCTCGGGTACATTTTTTGCACTTGCTATTGAAAGCTGTTTGGCATCACTGTTGCCGTACTCTGCATTTTTTTTTGGGCACGATTTGTTTTTTTTACAATAGAAGTAATGTTTATTAATGTGAATACATGGTTTTGGGAGGGGTTTGTTGAATCTCCATCGAGTTTAAACGCTTAAAATGCATCACACTACTCGATCTTTTAATTTTATTTTACCAGGTAAGGCCCACTGAGCTAGATAGATCTTTTTCAGAAGTGACCTGGCCGCAAATGATCGCCCCAATGAAGTGGAAATTTTATCACAGCCAAATACTCTCCACGCACATTGATTCTACATGTGGAGGGAGAAATCGGAGGACACGGGGAAAAATCCACGCGACCACGGGAAGAGAGAGAGAGACAGCGCAAACTCCAGATATACAGCAGAGCGTCAGGGTTAGGATCGAACCCACGACCTCCTGTATACCAGGCGAGGTAGTTAACATCTCGCCACACACACACACACAAAGTTCGTGTCTTTTCATTGCCCGGGACAAATACACGTCCGCGTTGTTTATCCATTAGAACTCTACACGAGCGCAAATATTTACATTAAAATAACGGAAACTGGTGGTGTGTGCGAAGAGATTCGAGGGGAACCATATGTCCGCGCAATAAAGTTCAGCAAATTTATTTTTTTCGGGTGTTTTTTTCTTTCGGTGCGTGTGTGTAAACCCACGAACGCTCGGTACATTTCCTTTGGTCGTGTTTTTGTGCGTGGGGGGGGAGGGGGGTGGATTTAAAAGACTCGAGGCGTGTGTTGAGTTTTAGCGACTGCTGCGAAACGGGAAACGGAGCATCAGCAGCAGCGGCAGCGGCCTCCACTCACTTGGGATGCATGGTGAGGAAGGAGCGGTCCGAGTCAAGGGGTTAATGGTTGCCCAGAGTAAGTTGATGGGATAATAAGAGGAGGAGGTGGTGGTGATGGTGGTGGGGGGAGAGGATGCCATTTGCTCGGGGCTGTGATTTGTTAGCAAGGCGGAGGTCTGGCTATGACGTTCTTCCACCTCTTTTCCCTCAAACCTCTCCCCCCCTCCTCTCTCAACTCGTGCTGGCTGAGAACTCGGGATTCATTAACGAGGCGACGCCGGTGAATGAACAATATTTGACTAATGCATCCTGCGGGAGTCCCAGGTGTAAGGAAATGCCCTCCGGTTCCACAATCAGTGACCCCGGAGAGGCCGCAGAAATGAGCTTCGTCTTACAAATCTTCTTTTTAAACAAACCACTTCGCCCCACTTTATTTGGAGCACTAAAATGTTTGTTGTTGTTCTACAGAAATACTTTGCGAGTGGCCGGACCGAAATTTTGTGTGAAATATTGGAAATGTTAGAGGGCCGCTCACCAGCGAATCGCTCTTTGTAACGCTGGAAGGGTCGGATGAGATCTATTTCAATTCCCGGAGAACACATTCACGGGCCTTGTTCTTGCAGGCTTAAGGGACTGGAACTAGACGAGGCTTTAGAGAACAGACAACGTCTGGAGCAACATCCACTTCGCGCAGATGTGGACGCATTCAGGAGGCCACACACACACACACACGCCGTTATCAGACATGATCTATCCGCGACTGGATGAAGGCCTCTCCCCACATTAGCCCCCATCTCCTCGGCAGGCCTCCCAATCCACTGGCTGCCATTGTGACGTCGGCTATCAACTAGTCACGTGTTGATACACGTTGATCACGTGTTGATAGTGCACACTCGTTCGCGTTCTCCAGGTGCCATCGCGCATTGTTTAACCTGTGGTCGTCAGGTGTGCTGACCATGAACACCACGGGAGGATCCCATGGTCATTCAAGTGAAAGAAAAAAATCTTCAAATGAAGCCACATTTAGGTGGCGTGGGTTTTGAGCATCCACGATGCTCGTCTCTCTCACGCACACCCACACAAGACAAAGCTCCCCCATGTAGCCTTGACAGAGACTCTGGGGGCAAGTGCTGTTAGCGAGCAGCGCTGATTAAGGCCGGCACTGCACACGGGGGCGGTGGGTGGCCAGCAACACGCCCGACCGCCTTTGTCTCCCCAGTGGCAATGTTAACACATCGCACCGGATACTCATTTGAGGCTGAGTCCACCTAGCGGAGGCCCAGCACCGGTTCAGCTAATCGTCACCGGTGTTGGTGGGAATCGAACTCTGGTTGTCGGGTCCATAGCGCAGCGCGTTAACCGCTCCCCTACCGCTCCCTAACAAAGACAAAATCACCCCCCACCCCATATAGCCTTAACAGACTGTTGGGGCAAGTGCTGTTCGCGAAGCATCCATGAAAAGGCCGGCACTGTGGCACAGGAGGGGGTGAGTGGCCAAACACCACGCCCGGCACGCACATACACGCCAGCACACACGCACGCACACACGCACACACACACGCACACACACACACGCACACACACACGCACGCACACACGCACACACACACGCACACACACACACGCACACACACACGCACGCACACACACGCACACACAATCCCCTTCTGTGTGAGCAGCGCTCGCGAGAAAGAGGAGGCATCATTCTGCGACTCAAAGCACAGGTGTGTCGCCATTGTGTCGACTCCCATGTCCCATCAGCCTTTCACGGCGACAGCCAACTCCCTTGTGCGCCACCAACTACCACCACTCACCCACCACCACCACTCACCCACTACCACCACTCACCAACCACCACCACTCACCAACCACCACCACTCACCAACCACCACCACTCATTCACCACCACCACCACTCACCAACCACCACCACCAACCAACCAACCACCACCACCGCTCAACCAACCACCACCACCACTCACCCACCAACCAACCACCACTCACCAACCAACCACCACCACTCACCACCAACCAACCAACATCGACTACCGTCCTTGGGGTTCTGGCTCCCGTGTGACTTCGCTTGTGTAGCCGCCAAGGTGAGGTTTGTGCCGGGCATACAAAAAAAAACCCAACCTAATTAGCTTCTGGGAGTCAAAAAAAATGTGCGCGAGAAGAGAGAGAGAGAGAAATGAAAGAGACCCCGGTGTGATATCCGAGTCCAGTCCCTTTCAGCTTTCGCGCAGCAACAATGAAGTGGCGCCACATCTGTGGCAACCATTCAGAGTTGAGTTTTTAACTTGGCCGGAGGGTGGTAGTGGCAGTGGCTGTTATTCAAATGTACAGTGCGTGTGTGTGTGTTACACTTCTTCTTTCGCACCCTATGAAACCAACCGTGCCGAATCGGGAGTTGCGCGCGAAGGACAACCACACAAACGACAAACGCACAAGGTGGAAACTCGGCCATTTGGCATAGCGGTAGGACGAGGAGCTTGCAAATGAGAAGATTGACGATTCGCATCGTGATTGCGAGTTGATGGTTGATTCAGTGGTCCACCTTCGGTCGGGGGAAGACGTCGTTCCGATGAATCGACGACTCACTACCCCCACCATAGGGACGTGGAATGTCAGCGCCCTACTCATGGCTGTTGACGGGAGGAGAGTGCCACCGGTACACGCAAGCGAGTGGAAACCACCTTGGCTCGACTCGTGATATAATTTCTTTTTTTTTTATACACAACGAGCACGCAAGAAACGCCGGAAAAAAAAGTTGACGCGTTCCGACATTGACTCTGGTGGCCCTCGGATAGAGACGCGGCAAATCCGTCGACGCGTCCGACACGAATCAGAGAGGAGGAGGGTGGGGGGTGGGTTAATTAAATATTTCTTGGTGGGTTTACAGTGTGAATATCTGTCAAAAACACAAGTCACAAAAACAACAACATACGGTGTCCAGCATTTGAAACAACCTCCCCACTTGCGCCGAAATTGTCTTCTTCGTAAACCACGTAGTCAGTTGGCTTTCGCGATCAATATTATTCATACGTTTTTTTTGGGTGGGGGGGGGGGTGAGATCGCGTGAATATAAACGCGTCGCTAAACCCGCCAGCACCCGACACGGCCAATAAAGTGAAGGTTTGTCATGTAAACAGAACGTTGTAAATGTTGTGGCTTTACCTCTCCAACACACCGGTGTGCGAAACTAATAACGAATTGGCATGTTCGGTGTACGTGACGCAGCCTTGCTAATTGTCCGTGTCGGGTGGTGGCGGGTTTCCCGACGCATTTATATTTACGCGATCCGACCCAAAACACATCTACACTGGATGTTTTCTTCTTATAATTGTTTGCGTCACGATCTGGAGAGATTCAGTGCCGATGATTTTCGCTGGCACCCAGCCACCTTCACCGGGGCTGTGTTTGGGGTAACAGTTAGTTCGTTCGACTTGACTTTTAAACAACTTTTATTGCCGCCAGCAGCAACCGCACTGGAGGCGATTCCGATATGAAATACGCAAAGTCACCAGCAAACAAATGAAAACAAACGCTACAAATCCACGCGCTGTGGCGCTAAATACACCGCGCACAACACGAAAAAAAAGTCACGTGGTGGTGGTGGTCATCGCGCACGCCACGGTGACGAGCGAGCGCTTCAGAAGGTGAACACGAGGGTGCCGTCCACGCTGGTACAGAGATGGGCTTTACCGGCTCCCCAGCGTTCGAGGAAGACGTGCACATCACCGACATGTGTGTGGTACATGGCGTGCTCCAGCCGCAGCCGCGCATTAAGCAGGCCCCTGAACACTGGAAGCACAGAGCAGCCGTCAGTGTCACCTTCCAGCATCTTCTTCCTCGTTCTGTACACCGCCATCTCTTCAGAGAGAGAGAGGAAAGAGGCAAAGCAAAAGAACAACAAATCTCTTCCAACCCTTGACCAAAGTCACTTTTGTTCATTCGTTGTATTGCATTTGTGTACATAGGACCTCTTGTCAAGCGCGTACACCTTTGTGCCGTAGGAAACCTGCCGCGCGTGTGCGTGTCTGTGTGTCTGTGTGTGTGTGTTTGTGTCTCTGTGTGTGTGTCTGTGTGTGTGTGTGCGTGTCTGTGTGTGTGTGTGTGTGCTGGATGACTTTGCTGCGTCAACTAAAACAGATTCAGCAATGTGTTTAAAAATGGCTTTTAGGAGGTCCGTACCGCGCCAAATTATGCTTCTTGGCCAAAAAAGCGCGCGTGAAGTGTGGTTGTTTTTGTTGTTGTTGTTGTTGTTATTTGTTGTGCAAAACAAAGTTACAATTTGGTGTTAAGCGCGCGTGCGTGTTAATTGTGTTTTATTTTTTATTACTGCACGTGTCAAATCGATGATTGTTTGTTACGCGGAAAGTAACGATGGAGCCGGTTGCCCAGCTGTAGCTTGCAAGGGGAGAGATCCGTGGGGCATCGGCACGGAACGAGAGCGACATCGTCACAGCGGCGCGTGCGGGAGAACGGGTGACGAAGGGAGCGGAACGGATCAGGAGGTTGCAGGCAAAAACTCGTGCTTGAAACGAACGAAAATTTACGATGTAAAAATTTACAAATAGCACCGATAGCAGGCATGGAACTCACTGCTAACATTTATCCAACGCGTAAAAATGAGGGATTTTAATTGCGAACGTCCGTGTTTATTCACGACGCATTACTACATTCGAGGGATTTGGCATTGCAGGACTACGGCAAACGGTGATGGGTATCGGCAGGCGTTCATCCAGCAGTGGAGAGAAAATAGGCGATCAATCAATGAACTGGAACGCGCCATATTCAGCAAAAAGGTTCAATGGGAGTGCGATCGTGACGATAATAGGATTCGATGGGAATATAACAATTCAATGATTAGTATGTTCACACTACATAATCGATTACATGCTCACAATGCATGCATCAAATTGTGTAGGTTACCCTGTTTATTAATAATTGTATCTCTATTTTACTATTGAGCCCGTAGATTGTGTTGGACCACTTTAGATTTGGCATACACCATTCAGGTAATAAAGAACACACTTGTGAATTAGATCGTGACCCTCTGTCATAACAATTCATTAACGGATGCAGGTGGTGATTCATTACATTCTATACTTCGAATTTGATTCTGACACAAGGCCAAATATATTATCGTTCACTGCTCATGTAGCCTTTTGGACTTTCTACGACTCCGAGAATATTGGGGCGTCGTTACAGCAGCGCGGCCAACACCCCTTACCAGCAAATCATAAAACAAACACATCGAGTCTGTCATTTCCAAACGTTTGTGCAACAGAAAGCCGATATTTAAGATGATATATGTAAGTGGTGTCTGCTGTGAGGAAGAGCCATTGCCAAAAAACTTCACCAACTAAACACGTTTCCTATTGGACGATTGTGTCGCGCGTTATGAACGCGTGGGTAGAGCTCCGAAAACGCGCGCTGCGGTCTTGCTAACCGCGTGTTGTTCAGCACGAATGTCCCAACGTTTCGCTCCGCCATGCTGGAGAAGTTTCCAGCTGGGTGAAGCTCCCGGCAGCACGTGGAGCAACACCGCTGAGGTTGCGCCTAAAAAAAGATCGCGTAGGAGAACCCGAAAAACATCATTGGAGAGCAACGCCGCACAAGCGGCGACGTCCTACCCAGTCGTGCGATGTACACACGCGAGGTTGAACGGACAGTGATGTGCACTCGAAAATAAACAATCAACAAGACAGCCCCTGGCGTGGTTAGTTTGTTGGCACGGTGGCAACGTACGGTGCGAAAGTTGTTCAACGTACATATACAAAGATAAAGATATTTTCCCTCCCCGTATAGCCTTAACAGACTGTTGGGGCAAGTGCTGTTATAGCGAGCACCTATGAAGGCCTGAAAGGCACACGACGGGGTGGGTGACCAGCACCTCGCTCGGCCGCTTTTGTCTCCCCAGTGGCGATGTTTACTACACACCGCACCAGGTACTCATTTGAGACCGAGTCGACCTAGGGGAGGCTCAGGACGGGTTCAGATAATCGTCACTGATGATGGCCGTGAGCGGGAATCGAACCTGGGTCGCCGGGTTCGTAGCGCAGCGTAGCGCTAACCGCTACACTACCGCTTCCCACCGACCCATACAAAGACAAAGATCCCCCATTTAGCCTTAACAGACTGTAGGGGCAAGTGCTGTTAGCGAGCACCTATGAAGGCTGGAACGGTACACGAGGGGGTGGGTGGCCAGCACCACGCCCGCCCGCCTTTGTCTCCCTAGTGGCAATGTTTACACACCGCACCAGGTACTAATTTGAGGCTTAGTCGACCTAGGGGAGGCCCGGGACCGACCCATACACACACACAGACACACAACGCAATGGGGCACTCTTCAGAAATGACAGATCGACTCCACGGCTGGGACAATGGCGCGAGGTTCATCATGGAAGCGCGGTTCTCTCTGTGTCGTGGTGAGCGTGAGTGCGTGAGTGAGTGTCACGTGCGTGAGTGGCGCGTGCGTGAGAGTCACGTGCGTGAGTGGCGCGTGCGTGAGAGTCACGTGCGTGAGTGGCGCGTGCGTGAGTGAGTGGCGCGTGCGTGAGAGTCACGTGCGTGAGTGGCGCGTGCGTGAGTGAGAGTCACGTGCGTGAGTGAGTGTCACGTGCGTGAGTGGCGCGTGCGTGAGTGCGTGAGTGAGTAACACGTGAATGCGTGTCACGTGCGTGAGTGAGTGAGTGTCACGTGCGTGAGTGAGTGTCACGTGCGTGAGTGGCGCATGCGTGAGTGCGTGAGTGAGTGTCACGCGCGTGCGTGAGTGCGTGAATGTCACGTGCGTGAGAGTCGCGTGCGTGAGTGGCGCGTGCGTGAGTGGCGCGTGAGTGAGTGTCACGTGCGTGAGTGCGTGAGTGAGTGTCACGCGCGTGCGTGAGTGGCGCGTGAGTGAGTGTCACGTGCGTCGAGACGCGCCACTCGCTCGGCCCCGCCGCGAGGAGTGCGCGGATCTCGCGGAGGGAACGGCGGCGGCGGCGCCGTGGCGCCGCGAGATGTTTGGGTTGCGTGAACTTGGAGCGGCCACACAGGATTTTAAAAATGTATATAATAAATAAATACATGTAAAAAAGCAAACTCAGATGCCACATACCTGTCATTCTTGTTTTCACTTACCCGTTGCGTTCGAAGTGAGCGCATTGCGCGATTTAAATAGCGCAAAGTGTGAAGTGTCGTATCGGAACATTTCAAAACGTGTTTATTTGTGTAACATTTCTGCAAAATAATGTTTTATTATTCTTTACATTTCTATCAACGTTCGCATTCCCTTTTTAAAAATTACACCGGGACAAGCCAAAATGAAAATAAAACAAAAAAGAGAATTCGGAACGCTTTGGCAGAGTGAAGCAAAATGCGACATTTGGACGGGTTCACGATAAGGTCAAACGATAGAGAAACAATAAACGTGAAAGAATTGAAAAACTCAAACGGCAACAATCTATTGGATCTTACACTCCCCAGGTTTTTACTTTCTGTACAGAATGATTTACTTTTTTTTTATTTCGGCTTGTGATCCTGGTGTGGAATGAACTGAATGTTTTCAATAAGCCGAGTCCCATTGTGCTCAAGTTATTTATGAGTGCGGTGGTAAATTTTACAGCCGCCTTTTGTTCCACGCCACTCTGGACGGGCGATGGTCCTTCCTAATTTATGTGTAACCAGGGTTACGAAGTCACCGAAAAAAAGAAAAAGTCGCACACAGCACAAGCTGGGATAATTCTTGTTCTGGCCAGCCTCGGGGGTAATTATAATCACAATTCATGTAATTACTCTCCTTAGACCCATTGCAATTACGCTTTACCACTTGATTTGAGCGATACATTTTAATTGCGTTTTGATGAAGTTGTAAATAATTGTAATGCATTTAAATATATCTTTTTTCCGCAGTAAAGCAAACGTGATTGCAATTAGAAATGCCGAATATTTTAATTTTGTTGAATATGTTGTGATGCCATTGCAATGCTTGTACCGTAATTGGTGTTATTATGCACTTAAAAAAATATGCTTGGATTTAATTTGGTGTAACATTGTATACTTCCACCGTGGAGATGAGAGTGGCATCCAAAACAAGGGCATATGCATGAGAATACATGCGCAGGAGCTGGATGGATTGTGGCATTACCAAGACGAGAGATGTATGAATGTAGAACTTCTTTCGTACCGTACGTGACCAACGGTGCTAACCGCGAGATGGCAACGGCTTGGGAAGATCTTAATCAAGCAGCGGATAGATCATGGCCGATGATTACGAACAGTTGCCACTTATAGCAACAAATCATTGTGAGGAGTTGGTAATGCGTCTCCGATTTTTTTATATCGTAAATACAGCGTGGTTTAAACATTGGAGAATTCGATACTTGTGTTTATATTATGTTATAAAAGCTTTACAATGACACAAAACAGAAAACGCACGTGTAAAATCGAATTACAAATTTGACGTCCGCGCTTGATTCAAGCAAGCAGGCAAAATAAATTTGGAAATGCTAAAAATGTAAACATAATATTCGCCTTGTATATTTTGGTGCAAGACTATTCAAGATTCGCTGCGTTACAGTCACCATAACGTTAACAAAAATAAACGGGAACAAAGCAAAGTCATTTTTGTTCCGAGTCAAACTATACGGTCAGAGCGTCGGGAACATTTCCATTTTAGGGAGGAATTCAAGACACGGATGTGGATTTCAAGAGCATGCCATTGCAATGCTCCCCACTCACAAACAGCGCTCAAACCCGGGCCCAGAGCTCATACACAGCAGACGATCCTTCCAATCTGCTACAAACAAACAAAAAACGATTTTTCCGAGAGTCCAAAAATGCGGAGATGGTTTTAAAGAAGAAAAAAAAACCGCGTGCTCTCCTCGACGAACGACGTTTCTCTTCATTCAACCGAACCGTCTTCTGTCTCCGAGCCAAACCGATAACCTCTTAGCGGTTACGCCCGGACCTATCATCAAGTGGCTTCTTGACGACTTTTAAAAAACAAATCCACTCCCAAAATGTGATTGCCTCCATGTGCCGCAGCCCGCGAGCGCGAGTGGGAGCGAGACTCCGGCTCGGGAAACCGAAGCGGGGACTAGCGGGAGAGGGCGTGGGGCCTGCACCCTGACCCCCTGGACCCCCTCTTCTGGTTTCTGGTCGGAGGAAGCTTTCAAGCGGAGGAGGGAAAACTAAAAAATCAGGGGGGGGGGGTGGAGGTGGTTACGAAAGTGTTGAACGCGGATCAAAGGCAGCGCGCGCGTTAATGAAAGCACACACGACTTATACAGACCGGCAGCCACATCAAAGCGGACCTTTAAACTGCGTTGCTGAATCTATTGCTTTCAATATTTAAAAGACATTTTAAATGAGTCGACCTCTTGAAACCGAGCGAGCGACGAGACAGATTTGATGCGCGCTCCGTGCTCGTTCATTTGCACGTATATACGGAAGAGCGATGAACTTTGGGAATAAGAAGAAAAAAACCAAGGAGGACACAAATTGTACTCGTATGTAATGTGATACCACCCAGCAAATAACACGCTTAAAGTGTCACAAATGAAACCAACAGAGCGCGGCTCAACTGTGACCATGTGTGCAAGCGAGCGCGCGCATTACCATCCTTTTCCGATAATGAAATGCATTACACATAGCGCGGGGTTAATGGGGGGAATAAAATCCTCAAACACCTGGGGTTCAGAGCGACCCTTCGCAGTTCCAAAAAAAAGAAAAGCACGGCAATTTTTCAGCCGCTAATCATTACAGATAACCGCGCGTATCACCGCCTCCTGGTCTGCCTTTCTGCCACCATCTCGCGGTACAAATCACAGGCCTTGTGAAATGTATTCATTAATAAATAATAATAAAAAGTATAATAAGGTCAGCCCCCAACCCAGCCCCCAATGGCCCATGTGGAAATATTCTCTGATTTGCATTAAGCTTGGAGGGTTTGCAAGTTCCACTCTGCTAACCAACACGTATGCCCTACAACTTTTTCACTCGACATTTCGTGGAACGCTGCTTAGGGCTGGCTTGAAGCATGGGCTATCGGCATAAGGTACACTTATGCATAACGATTATATATTATTGTCGCCCCCTGTATTCCAACGATTCCATTAAAGTGGCATTCAAAGTATGAGGACGCAGCATGGCAAGATGGATGTGGCATCCCAAAATATTCCTGGAACGGCATTCTGGAATTTTCCGGCTGAACTTAAGAGCTACCTACACACAACTGGCATGATTCACCAAAACAGGATGTCCCATTGAACGCTGTTAGCGAGCGCCTATGAAGGCCAGCACGGCACACGAGTCAACACCACGCCTTTGTTACCCCAGTGGCGATGTTTACACATCGCACCAGGTACTCATTTGAGGCCGAGTCGAGCTTGGGGGTGGGGGGGGGGAGCACCGATTCAGATAATCGTCACTGGTGTTGGCCGTGAGCGGGAATCGATCTCTGGTCGCCGAGTTTGGAGTGAAGAGAGCTAACCGCTGCTACACTACCGCTCCACACACACGGACATGTGCGTAAACCGTGTATTTTTGGAATGCTTGGCATCTGGGTAAGTTGGGTATGTTTACATACTTCCTGCTTATAATTACAATGATTTAAAAAAACGTTACGAAAAATAATCTGCACCCCATTATCAAATCAACGGTTGAATGAAGCGCTTCCAATACCTTACACAACCAAAATACGGGGTGTTCTTTGACCATACTTCACCACACTGCTTGAGTGTGGTGCAATTATCATAGACGGTAGTTACAGGCAAGACAATCATTTCACAGCATAATCTTGAGAGGGAAAAAAACAACTATGAATATTGCATTAACATGGCGCACTTCTCGGCACACAATGGGTCTTCTCTCGATTTGAAGCTTTCGTGACTGCAAGGATTCATACTCTTAGTTCTTTCGGTAAAGTCACGTAGGTAAAAATGAAATTAAAATTAATAAAAAATAAAAGCAATAAAATCACGACGTTTCGGAGGAAACACAAGCTTCCGTCTTCAGGTGAAACTGTCACTTGATACAAATTTTTTGCTGTGACAGTTTCACCTGAAGACGGAAGCTTGTGTTGCCTCCGAAACGTCGTGATTTTATTGTTTTTATTTTTTATTAATTTTAATTTCATTTTTACCTACGTGACTTTACCGAAAGAACTAAAAGTAAGGGTCTTCTCTCTTACGTGCGATGGCTCTCTATTACAGCACGCAGAAGCGGGGTTGGGGGGGGGGCACGGCATGGCAGCCGAGCCCAAGGTGTCAACGTGAGAGAAGGCAAACACATGCCCGGCTCGAGAGGTTGATTTTTGCGGGAAATAAAAGGCATACATTTAGCGTGGGGCCACGAGGCCACGGAGAGACTTGGCACGATAATCATTGCACCTGCATGGACTTAGGGCACTCTGTGGCTGGGATTGCCCCCTCACCCCCGCCCCCCCTTTGATGTGAAAAAGAGAAAAAAAACAATCTCAGAGTAAAAACCGTATGAAGCTCTTCCGTGAGACCTGTCCACCACCTGTTGTGTAGCAGGTAACCCCCTCCCTCCCCTCCTCCAAAAGGAGTCGCCGCACGCAACGCCTACTTGCTACTTGCACGTTGTCATCTTGGATGTCCCCTTTCGAAAGAAAAAAAATAGCCGACGTGCCACCTTCACGTCGGGCGCACGTTCCCCCTTGCGTAGAGGGGTGGGGTGGGTGGGTGGGTGGGTGGGTCGGGGGCACTTGATGGTAGACACCTCGCGGTGCCGGAAAGAATCGCTACAGCGGTCGCGAGGAGGAGGAGTGCGCGGGTCGCCGGGAACATCTCGAAAGTCACTTAAAACTTTTGTTTTGACTTCATCAGGTAAGGCCCACTGAGCTCTGACGGGCGTTTTTTTTTCACTCAGAAGCGATCTGGCCACAAATGAGAGCCCAACCAAGTGGCTTATTGTGGAAATGTGTAGCAGCCAAATACCCCAAACGTGTGTTGTTGATTCTAAATGTGGAGGGAGAAACCAGTAGGGACCCGGAGACAAATCCACGCAACCACCTCCAAATAGAGAGCAGGCGTCAGGGTCGGGATCGAACCCACGACCTCCTGTATACCAGGCGACGTAGTTAACATCTCCTAGCCACCGCGTAGCAGATGTCAACGCATTCGCTCATACGCGACATTTAAAAAAATACACTAAATCTGTTTATTGTTCTCAACCTATAGCGTTCGCCGCCCGAGTGCAAAAAAAGAAACACCTAAACACAAGGTTCCATTTCAGGTCCGAAAGGAGGAGGGGGGGGGGAGGGGGTAACCAAATCAGTCGGCTCTGGTTTCCTGGTCGCGAGCGTGTCAGATATGACCAATATGTTTCGTTTCGTTATTTGCGGGGAAAAAAAAACAATTTTCGAGCAACTGCAGCCGACTGCTTAACAACCGTGCCACCACGTGCTGGAAAAAAAGCCTTGCCGCCGTCGTCCATAACAAAAACACTGCCGCTTCACAGGAGCTGCTCGGGCCTATTAAGAGCTAACATGTGCAGCGATATAACATTTCAACGCAAGGACACGTCAGCCAATATTTCTGCTCTCGATTTCGGCTCAAGGTTCTAATTTACTCGGCTTTTTTTATAATGTATTTGTGTGGGTGTGTGTAAACCAAGTAAAATACCAGGCATGTAACGATCGAGTGAAATCAAGAATTATGCTCACAATACAAGTATCAGATCGTGGAAATCTATCGGGTGGCTTTGCTATCGAGTGTGCAGGCGGTACAACTGCGCAAGGCCCCTCGGGATGGAGAGACCCAGCACCCGGGATATGATGAGGGGAGGAATTGAATGAAGGGGGGGGGGGCAATGAATTCCCAGCCAACTACTCCACTGAAAATCGATTATTCAGAGTTTATGTAAAGCATACGTAATGTTGTACATGAGGCTAACGTTCGGCTATGTATGATGCGAAAGAAGTTGAGCATGCATACATGCGAGAAACAATGCGAATACGAAACGCATAGGAGATGGTTAAAAAGGCAGATAAACAACATGAATCGATTCTTCAAACTGTGATAATTCATTGAATTGCAGGGTGGAGGGGGTATGGTGGAGTGAGTAATTCCTATCATTACACGTCTACAAAAAGAATAACCTCCCGCAGCAGCACTCTATCCCTCTCAATAACAATGCAAGTTGATTTTTTTCCCCTCCTTAATTTCCGTTCATGACAGCAGGACACTTTCACCGTCGGCCGCAAACAGCGCCCTCAGCAGCAATGCCCACTTCCTGACCACCCAACCGGCAAAAAGGCAAAAAATGCACGCGCTAAGAAAAACACCACGCATCCGCACACACACGCACACACCCACGCACACGCGTACACGCACACACACGCACACGCGTACACGCACACACACACACGCACACACACACGTACGCGCACACCCACGCACGCACACACACACGCACGCGCACGCGCACACACGCGCACACCAACGCGCACACCGACACACGCACGCACACACGCGTACGCGCACACCCACACACACGCACACCCACGCGCGCGCACACACACACACGTACGCGCACACCCACGCGCGCGCACACACACACACGTACGCGCACACATACACACGCGCACACATACGCACGCGCACACATACGCTTGTGGAGCAAGCTAATGCTGGGAGCTGCAGAAGCAGAAGAAGGAATAAAAATCCGCTGATATTGCTCGTTAATAGAAGATCACAGCATGAGGGGGGGGGGCGTCCCCCCCCCCTCATTTCATTGCAGCTTTCACCCTCCGGGCCGCAAACCTTGAAATAAATAAATAAATTCGGCCTCCTTTCTTCTGCGCGCGCTGACTTGGCCCGGGCAGAGCCCCCCGTCCGTCCGTCCGAGGCACAAACACCCCCACCCGTATCCCCCCCACCCTCACCCCCCACCGTCCCACCGTCACCCCCCACCCTTACCCCCCACCCTCACCCCACCCTTACCCCACCGTCACCCCCCCACCCTCACCCCCCCCAACCCTCACCCCCACCACCCTCACCCCCACCTCCCAACCATTGTTCGGAACTGCGTAGCGTGAACCGGCGATTAGCCGAGAGAAATTGAGTTTAAGGAGAAAGAAAACCGATTACACGAGACCCAGAGCCGCTGGCAGGCCGCGCAGAGGGCATTACACGGCTCAACCCCAGAGCTTCTCGGGGCGATGCGGTGTAGGGTCAGGGCCCAAAGATGGGGAAATTGGGAATCGGTTTTGTGTTTGGTGTACCCCCTATTTTCACTGGGTATTAGGGACGTATTCAACAGGAAATAAAAGATTTGAGGGCAAGTTCTTGAAGTCTGTTGATGGCTTTGACCGCTTTCAGCATTTCTTTTTACACCCTTTGCCATGGCAATGAAATGTCTAAATAAAGAAAACGTTGAGGAGGGCTTTTTGTTATTAGCGCGCTTGAAAATCTCGTATTTTCACTCCTGACCCGCCGGATGGGAATGCTAAGCTCCACAATGAGTGTTTGAAAAGGGGGGGGGGGGTAGGTGGGTGGGTGAGTGGGGTAAAGGCATTTTTGAATTAATTAAAGGAATCCGATATCCCGATGAAACTCCGTGCACAAAGCGGAGCGCGAGAAGAATCCAGCCACTACCTTCCGCCTCTCCCCTTTGTCCATTCAAGAAACGTGTGGGGGGGGGGCGCGAGTGCAATCGTCAACCAAAAGAAGCGCACGAGGCGAAATTGGAGACGGCGTGATTCTTCGAAATACCCGGGGCGTGTGTTGTCGCGATCAAACACAAAAGTGGCAATTTTTTCCTGGGGGGGGGGTCTCGTTAGAGGAGTGGAGGAGGAGGAGGACCTTCAACGCTACCCCACGGCCGTCGATGTGCGTGGTTGTCCGTCGTTGTGTTTAAGGCCCACGAAGCAGGTCGATTAGCATCGGCTCGGGCTAACGCGCGCTTGCGAATGAAGCTCGAACATCCAAACGGCAAATTACGAGAACGGGCAGCGCAGCGGCAGATATGAGGCGTGAAGAATTCCCCCCCGCCCCCCCCCCGAGTTGGTTTCTTTTATAAATGTGCGGTATGGCCTGGAGATGGGGGGTGTGGGGGGGGGGGACAAACCCGGTTCACGTGGTCCTCGGTTCGTTGCGATTGTTCACCCGAGACGCCTATTAACAGCTGCCTCAATGACAATATTCCGAAGATCATCATCAATGACAATATTCCGAAGATCATCATCAATGACAATATTCTGAAGATCATCATATATGACAATATTCCGAAGATCATCATCAATGACAATATTCCGAAGATCATCATCAATGACAATATTCCGAAGATCATCATCAATGACAATATTCCGAAGATCATCATCAATGACAATATTCCGAAGATCATCATCAATGACAATATTCCGAAGATCATCATCATCAACGTACTGCTACTGCCGTCCTGAAATATATATGCCCATAATCCCACTGCTGCAGAAAGAGACGATGTAGTCGTAGGGCATGAGGATGAGTGGGCCTCGATGTAGACTCACGTCCCAATGTTTGTGTCGATTCATATTGTGAAGGACTGCTTTATATATATATACACGGTTAAAGGTGCAGCCCTCCAATTTCTTGCGCGTACCACTGCTGGCAAAAAGGCCTCCCCGCTAAATAAACTCTACAGCGCTCCTCTAAAAAAGTACTTGGCCTTCTCTTCCATGCTGGTCAGATATTTTGGAAGAGGTTTTATATCATAGTTTTACACATTAAAAATTAAAGGTCAACATCAAAATCTACGTTATGGATCTGTATTCTGAGGCAGGCGTCCATTAGAGAAGGGCAACACATGGAGAATACGCGCAAATCGTTTGTCCAAGATAAGTAATACATTTATTCATGCTCTCCAGGTTAAAAGGGAATTACCATTGAACTTCTGTACAGATTGAGCTGTAAGTTATGCAATCAGCAGGTCGATTATGGTGGGGTACAGTGTGGGTACGCCCACCACATCTCGGTAGGCCAAACACCCTCGAGCGGACCTCCCTAGAACACCCTCTCATGTGGAGGCCCTTCTGTCAGCAGCGGCATGAGCCAGGAATTTGCAGGGCCTGCACCTTTAACATTTGATTGACAACAAAGTCGTCCCAAGAGTTGACGAAAAAATAACCCCCCTCCTCCCCCCCCCCCCCCAAAAAAAAGAAAACCTTGCCAGCGGCCGAATAAATGGTACAGACCAGAATCCTGCGAAATTAACGTTGCCCTTTGCGGCGTTTATGCAGGTGAAAGCCTTGCCTTGCAGACATCTGTTGGCCTTTTAAAATAGTGAACCCAGCGAAATGGGGCACATGCTATATATGGGGCCAGCGAAAGGTGAGGACAACATTAAACAGGCGGTTTTTGTGCTTTGGAGACTCAATAGACCTGAGCAGAGGTCACCAAACTGCGGCGAGTGAGTTGGCACAGGCCAAAGCAGTTACGATGGATGAGATTAAGCAAGAATTCTAGACCACGTTTTTCCTTCCTCCAATTTGTACTTTATTATATATTTTTCTAGGTAGAGTATTCTAAAGACATGACCAGCCGTGATCTATCGACTGCTGAATGAAGGTCTCTCACCTGCCCCCATCCCATACCAAGTTATTGACATCGATCTCGATCCAACGATGCAACGAAACCATCTGGCTCCTAGCTCCTGCGCGCAAACACTCAAGTGACGTAACAAGTTCGCTAAATATAATGGGGGGACAATCTGTCAAAAGGCAACCCCCCCCCCCCCCCCACAACTGGTCTAAACGCAAGAGAGTATCCGTGCGATTATTCCTAAAAGGCGAACCGAGACAAGAATGATGACACAACGGAGGTTGGCAAGAGCAGGTTGGAGAGTGGTCTTAGAGAGCACTCAACTTAATCTTCTTGGTTCTTTCGGTAAAGTCATCACGTAGAATGGAAATAATAAAATAATAAAAATAAAACATAATAAAATAATTCTCACGACGTTTCGGCCACAACTCAAGTAGCCGTCCTCAGGTGGAGAACAGGTTACTTGCGTTGTGGCCGAAACGTCGTGAGAATTATTTTATTATGTTTTATTTTCATTATTTTATTACTTCCCTTCTACGTGATGACTTTACCGAAAGAACCAAGAAGATGAATCCCTGCAGTCACGAATGCTTTAAATCGAAATCACTCAACTTTCAGCGAATATGTGACTATTGTTTTTTTGACATGTGCAAAGTGTACTATCGCTTAATGTCAAATACATGTCAATCGTTACAATTTTCACACGAGGAAATAAAGTTGTTTGCTCCAAGGAACAACATTTTAAAGCGAAACTTTAGGAATCGTTAATTCGCAGGCGGTAGTAAAGGAGTCGTGATTTTTGGGGCTCAGTAAAGGTGGAGGGATGAAGGTGGGGGGGGACGCGGGGGGAGGGGGACGCGGGGGGGGGACGCGGGGGGAGGGGGACGCGGGGGGAGAGGGACGCGGGGGGGGGGGACGCGGGGGGGGGGGACGCGGGGGGAGGGGGACGCGGGGGGAGAGGGACGCGGGGGGGGGGGACGCGGGGGGGGGACGCGGGGGGAGGGGGACGCGGGGGGGGACGCGGGGGGAGGGGGACGCGGGGGGGGGGGGGGACGCGGGGGGGCGCGGGGGGAGGGGGACGTGGGGGGGGGGCATCCACGCAATGTTAAACTTTATCCCATTGACCACAAAATCTACCAAGAAGATTCTGGAAACATTTAATCTTAAATTTAATTTCTATCAAGCTTTGAGACGCTCACAAATGGTATTATTTCAGTCACTCAGTAGAAGCGAATCGGTATTTATTAAATATATACAAAACCATAATATCTACATTGACAACATTTTAGCCTAACTATTTTAGATGTTTTTAGGCGTACGTAGGCAGGAGCAAGATGTATCGTGTAAATTGGCAGGAGCAAACCCACACGCGGAAAAAAACGCCCCAAAGTTGCACAAAAACAAAGATCCCCCGTATAACCTTAACAGACTGTTGGGGCAAGTGCTGTTAGCGAGCACCAATGAAGGCCGCCACGGCACACGAGGGGGTGGGATGTGCAACACAACGCCCAGCCGCCTTTGTCTCTCTAGTGGCGATGTTTACACATCGCACCGGGTACACATTTGAGGCTGAGTCTACGTAGGGGAGGCCCAGCACCGGGACCGGTTCAGATAATCGTCACTGGGTGTTGGCCGTGAGCAGCGTGGCGCTAGCCGCCAGCAAGCACCGACAATGGCAGTCATGTTAACAAGGAGGCAACTTTGTTCACATGCTTGACAGGTGAACAGTAACCACCCAATTAGCAAACTGGGTTAAAAAAGTTAAATTGCTCGCAATGCACTTTGGTTAGAGAGCAAAACAGGCGACCCCGTTTGAAAAGCCGGAACCCTGGCAAATACCGCGTCGCGCGTTGTAGAATTAGCAAAAAAAAACACCACATTTTATTTTACACTTCAGTTTTGGTTTGTTTCCAGCTGTCACAATTACAATTTTTGGCTTGGATAGTCAGACGTCAAACATTACTTGTCGCATGCAGAGTGGGTGGGGGAAAAGGGTTGCCTCCCCCCCCACCGCCCGCCCCCCCACCCTCGACTTTTACGGACCGCAGTTCACTTGCAGGGGATGGCCAGGACGAAGCTCTGTGATATCCACTTCCGTGGGGCCGTTCTCCAAAAACACGAAGTTGGTTGGGCACCGTTTTAGTTTTTTGTGCGCGCGAGAGAATCGAACGCATTCTTTCGCCTCTCGTGACAGCGCGAATCGCGTGAACATTTTTGTTTATTTTGTTGACAGAAATACAACAAACAGAATGTAAAACCCGCAAAAAAGGGCACCGCGAGGAGAGTAACGCGACAGCGTGGGGCGTTTGGCGAACGCGCGGGCACGAGCCTCGCGCAAGCCACGCTCTGCTGGGCAACATCAGAAGGAGGGTCGCGAGGCAAATGAAGTCGGATGAAAGCGCGCGGCTCTTTTTTTGGGGCAATGGTTTGGGGAAGGGGGTTAAAATGAGAGGGCCTGTTGCTGCGGTGGTAGGGGGGGGGCGGGGGCGGAGTGAAGTGGAGGATAAGTGGGCACGGTCCCGGGGCCCCCTGCTGCCTCCGCTTGGTTCCCACAGGAGCTCCATTCTCACGCGGTGGCAGGGGGTGAACGAGGATGAACAATGGGGCGGCGAGGGGACAGGGGAGGGACAGACGGAGGAGGAGGAGGAGAGGGTGAGGGCGAGAAGCGGGTTTGATGAACAGCGTTGGGAAGCGTCCGAGCAGAGTTGCGAACAGTGGCGTTTCGCGGTCGGCATGGGCCCGTGGGAGTCCTGCGCAGTTGCACCGCCTGCACGCGCGATGGCTCGATGCCACCGATCAGGGCTGAGGGCATGCGCGGATACGAGGTGACAGACGGAGAGAACAGAATGGCGCAAAACTATCCACGAGCGTAAAGCAGGGAGCGATGAATCAGTCGGTGTGCCGATTTTATTATAATAAAATCACCCGGAATTCAACAACAACAACCGCCATTCGCCACTAATTGGCGGTGACGTCACCACGACGCTTGTGCCAGGCCAAGTGTACCTTGAGGCCACGTGAAGTGTCGAGCGCCCGCTGGCAGGAGGTCACGGGGCAGACCCAGGTGCCACGGGTCGACTGACCGAGATGACCGAGATGACTGGCTGATGCACCACCTGTGCCCCCTACTGTACCAACTTGCTGTGCTTTAGCCACCCGGCGCTCCGCTCGTTGTTGTGAGCGTCGCTCCTCCGCCCTCCGTTGTTGTTGGAGGGCGACTGCCGCCAAACTGCCCAGTAGCGTCCTTCACGAGCCTCCTCCACAGAGGCCGATCTTGACACCGCTGGTACCAGTCATCGGCAAGTCCACTCAGCTCCACGTCCTCCTGTACCACATCACTCCATCTCGCGCACACGCACACACATCATCATATCTCAGAAGTCAAGCAGGGGGTGAGCCTGGATCACTCCTTCCAAGCATAAGCCAAGGTGTCCAAGTTGCTGTAGGTTGCGTCAGGACCACGTTGTCAGCAGAGGGAAACCCAAACAGCATCCGTTGTTGTGCTGTACAACGCTTCAAAACGTCTATGCTCTCCCCCCGCCTTCAGCAACACATCATGGGGAAGTGTGGTCAAAGACAAGGACAAAGATCCCCCGTATAGCCTTAAGACTCTTGGAGCAAGAGCTGTTAGCGAGCACCTATGACGGCTGGCACGGCACACGACGGGGTGGGTGGCCAGCACCACGCCCGGCCGCCTTTGTCTCCCTAGTGGCGATGTTTACACACCGCACCAGGTACTCGTGAGACCGAGTCGACCTAGGGGAGGCCCAGGACCGGTTCAGATAATCGTCACTGCTGTTGCCGTGAGCGAGAATCGAGTCTGGACAAACAACCCCCTTCTGACCTGCACAGAGCGGGGGGGGGGGGGGGGCAGCCCTCATCCAGCAGTGGATTAATAACAAGGGCTGTACGTGTACATATAGGTTCTATTCAAGGACAAAACAAGCTCATACATTTTCGAACGTATTCACGACGTTTTCTTTTGAGTGCAAGGAGAATTAATGCGGGTGAAATTTTAACGGCGCATCATTATCTTTCATACGACCTGCTGCTAAACAACGCAATTGTGCAAAAACGGACTGACGGCTCGTGTCTGCGTGTGTTTACAGGGACTCATCTACTTACGAACACTCGATCTGAACCGACAAATTGTCGGTTCAGATCGTGAGTAGTAAGTTCAACCGCCGCGAAATAGATGGTGGTGGTGGTGGCATCTACATCTACAGAACGTGAAGAACGAGTGACATCTACATCTGCAGAACGTGAAGAACCAGTGTCATTTACATCTGCAGAACGCGAAGAACCAGGTGGCATCTACATCTGCAGAACGTGAAGAACCAGTGGCATCTACATCTACATTACTTTAAGAACCAGTGGCATCTACATCTGCAGAACGTGAAGAACCAGTGGCATCTACATCTACATTACTTTAAGAACCAATGGCATCTACATCTGCAGAATGTGAAGAACCAGTGGAATCTACATTACTTTAAGAACCAATGGCATCTACATCTGCAGAACGTGAAGACCCAATGGCGTCTACATCTACAGGAGATTACACAACTGTCAAAGCCATTCCCCGTGTTTAGTGTGCATACCGTACAACATGTTTGGAATCGACAGGAGTAAAATTGGATTTACGAACCAATCGACTCACGAACCTAACTCGTTCGTAAGTAGAGGAGTACCTGTACTGCATTCACCGAGGAGGGCTCGGAAGTGAACATCTTCGCAAGTGCGCAATGTAGATTGTTCCGAGTGACGCGTACGGCCAAGCCACCCAACCACCCCCTCCATCAAAATCACCGCATTCATTATTTACGATGTTATTAATTTGTTTTCGCACCTTCGACGCAAAAGCCACGAACATTATCCGTCCGCAAAAGGGGACAAACGTGACCCTCGGCGTGGCGCTCCGTAAAACGAGACGAAGCGCCTCTCTCGGGTTGTGCTTTCTTGGCACAGAAAACAAGAAAAAGTCTCAAGATTATTACAAAAACAAAACAAACAAAGAAACCACACCGCATCTGGCACGCGGTGGCAAACGTTGAGTTTGTTGTCCTTACCCCACGCACCTCCGATTCGCACGGTCGGCTACGTACGGTGCGAGAAAGCAGTTCAACACACAGTGGCTTCATTGTTGTTATGATTATTTTAAACGGCACTCCATACGGAAAACCTGTAGCGCACACACGGTCCACGCGCCCATAACGTCATGGGGATAATAAGCGGCTTTCATCATCATCATCAGCGTCGTTGTCACACAATGCGAGTCACTCCACCCAGCGAGCCTCTGTGACACTTGCTGCCAAAAGGTGTGGTCCTAAAAAAAAAACCGCCCCATATAAAAACTGAAGTCATGAGTCGGGGCGAGTGCTCCTTTTGCAGCAGCCAGATGCGATTTTTTAAAAGCCACGTTTAAAATAAATGTATCCAGGTGTAGGTGTTGTAGGTCAGAGACAGACAGACAGAGAGACACGGTACGCCCGGTTTGCGTTGTCAATCCACCGCCGCGCTTGAGGATCTCTCTCCAAGTTGCTGTTATTGTTGTTGTGACATTCTGGCCGTGCCCCTACTGGACATCTCTGGGGTGGTGGGGGGGGGGGGGGTAAAGAGCTTCATAGTTCATCGGATTCCTCCAGCATGAATCGATATTTTGATTCTTCTGCGGGTTCTGTTTTGGCCATGCTTCCCCGTGCTGGTCAGTAGGAAGGGGGAGGGGAGGGCAGGACAGCTGTCTTGATCCTTCGCCACTGTTTATTAGCCGGAGTCGGGAATCAAACTCAGCTGGCCGTAGCATGTAGGAAGTGGGGCAGAGGGCCGACGTGGATTTTTACTGAGCAGCTCCTGTGCTGCCCGATAAATGTGGTTGGAGAGCCGTAGCACCAGCAAAACAACAACAACAACAACAAAACCTCACACCACGCGTTCGAGGGGACGACGCTCCACACGAGCATGCGGGCTCTCACAGCGCGTGTATTCGGGGCTGGCCGTTCCGCGTGTTGTTTCGCCACGATGTCCGACGTTTTCGCTCCACATGCCTGCTCAGGACCCCCCCCCCCCCCAGTTAGCCTATCACCAACCACCACACACCAGCGCGTACGAGTAGCCCCGATGCCTGGTTTCAATTACAGGGGTTTGGCTCGCGGTTGCCTAATCCTATTGAACAATGCGCGATCCAGGTAATCACGTTTGAACGCATCACTGCAGCTGCAGCGCGTAATTGCAACATTAACAATGACCGTATTCACCGGATTATAAGGCGCACTTTTCCCCTCCCACTAATTTCTTTATAAAAAAAAATTTAAGTGAATGGTGCGTGCGTTTTTATAACCAGATTAGGCATGTTGTGTGCGAGACCAGATTTGCGTCACTTTGTTGACACGCGACGCGAACTGTTGGTGGCACCGTCTTGCTTTCTGGAGCGTCGTTAGAATCAAGAAATAACCGACACACCCACACATTGCAGGGCTGTCCCTGTCGCCCCCCCCCATTTAAAAACGTATTTGCTCGGCAGTAATTGCAAGGCGACGCAGGCTTTTAAAGCGATTAGGAAATGTGATTTTAATAGCCTTTCAAAAAAAATGGTACATTTATTTTGCAAGAGGAGTAACCCTACACGTCACACCTTTACTGTCGGAGGAGCGGTGGCGCAGCAGTTGACGCGCTTTGCTCTGCAGCTGACCGCGCCAGATGGCCAACAATAGTGGCGAGAGATATCAGAATCGGTCGTTGTGGGGGGGGGGGGGCTGCATTCACCAACCTGCGCAGACCAGCGTGGTGAAGAGTGGTTAAAGCACTCCCATGGCAGGCACGGCAAGGGGAGGTCTTCATCAATTGGTGAATTCACTCAGGGTAGTAACATTCCTCCCTACAGCCACTCGTGCTGTCGACTCCCCGTGCGGTGTGTAAACATCGCCACTAGGGAGACAAAGACGGCCGGGCGTGGCACTTGCCACACCACCCCCCTCCCCCCCTCGTGTGCCGTGCTGACCTGAATAGGTGCCTCGCTAACAGTACTTGCCCCAGAATTTTGCCGAGGATATACGGGGGATCTTTGTAATTTTTTTACGTGGAATACATACGCGTTTTCAAGTTGGTCCAATACATTATGTTATTAAACATGCTTTACCCTATTATAGCCACGTCACGACAGAGTTAAATGGATTCTTAACCCGATATTTCTCAGGAAACGTAAGTCGTACTAAGCCAATTGTAATGTCGGCAGAATTAATTATTTTTTCTAGTAACGTTCCTTTCTCCCCCTACCTTCACACTTAGCGTGATACCGTCTAAACTAATTATTATTTTGCTTCGCTTCGTATGAAATGGGTCCTGGAAACAACACGCTCATTTTAAACTGCCGATCGTAATTTAAATTGAACCCAACTTCACATCCAATTCATTTTTTGCAAACTTCCCCCACTAAGAGAGCCGCTTATTGCATAAGAGCGAGGTCACGTGGAATGCTTGAGTCGATGTCGGTAGCAGATAACAACTCGAAGTAATAATAAGAGCGGCGGAGTTGGGCGGTGGCGCTGTGGGTTTGCACAATGCACAAACGAAATCGGTGACCCGAGTTATGAACGTACGTTGAACTTCTTTCGCACCGTACGTTGCCAACCGTGTTAACCAGAGGTGCGGTGGAAGGACAGACTAAACACACAAAAGCAGTTCTAACGAAATGAGTTCGTCAATGTAGACGGTGTGAAAGCGCACACCTCCAGTGGGCTTCCTAATATCGGAAGGAAGAACGTTCCAGACGGCCGCAGAAAGCGCGGCGTGAGGGGGGAAAGATCCTAATCCAGACGTGGATTGACATACGATGTTACGCATGCAGGCAATGTAGGAGAGGGAGAGAGAGACCACGTGTGATAGTGTATGTTCTTGTTCTTGATATCGAGGTTCGAGACGGCCGTTCGGCTTCCCGTGAAGATCTATGGTGACCATGATGCCCCCCCCCCTCTAAGAATTCAGGGGCTAAGCAACTCCAGAAGAACTCGCGCATTTTCCCGTTACCAAAAAATTGTCACGCAGCGCATACGCGCGCTTCAACACGCAGTTTAGTTCAAAATATTCAAAGAGTCGTCTTGCTGTACACACACACACACGAAGATGATATTATCAGGCGTCATACACAGGGCAATGTATGTCACTGCGTTGTCTGCACCACACTCGCCTCCTCTCCACTGCCAAACTTACACGAACTCACCGCTCTGCTCCAGCCCCTCCCTTCCATCCATCCATCCCTCCGGGGCCAACAAGCTTGCCCCCACCCCTCCCTCTGTTCCACACCAACCAACTCGACCTCCCCCCCACCTAACACTCCTCTCTCTCTCTCTCACACACACTCACTCACACAGTCACTCAGACGCGCGCACTCGGCTCGCAATACCCGGGGAGTTTTACGCAAAATAAAAAACCGATTGCGTCTCAGTCGCACCCAGCGGCTCTCACGCACGCGGTGCTTCTCGACTCGCGACTCGGGCAAGGAAGGCGGTTGAGCTCGGAGGGACGAGGGGGAGAGAGACACGCGCACACAGAGGGGAAGACGTAGATCCGACGGGAAGCCGATTCCGATATCAATCAGACAAACCCGACTATTTGAAACTGTCGCGGGTTTTTTTTTTTATTTAAAGCGAGAAGAGAGGGGGGAAAAAATCCACGCGCACAAATTGGCCAGACCAGCCACGTTTCGCTTGTAGGGTCTCCTGCAGAGACAACATTATCGATATTATTAATTACATAACATCCTCAAGGGAGATTATTTTTGTTGTTGGTGGTGGGTGTTTTTTTTTTTTTGACTCCAAGGATCTCTCTCCAGACCTTTTATTCTTTATTGCCGCAACTTTGTCGTTGCCTCCTCGAGAGCGCGAGCGGGGAGGGGAGCCGACGATGCCGCGACCGACGACGAGAAAACCCGCGCTCGCCTTCGTGGCGACGTCGGCGATGCTGTCGCTGCTGCTGTTGCTGTGCGCCGGAGGAGCGCGCGCAGGCGATCCCAGGAGCACCGCTGCGGACAGGACCTCTCATCACCCCTTGGGCCACGACATGGCCTCGGCGCACATGTTCAAGCTCTACGACAAGTACATGAAGGGAGGGAGCCGCTTCCTCGAGCAGAACACCATCCGCAGCTTCAAACCCGCAGTCGGTACGACCACACCGGCGCCTGTCTAATTAATCGCACGCGACAGCTCCTCGAGCGCGAGTGCGTGTGAGTGCGTGCGCGCGCACGGGTAATTGTTTCTACACTGATTGCCTAATTTGATTAAAACAATTATTGAAATCGAGGGGCAGTAGCCAGCGCGTGTGTGCCTACCGCGTACGCGTCCTACGATGATTAGCGCCGTGGCAGCTCCAGCGGTACCGTCTGTTAAGCGGAACAGTTGGACTTGAACATAGCCCAGGTGCGCGTGATTCACAATTGCTGAACTCCTTGCGGGTTTGTGCTCGGCATGTGCCCTGGCGCACGACGGGGAATTTAACGGAGAATCAGAAGGCGTACCGTACCCCTCCCGTCCCGTAGCTACTGCGTTCTGTGCAATCGCCTTCATGTTCTTCTTGGATCTTTCGGTAAAGTCACGTGACTTTACCGAAAGAACCAAGAAGATGAATCCCTGCAGTCACGAAAGCTTTAAATCGCCTTCATGTTCTGGCGCATCTTGGTCTCAGCTTCGTGCGTTCGGCTTGCTTGTGACGCATCGCGTTGTCACTGGGTTCGACCCATGCCACCCTTACGATTGGGTGTTCTCGACTGGTAACAGAACGTCTGTCTATCAATCAAGGGCCACGTGTCACCCATCACACAGCCAGATCAGCCGGATTGCTACCCATACTGTTGGATATCTGAGGCTAAGCAGGTGTTGAGATTTTTTTTTTAAACTGCAGATTTCCGGTACAGTCGTGGTACAAAAAATATAAAACTTTAATCGTTGACTGAACCCCCACCACCACCATCACCACCATCACCACCATCAGCACCACCCGCCCCGACAACTGACAATCAGACGCTACAGATCGCAAGCAATCGAGGTGCTTGGTCGAACACGTCATTTTATTGAACCCCACCTCTCCTTACGTTGCAGTGGTCTGAATTCAAAGTTGGGCTCGTGGTTCGGTTGTGCGGCCCGCCTGGGCTTTGCCGCGTGTTGTAGGAGGCGTGCGGCTGCGAGAGGTGACCGTCAGATGGGAGCGCGGATTGCCACCTCCTCGTGTGTTGGTGAGGGGGGTTTTCTCCGGATTTTCTGGCTTCCTTCTGCTGCGTTTACGCTTCTTGTCCTTCCCACTCTCCCCCCCCACCTCACGCACGTACGGTGCGAAAGAAGTGCAACATACATACACGGAGCCACGTACTCAATTATGAAATATTCCTGGCGTCTCGGTGTAGCAGCAGGGACCTCCTGGAAAGAGACTAAAGCCCGAGGACTCCTTGTGAGGGTTTTGACTGTGCAAATAATTGACGCGTGCCACGTGCGGTTAGCGAGTGGTGGCATTTGTGGGTGCTCGCCGCATTGCTGTGCCGTCCTTCAATCAGATGTGTCGATGCACGTACACATGGAGAGTACTTTACAGTGAACGCCTTTAATGATCGATGCGTGACAACAGCGACTTGCTTTGCTTAAATGAACAAATAGGCGCTGTGAGTGATGTGACCGGCTCCACACCGAATCGTCAAAAATGCGTGCTTTGTAATCGGCTCCTCCGTCCTGACCAGCGTGGTGGATAAGTATGGTCAAATCACCCCCCCCCCACTCCGCGCCCCCCCCATAACCGACACGGTCTGTGGTGAGAGGCCCTCATCCAGCAGTGGATAGACAAAGGGGGAGGGGAGTGTGGAGCAGTGTATGTACATACGTGTTGTTGTATGTCTCACACAAGTTACGTGTCTTGGTTATGATATTATGTTTTGTGTGGTATGTGTCATTTGTCTTTGCTGTAAGTTATCTGTTGTGGAATATCATTGTATGTGTGTTGAACTTCTTTCGCACCGTACGTAGCCACCCGCGCTAATCGAAGGTGCGATTATTACAATATTTGTATAGTTCAAATAGGATTACTCTAATCTCAGATTTAAATTAATATTACTTTCATTACAATGCCTACTGATTAAAACAATGAAAATTTAAATTTTAGTTTTTACATATATATATAAACTCTGACGTCGATTTGCTGTTATTGTAATTGGTACTAGCGTGATTTATAAACCTATTTAAAATGTAAACATCCAAAGAGGCGCTGCTAAGTCCTGACTTGACTCTCAAGAGTTGCGCATTACCTTCAAGGGAAATTAAGCACTTGGGGTTGAGCTGTATTTATATTCACGGTTGGAGTGGCGAGCGCCTTAATAACCATTAAAATAAACACAAACGGACAATGTTTATATTCTCGCTTATATTTCAATTTTACGCGAACGAAAAATAACTTAACGGCCTTAAGTGAATATTGCTGAAGACAACAACAACAACAAAAAAGCCAACCATTATTTTGCAGCCAAAAGCCTTTGTTATTTAAAGAAGTTTTCTTCAAAGGGGGGTTTCCCCTTTGCGAACCCGAGTGCCCGCCTGTGGGTTTAAACAACATTTCTCCAAAAAATTCCGAGTATTCTGATGTCTTCGCTGAGTTTTAGAGAACGCCCTCTGCCGTTCGTTCCCTTCAAGGTGCACTCCGCGTGTATTTGACGCGAGCTTTACAATTAATCGTGGCGCTTTGTTTACTCGAATAAGTGCTATTTAACCAAAATAAAAGTTGTTTGGAACATGGATCGGGCTGTTATAGTGGAACACGTCTGGAATATGTTGTAGAATGAATGAATTGAAGACGGCCGTTGATGGGTTTTTAAGTCGAAATTCGCTACACGAGACAGATTACATCCAAGAACAGGAGGCTCTAGTTTTGGGAATGCTACTGTCAGGTATCGATCACGTCACGTGATGCCAGCAGAGGCCGTTAAAGATAATTAATTCCGTTTTCGAGAAACTAGAAAGTCACTCGATGTATGCGGATTTCTTGAGATTGCCTCCTACCCAATGGAAACCGCAGTGAAGTCGTCGGCTTCTTCAATGTCACTCGATTCTGTCAGCTTGCTTTTGTGTTTCAGGATTGCTTGTTGTGTTCAGTTTGTCGTCAATTTCCCCGGCACCTCCGATAAGCACCATTGGTTACGCACGGTGCGAAAGAAGTCCCACAAACATACCTGCATCAGTGGATTAACAACTCCGCTGAAAATCGTTAATCAGTTATCAATTGATTCCACCTCCTCCCCCAAAAATGTTTTATATTTGACTGCTCGACACGGTTCGATGACCCTGCCCTATTTTTGATTCCACCATCGATCCGTAGAGTTTCGAGACAAGGGCATGATCTTCACGTTCAACCTCACGTCCATCCCCAACTCGGAGAAGATCTTGGCCGCGTCGTTCCACTTCACCGCTGACGAGCTGAGCCCAGGCCGAGGTTCCTGGTGCGCCCACAATCGCCGCTCGCCCTGCCTGGGTCCAAGGTCCGCCGATCTCCTTCAGTTCGCCCTCTGGGGTTCTTCTTCAAGTCCCGGCCTTCCTCGTGGCTTCTCCTCATCCCCCACCACTTCGTCATCCTCCTCCTCCTCGTCATCTTCCTCGTCCTCCTCCTCGTGGTCCTCCTCCCACGCGGGCTCCAAGGGCTGGCAGGTACGGGACGTGACCTCCCTGGTGAAGAACGCGAGGACGCGTGGAGACGCGCTCCTGTACGGGGAGGCGCGCCTCGCTCGCCGCCGAGACATGCACAACGTGCTCTTCAACATCAACAACATCAACAACAACAACATCAACAACAAAAACAGCAGCAGCGGCGGCGGCGGTGGCAACGGCCTCCCGTGGGAGAACTCGCCCTACCTGCTCGTCTACGCAAACGACTCCGAGATCCTGGAGCCCAACAGCGTGGTGACGACGCTCCAGCGCTACGGGCGCTTCCCGTTGCACGAGGAGCGCGACCCGGCCGCGAACCGAGCGCACAACGCCACGGCCGCCGCGCAGGGACGCCGGCAGCGCAGAGCCGCGCTGCCCCCGTCCCTACTCGACAACGAGCTTCCCGACGACGATGACCACCACCGCGACGTGGTCGTCAGCCCGGGCCTCGCGGGGGAGGAGGACAACAACGCGAGCGAGGCGGCGTCGTGGAGCGAGCGGCCACGCGGCACGGCCGCGGAGGGCTCCGAGGGCGGCATCGGCTCGACCGTGACGAAGACGTCGTCCCGACGCAAGGCTGCGGCGTCGAGGAGACGCGAGGGGGAGAGGCGCAGGGGCAAGGCCACGTTCAGGAAGGCGGCTGTGGTGGTGGGCAAGGGGCGCGGAGGAGCGAGAGCTCAGCAGCATCATCAGCAGCAGCATAATCAGCAGCAGCAGGCGGCGTCCCGAATGCTGAGCTTTGACGAGCAGACGCTCCGGCAGGCGCGGCGGAGGCAGATGAAGGAGCCGCACACGTGCGCCCGGCGCGCCCTCCGCGTGGACTTCGCGGACATCGGGTGGAGCGAATGGATTATCTCGCCCAAGGCGTTCGACGCGCACTACTGCGCGGGCGTGTGTCGCTTCCCCATGTCCAAGGTGAGGAGAGGGCGGGTGGGTGACGGGTGACGGGTGAGCAAACCATTAAGGTAACAAACTATGTTGGGTTTAAATTTCGATTGAAAGCTTTCGTGACTGCAGGGATTCGTCTTCTTGGTTCTTTCGGTAAAGTCACGTAGAAGGGAAATAATGAAATAATAAAAATAAAACATAATAAAATAATTATTACGACGTTTCGGCCACAACGCAAGCAGCCGTCCTCAGGTGAGAACGGCTGCTTGCGTTGTGGCCGAAACGTCGTGAGAATTATGTTGGATTTTTTATGTGATCAAGTAAGGTCCCCACTGAGCTGTATCGGAAGTGACCTGATCACAAATGATAGCCCCAACGAAGTGGCTCATCACGTTGGATATTGATAGCAGCCAGATACTCTAAACACGTGTTTCTAAATGTGGAGGGGAAAACCGGAGGACTCGGTTAAGAAATCCACGCGACCACTGCGATGGAGACGCGCAAACTCCAAATATGCAGCAGGCGTCAGGGTCGGGGTCAAACCCACGATCTCCTGCATACCAGGCGAGGTAGTTAACATCTCCGAGCCACCGTGATGATGATGAGAGAGAAAAAGAGACACGCAAACTCCAAATATACAGCAGCAGGAGTCAGGAGTCTGGATCGAGCCCACGACCTCTTGCATACCGGGCGAGGTAGTTAACATCCTGCAATCACACGACCCACAGCCATGGCGGTCGTCTTGCCTGCCTGGCAAGTTTTTTGTTTTACGATTATTTTGTTTTTTACGGCCCATGTGGCAATCCACTGCTGGATGATGGCCGCGACCCGTGGGAGGATGGGTGGGATGCGTGGCGAGGTTGCAGCGACATACTTGGTAGGACAATGTACCATCTACGAACACATTCTTTGCACCCTTAAAATCAGATCTGTATTAAATTAAATAAAAACATGCATTCTGTGAAAACGAATATTATAATAATAATAATAATATACGGGCCTTTGTCTATCCACTGCTGGATGAAGCTCTGTCGGTAGTGGGGGTGGGGGTGGGTTGTTGGAGCACACTTCAGGCTGAGCGGAGCGGAGCGAGGACGCCGTTGTCTGTCCAGTGCTGTTGTGTACACACAACGCCAGCTTATTCATTTCAGGCTAAGTCGACCTAGGGAAGTTCCCACGATCGATGCAGATTCGCCAACTCGCCGCCGATGTTAGTCCCGTCCTTGAATCAAGCACGAGGGACGTCACGCACCTAGGGGGGTGGGGGGGGTGTCAGACATTTGTGACGATGTGTGACAGTTGGGGGCGGGGGGGGTTGAGAAATGTGACGTCACATCAAAATGCGCAACTTTAAATACATATAGACAACACGTTCTATTTAATAAAATAGACTTTTTAATAAATGTTTTCTCCTACAACATCAGAGTGCAGCGCCACATTAAATACGCACTACAATGACAATAGTTTAAAGCGATTTAAAGCATGTTTTATATTTTTTGTGGGGGGGGGGGGGGCAGAGCTTTGTGACGTCATATTTGAGGGGGGGTTCTGACTTTTTGTGACGCTGTGTGACGACGGGGGGGGGGTCAAAAATCGTCAAAAATCGCGTGACGTCATTTATGGACGGCCCCATAGGGCGGCGGCGCGCTAAGCGTGGCACCACCGCTCTGCCCCGGACAGCAATTTCCCAACTTCATGTTTGCGCTTCTCCGAGTTAGTGCGTCAGTCACGTCATCCTGCGCGGAGCTTTGGGCGTTCTCCTGTTGCGTGCCCGGGGTTTGCTTCGGGTACTCAAAACTCCGGCGAAACAGCCTGCAGAGCTGATGATCGCCAATGTACGACCAATGGTTTTGATCTCTGTGAAAGAAAAACAATAGCGGAACGATGCTAGCCTGACGGTGTTTTTGGAAGCGTCTTTAACCCCCTTGCTGCTAACACACGTAGCTTTAGGAGGCTTCACGACACTCGTGCAAATGTCATTTTACTTAGAATTGCAGACTTTGGAAAAACAGAAAAAACATTCGCCCCGTCTATAGGACAGGGCCTGCGATGTCTCGCTGATTACACTGGTCAACACAATTTTTCTGGCATCAGGTATTCCAACGGTTGTAAGGTAATTTTGGGGTGCCGATTCCAAATCTGGCATCAGTTTTTGTCTATCAAATCAGGTTTTTGAGATATCAAATATTGCATTTTCAATAAAAACTGCAGAAGAAAAATATTAAATAAATGTGATATTATAAACACACTATCCTAAAAATACAGCACCATAGTTTAACACTAAAGCAGTCACTGACTCGCAACAACTTTCCACCATAAGTGACAGAGTTAATTTCTGGTAAAATAAATGAAAATGGGGTATGCCGATAGCCTTAAAAATGAGATGTGATTGAGCAAATCTGAGATCAGATTTGGAATCAGCACCCTGAAATAAGTCTAAAACAGCTGCAAAAGTCCAGGGCAGATGAAAACGTTTTTTTTTGTTGACCAGTGAAGCCGCCGTCGTCGTTTGAGAGAGGTTCGGCCACACACGCCCTGTGAACCAGCGCTGCTAATAATAATAATAATAGTTCAATTTGTAACGCGCGCAAATTTGCAGACATAGTGGCCGCAACTCAGAGGCGCGGAGCCAAGCTCAGAGTCGCTCAAAAGCACGTGGTTGTAGAGGTGAGTTTTTAAGTGTCTCTTGAAGGAGGCGATTGAGGTGATGCTGCGAATGTGCAGAGGGATATCGTTCCATACTGTTGGGGCTGCGGCAATGATCGGGTGCTTGGCTGGCAGATGAAGCAGATTTGTAAAGAAGCTACGAAGCCCCCCGTTGTGCTGCGAGGTAGTCAAGAGGTGGCGATCACAGCCAGTTGGTTATTGAATCCCGCTCGGGGCTGAAGTCGTTTTCCCCTCGGACGCACGGGGTTTTCTCCGCGTGCTCAGGTTTCCTCCACCTCCAATCCACGCACTCGGTCATAGAGTTGGCCAACCATGCACATGCATGACCCTCCTGAAACAAAAAAATTGTCTTACGACTCGGTAAGCCTTTCCTGGATATTGTGGCATTTGTATTATTCATATCAAATTCGTTCGCCAACGATCGTTTATTTTCGTGCATTTCTTATCGAAAATCTGCGATTATCTCCATGCCCAAGAATAGCAAAAATCACCAGTGATGCCCTTGGTCCGTTTGGTCAAGACGTCAATCCACGTGGCGCTTACCATAGCTAGGGTCACGTGGTTCTTCCCATAGCTAGGGTCACGTGGTGTGGTGCTCACCATAGCTAGGGTCACGTGGCTCTTACCATAGCTAGGGTCACGTGGCGCTTACCATAGCTAGGGTCACGTGGCTCTTACCATAGCTCGGGTCACGTGGCTCTTACCATAGCTAGTGTCACGTGGTTCTTACCATGGCTAGTGTCACGTGGTTCTTACCACAGCTAGAGTCACGTGGCTCTTACCATAGCTAGGGTCACGTGGCTCTTACCATAGCTAGTGTCACGTGGTTCTTACCACAGCTAGAGTCACGTGGCTCTTACCATAGCTAGGGTCACGTGGCTCTTACCATAGCTAGGATCACGTGGTGCTCACCATAGCTAGTGTCACGTGGTGCTCACCATAGCTAGGGTCACGTGGCGCTTACCATAGCTAGGGTCACGTGGCTCTTACCATAGCTAGGGTCACGTGGCTCTTACCATAGCTAGGGTCACGTGGCGCTTACCATAGCTAGGGTCACGTGGTGCTCACCATAGCTAGGGTCACGTGGCTCTTACCATAGCTAGGGTCACGTGGCGCTTACCATAGCTAGGGTCATGTGGCTCTTACCATAGCTAGGGTCACGTGGCTCTTACCATAGCTAGGGTCACGTGGTGCTCACCATAGCTAGGGTCACGTGGCTCTTACCATAGCTAGGGTCACGTGGCGCTTACCATAGCTAGGGTCACGTGGCGCTTACGACAGCTAGTGTCACGTGGTGCTCACCATAGCTAGGGTCACGTGGTGCTTACCATGGCTAGGGTCACGTGGCTCTTACCATAGCTAGGGTCACGTGGCGCTTACGATAGCTAGTGTCACGTGGTGCTCACCATAGCTAGGGTCACGTGGTGCTCACCGTAGCTAGGGTCACGTGGCTCTTACCATAGCTAGGGTCACGTGGCGCTTACCATAGCTAGTGTCACGTGGTGCTCACCATAGCTAGGGTCACGTGGCGCTTACGATAGCTAGGGTCACGTGGCGCTTACCATGGCTAGTGTCACGTGGTGCTTACCATAGCTAGGGTCACGTGGCTCTTACGATAGCTAGTGTCACGTGGCGCTTACGAGAGCTAGGGTCACGTGGCGCTTACGATAGCTAGTGTCACGTGGCGCTTACGATAGCGAGGGTCACGTGGTGCTCACCATAGCTAGGGTCACGTGGCGCTTACGATAGCTAGGGTCACGTGGTGCTCACCATAGCTAGTGTCACGTGGCGCTTACGATAGCTAGTGTCACGTGGTTCTTACCATTGCTAGGGTCACGTGGCGCTTACGATAGCTAGGGTCACGTGGTTCTTACCATTGCTAGGGTCACGTGGCGCTTACGATAGCTAGGGTCACGTGGTTCTTACCATTGCTAGGGTCACGTGGCGCTTACGATAGCTAGGGTCACGTGGTTCTTACCATTGCTAGGGTCACGTGGCGCTTACGATAGCTAGTGTCACGTGGTTCTTACCATTGCTAGGGTCACGTGGCGCTTACGATAGCTAGGGTCACGTGGTTCTTACCATTGCTAGGGTCACGTGGCGCTTACGATAGCTAGGGTCACGTGGTTCTTACCATTGCTAGGGTCACGTGGCGCTTACGATAGCTAGGGTCACGTGGTTCTTACCATTGCTAGGGTCACGTGGCTCTTACCATAGCTAGGGTCACGTGGTGCTTACCGTGGCTAGTGTCACGTGGTGCTTACCATTGCAAGGGTCACGTGGTACTTACCATAACGAGTGTCACGTGGCTCTTACCATGCCTAGGGTCACGTGGCTCTTACCATTGCAAGGGTCACGTGGCACTTATCATAACGAGTGTCACGTGGCGCTTACCTAGCTAGGCTCTGCATTGCGTTGAATCCGTTTTCCATGCCCCCCCCCCCCCCCGTCTCAACAAAATGTATACAAATAAAAAGTAGACGTGGAGCGGTGGATAGATATATTGATATGCTTCAATGTTCAAATATCCATACTCCAAATATCCAAATTGCGTGTGCAAGAATCATTGTTGTATCTAGATTCGTACGTGTTGTGCGAAATGGGTTCAACTTGAACCCCTGCAAGCCCCACTTGTGGCCGCTACATTCACCACCACGACAATTAGATATTGTGAGTAAAATCACAATCTTAGATCACAACGGTTAATCGAATCACAGGGAAGGGGAAGCATTCCGAATTTGGAGAGGGCTGTGTCTTGCCATAGTAATGTGGAATGTCCCCAACGTCCGTCGGGCCAAGAGAGGTAACGAGCATCATAATTGGTTATTTACCCTTTTATCTGGCAACAAAACTGACACCTTTTTTTACAAGGAGTCATGTTTGCATAGACCACAATACCTGCAGTCATAATGCAAACAACAAACACAACTCTGATAATATATGCACTGTCCTTGAAGTTGATTGGTCCACACCCGAGACAGCTTTCCTTAGAGCCTAGTTTCACATGGTGTTGGACCAGATGACGCCAAAAGGCGCACAGCTTTCTAAGGAAAGCTGTCTCGGGTGTGGACCAATCAACTTCAAGGACAGTGCATACATTATCAGAGTTATGTTTGTTGTTTGCATTATGGCTGCAGGTATTGTGGTCTATGCAAACATGACTCCTTGTAAAAAAAAAGGTGTCAGTTTTGTTGCCAGATAAAAGGGTAAAAAAACAATTATCATATTTTTTACTGGCAAATGAGGTACCAATGGTGTAAATGCTTACCCCGAGCTCTCATACTCTGATGGTGCATTGTCTTTGAGTTGTGCGCCTTTTGGCGTCATCTGGTCCAACCCATGTAAGACTAGGCTCTAAGGAAAGCTGTCTCGGGGGTGGACCTATCAACTTCAAGGACAGTGCATACATTATCAGAGTTGTGTTTTTGTTTGCATTATGACTGCAGGCATTGGTCTATGCAAACATGACTCCTTGTAAAAAAAGGTGTCAGTTTTGTTGCCAGATAAAAGGGTAAAAAACCAATTATCATATTTTTTACTGGCAAATGAGGTTCCATGGAACGAGCATCGTCAATCGGTCCTCGGAGCACGGGAATATTCCCCCTCGTGGTCTGCAGTTCCTAATCGCACTGCCTCCCGTGTCTACGCTTCGGTATAGGTCAATAGACGTCAGTCGCCTGAATGTAGCGTACGCACAAAGGCCTCCCTATGCCGATGGAAATAGAACCCTTGAATGGTTGCATAGTCGTATACGTGCGGTGTGTCTGTGTGTGTACGTGTGGTGTGTCTGTGTATAAACACGCGTTTTGTGAAGTAAGATCGGGTTACCGGTGAATGTAATGGCACAAGTGCAGTGACTTCTTACATTTAAGCGTACAGTATATGTTTGCGTTGGATTTAAACCACGGCGAGTATATTTAGCAGGGCTAAATGTTTATTCAAGTTCTATACGTCGTGGTGCATTTAAAATAGCGTCGCGTCGCAATAAACACGCTATTGTAAGGTTGTGCATTTTTACTTGGGTTTTTATTCGTTTTTAGAATCGATCCTCTTTTTTTAAATCGTAGCGGTCTTTAGTTACCGCGTAATAAAAGATAGATTCATCGAGGAATTCATCAACACACCGATACGCCACTTAAATGATACTCCGTGAGTGAGTACATCGTTCACCATTCAGCACCAGAGACAGCAACTTTCCGCCCTGCCGTGTAGATAATTAAACGAAACTTTTATTTAATTCACCGGGTAAAGCCCACGGAACTATATCGATCTTTGTTCAAAAACGACCTGGCCGCAAATGCTCGCGCAACGAAGTGGCTCATCACGTGGACATTCACAGCAGCCAAACTACTTGAAGCGCGTGATGTCGATTCCAAATGTGGAGGGAAATACCGGAGGACCCGGAAAAAAATCCACGCTTGGACTGGGTAGAACACGCAAACTACAAATATACAGCAGGCATCAGGGTCGGCATCGAACCCGCGACCTCGTGTATACCAGGCGAGGTAGTTAACATCTCCTAGCCACCGCGGTAAACAGCTGCATTGGCAGTGGTGCCCAAACACAATTAATAATAACAAAAAGTCGAAATCCGTCAATGAAGCTGTGGCCTTATAAGAAATATATATATGTAACATGCGACGTTTTGGGTAATGGCCCTACATCGTAGCAACATCAATGTAGCTCCTGTAATGCAGCCGGTGTGTTGTTAAACGCTCCTCACACGTGTTTAAATGCGCGCGATTACAATAGGAAAGCCTGTATATAGAAGTGTAGAGGAACAGCTGAATTAGGAATTGTGTAATTGGAGTAATACACTTCCCTCGCTGCACCACCAGATGGCGAAACACGCGCTCTCTGAAAGTGAGCGCCAATGTTAGGATCCGTCCATAACGTTCCACGAGACGTGATAGGGGCTGTCCATAAATGACGTCACGCGATTTTGGACGATTTCTTAACCCCCTCGTCACACGGCGTCACAAAAAGTCAGACCCCCCCTCAAATATGGCGTCACAAAGCTCTCCCCCCCCAAACCATAAAACATGCTTCAAATCGCTTTAAACTATTGTCATCGTAGTGCGTGTTTAATGTGGCGCTGCACTCTGATGTTGTAGGAGAAAACATTTATTAAAAAGTCTATTTAGTTAAGTAGAACGTGTTGTCTATATTTATTTAAAGTTGCGCATTTTGATGTGACGTCATATTTCTCAAACCTCCCCCCCTCGTCACACATCGTCACAAATGTCTGACCACCCCCCCCCCCCCAGGTGCGTGACGTCATTTATGGACGGCCCCATAACATAACACCACGAGTTCAACTTCTTTCGCACCGTACGCAGTCAATCGTACTCCGAGGAAATAAACGAACGCTTTTGTTCAGGTCGTATTGCGTGGATTAGTCAAGCCGGCCTGCCAGCGAGAGAAAACAATAGCTCCTTACATTGACAATAGGAGGTGGTGGAGCGGTGGTACAGTGGTTAGCGCACTGCGCTGTGAACCTGGCAATTAGAAATTTGAATTTCGGCGGTGAGTGATGTTCGAAGCGATGCTGACCACCTCGCCCTCACTTCATCAACCCGCACTAATCACCGGGGTGAAGTCCGGTCACAAAACCTCCGTTACGAACAACGGCGTGGGGAGGCCTTCATCCAGCAAATGATTGACACAGGGATTGAAATGGAATGATACGATGACAGGGAATACGCGACTGCTATCGATTGGCATTCCATTTACACCTCGGCTTTGGCAAATGCAGTTCACGTCCTCTCGAAAGATCTTAACGCAAGACCTATCGCATAATGAAAAAGAATAAAAAGCGAATCTTGCCAATCGGAATTCAAACAGCAACTACGAATCAACGCGACATTGGAACTATTCATTTAATAATAAAAAGACAACCCCGAGAGAGAGCAATCGGATTGACATCTGGTCGAGGAGGTTGAATGACATTATAGTCAAACAAGGACTCAAAAGGTTCGGGGTTAAGATTCTCGATTTTGCCCTCAATCGCGGAGAGCAACCCGAGCTTCATCGAAAAACTTCAGATTGAGTACAAATCACTTCGCTTCGTCCGTCGGAGATGCGTAATCGGCGAGCCACGTGACGACATCCTCGGTGGCCGCGTGTGCAGTCCGCAGTGGGCCGCCGACGTTGTCCGGTTCATCAATTAGCCATTATCTGTCGGTGGTGTTCCTTGCATGCGGACAGAGGGCAGAAGCTTCTCAACCCCCCCCTCCTCGTTACCTCCCTCTCTTACCCCCCCCCCCCCCATTGGAAAACAAAAAAAACAATATTCCATTCCGCCCCAACAGGAGGTGTTGGCTGCAGTGTTTATCGCTGCGGAGATTGAGGTCACGATGCCCATCACGTGTACGGCTGCCACCCCTCGGCAACTTTTCCCTTTAGCTCTCACGCGGCACTTTGCTTGTTGGGGGGGGTATGGGGTGTGTGTGGGGTGTGTGTGTGGGGTGTGTGTGGGGGGGGTGGGGTGTGTGTGTGGGGGTGTGTGTGTGGGGGGGGGGGTGTGTGTGGGGGGGGGGTGTGTGTGTGGGGGGGGGGCGGTGCACCCGCTCGTCGCTGCTCTCCCACAGTCGGGGCCCCGATGGAACGTGGGTGAGGCCGAGCGCCTTTACGGCAGGCCGCGGTTGATCGAGCCGCTCCGTGATCATGGGCACGCGTGCGTGAGAGAGAGAGAGACGCGCGCGGCTAGTTGGGTGCCAGTAGGTTGCAGCGCAGAAGTTAAGCCGCAGTTCCACGTGCAGATGTTTCCGCGCCCATGAGCTTCCTCTGTTAATTCCAACGCACGCGTTTTAGTTGCGCGCACGAGGACACGCGGTTTGTTCGGCACCAGTCAAGTGCCAGTGCATTGCAGGAAAGAAAATCGGCTTCCGTTTTATCCGTAAAAAAAAAAAAGATCTGTTTGCGTGTTTGATTTTTCTCGTGTGTATTCCAGTTTCGGCCGTCCCCTCCCTCCACGCCACCCCAGCATGCAAAACATCCCCCCGCAAGTTAATTGGCCAAACAAAAACAATGCAGGACCTTCCTGAAACGGTGTACAAAAACTAATTTGAGGCCTCAACTGGGTAAACAAACGACCCCTTGGAATCGCCACCGAACGGCTAACTTGTGTGGCTGTCCTCACGTACGCCTGCACGCACGCACACACGCACACGCACGCACACACACACGCACGCACACGCAGGCCGTACGCCCGTCCAACCACGCCACGCTGCAGAGCATCGTCCGCGCCGTGGGCATCGTGCGGAACGTGCCGGAGCCGTGCTGCGTGCCCGAAAGCATGTCCTCGCTCAGCCTCCTCTTCCTCGACCAGAACTACAACGTGGTGCTCAAGCTCTACCCTAACATGGTGGCGGAGACGTGCGCGTGCAGATAAACACGGGAGGGCACGCGCGCTCCTGCAGCACAGAGACTGAGAGAAGAACCCCCACCCGTCACACCTCCCCCCTCCCCACCACCACCACCTTTTGCATTCACAGAGACTGTAACACACACCCAGGGCAGATGATGAATTGATTCGTGGGAGCAGTGTTAGCCATCACCGGCGCCCCGAGCCTGGATTGGCCGTTGCGACACGCGCATCGTACTCAAAGGTGCAAACGCTGCTCTTTGTCAATTCCATCAGCAGGCGCGGTACAGCGCAAGGGATTGACCCCAGCCCTCCACTCATTTTCTTTAGCCCAGTGGACAGGCTGGGATCACAACAAACTGTAGCCATTACAGGCCCGATTTGGCCAGCTACCATGCCATGCTGTTGCCTATAGTCTCGGAGTGTTTTGTTAAGTGATCGCAAAGCTAAAATACATCATGTAGCTACATATATATTCGACAGAAAAGTAATCTAGACCCGCGCTGGTCCATCACTGCAACGTGATGTCAGCCAATATTGGCCCCAATTTACATTTCCTGAATTGCTATCGCATAGGGGTGAACGGTAATGTTTGGTCTGTTAAGTGCAGCTCACCCCAGGTCTGCCACGGTGCCGAGATGTTAACTGCCTCGCCTGGTATACAGGAGCTCGTGGGTTCGATCTCGACCCTGACGCCTGCTGTATATTTGGGGTTTGCATGTTCTCCCCCGTGGTCGCGTGGAGTTTTCTCTGCATCCACGTGATAAGTCACTTCGCTGAGCTATCATTTGTGATGCCTTCTGAAAAATTATATAAATAGCTCAGTGGGCCTTACCTGATAAAATAAAAAACAGTTGTATCGTTTTTTTTACAGCTCATAAGGCACAGAAATGAAACACGCGGTGACTCGCGGAGCACTACGTTTGGAGGGAACTTCATAAATCACAAAGAACCGCGTGCCATCGTTGCACAGAGCGCCACTGCGTCACCTGCCGTGTGTAGATCGTGAGCGCGGCACGTGTGTCTCGGTTCACTCTCGCACACCCAGATGGTCAGTCATTTTTTCTCCAAATATAAACGATGCAGGCCCATCACGTGGCTCCACTCGTTACGTAACACGATGCCTTTCTGAACGAGTAACCAAGCTCGGGCTTAAACGTGCGACGAGTGTGCCGCATTTCAACGTTTTAATTTTTTTATCCATATCGTGATATTTGTTTTAAATGTCAAGGGTATAATTAATGGCATTGCATAATCCTGTAACGAGTAAATGCTTATTTTGACGTGGCAGAGTCCCATTGAGTGCAGGTGACAAAAGCTTCGTCGCGCGCAGAATTACGTTATCGATGAACGAGATCGCACGTGCCCACTGCCCGCGTCAGTCAGAGATCTCTGTCGATGCCATCACGAGTGTAGGCGCATTATTTTCCCTTGGCGCGTCTCAGCGATAAGCTATGCGAACTAAAAAAAATTGATCCCAAGGCTTCCATGACATTATACAATGACGGTTACAATTATAACAACAATAATCTTGATTTGAAGCTTTCGTAACTACAGGAATCCATACTCTTTGGTTCGTTCGGTAAAGTCATCGGGGCGGCTAGAGTCCTCTCGTTCTCTGGCTTGAGATGGCTGCCACCTATGGGTCAGATGATTGTCTACCACCATTAAGCAATTGGTAATTAAATATGTAATTATTTTCCCCTAAACAGTGTAAAATTTTGGAAAAAAATTTTCACGAAAATTAATTGTCACGCACAACGAGTCTGTGTGCAAAATGTCAGCTCGATTGGATGACGGGAAGTGGGTTAAAAAACGACCGAAAGATTTGCACGGTCGTAAGCAAGCAAGCACGCAAGTGAACTTAATATAAAGGATTTAAAAATGATATATCACGACGTTTCGATCGCCCAAAAAAATCTAGCAGTACCACTGCTGGATTAAAAAATGTTCTACCTGAGGACGGCCGCTTGTGTTGCGATCGAAACGTCGTGATTTATTATTCTTTGTTTTATTTTCATAGCTACGTGACTTTACCGAATGAGCCAAAGAGTATGAAAACAACACTTTATCATTTACAGCCCCTTGTCCATCCACTGCCGGATGAAGACATCCTCCCCATGCTGTGCTGGTCACGTGGGTTTGTTGGACCATACTTCACCATGCTGGTCAGTGCAGGTTTGTGAAGATAGCGCCCGGGACCCGTTCGGCTATCACGTGTCACAAATGTTGACCGCGGTTTGGAAATTAAGCCAGGTAGCCGGGTTCCTCGTGCAGTGCGCTAACCACTGCACCACCACTCCCCAGAGAGTCGATTCTATGGTCAAAACAGACGAGGCCATCTGAAACTATATTTTATTCCGCTGAATCACTGCTAAAAATCCAAGTCGCCTTCCTGGCTTCTGCTGCTAAGTGTGTGTGTCGGTGCAGACTTTAGCCTAAAGGCAGAGAAGAGTATTTTACAAAAGTTCCTATATAAGTTTAGCCACCAATGTAGTGCATATATAGCCGTATTGGTCTTATACATGGGGTGTTTGTAAAGTCAGATCTCAAAAGTAATTCCTGTAAATGCTTAAAAGAAGAAGTTATCGATCTTTGTCAATCCACTGCTGGGTGAAAACATCCCCCACGCCATGTTGGTCACGATGGTCATGTTTGACCATACTTCACCACGCTGGTCAGTTCAGATTGGCGACAAGGGGGGGCAAAGACCGGTTTAGATATTACCCACCACTGATGTTAGCCGTGACCGGGGATTGAACTAAGATCACTGGGTTCATTGTAGCACAGCGATCTAAACCGCTGTGCTACACTGCTCCTCGCAAATACTGGGGAATAGGGCATCATTCCAACTAAGCCAGTGGCAATAATCATTGGTCAACGCGGCCAACCCACAATACATACACACAATTACTCAATTGCACGGTATTTGTCTGGCATGTACAACCCTCTTGTCGATCCACGGCTGCACGAGGGACCTTCCGAGGCAGGGCCGGCACGTGGGGATCACTTCACCACGCAGGTTGGTCGACGGTGGGCAGCGTAGATGTAGGAGCACGGGAAGTAAAATGCAACAATGGATTGTTTTCTGCATTGTCCTCAGCTGCTCACAAAGTAGTCCCCGCCCGCCCGCCCCTGCCGCAGAAACCCTGTGGCAACCCGTGCATGCGTGGTGATGGTCACCCCATGCGAACACTACCCAGGCTTAAGCCGCCCTGCTTAGCGAACTTCAGATATTTGACACAGATCGGGGCGCATTCAGGCTCGTTCGGACACTTAGCAGCACGCAAGAGGGCGAGTCACGTGGCCACGACAATCTCACAGCGAACACAACGGACACAATCGAGCGGGCATTTACACGCACCTCCGATTAGCGACGTTGGCTAACGTAAGGGTGCGAGAGAGGTTCAGCGGACGTACGTGCACGCGTAGGTACACAACGCAGTGCATCGTAACGTTGTTGCAGTGCTTATGGAGTGGGGGGGGGGGGTCAGTAGATCAATACCGATGTCGTAATGGTCAGTAAGAAGAAACACTTTATAACAGTATAATACGTCTGTATTTAACGGCAATGACTTGTTATGTATACGTTACCAATATTATATCGCATTGGTTTTGATTTGTTTGATTTTATTTCATAATGATGAGAAAAATAATAATGTGTTTTTGTTGTTTCCTTTTCACAAATGTACAGCACGAATTAAAATATACGCCTCGGTAAATGTTAGGCGATTAACATTGACATCTTTATAAATTATTTAACCGTAGTACGTTTTTGTTCCTTCAGTTTTTAAGTTATTAAATTAAAACTTAGCGCGTCTGCTAATAGTTTGCTAGCGTTGGTAAAAAAAATGTATTATTATCTATATAAATGTACACGAGATATACATGTGTCCAGTGCCCCCCGCATATCGTCTCTCTCAGTATAAGCTTAGCCCCCCTTTGTCGATCGACTGCTGGATGAAGCCCTCCCTCCCCTTGCTGTGTCAGACATGGGAGGGTGCGGGGCGGGGGGAGAGGGTTGGTTGACCTGACCATACTTCACCACGCTGGTCGATGCAGATTGGTGTTAAGTGGGCTAGGGGCGGGTGGATGGGGGGCATGCCCAGTTTACTCTCCACTGATGTTATCCGTGAACCGGGAATTGAACCCAGGTGGCCGGAGGTTCATGGCACTCCGCGCTATAAACAGTGTAATCTGTGGATGCGTTGCCAGGGCGTGAGACCGAGTTATGCTATGATGACGGTGGTGTATTTAAAAATGTTACATTTTGTACCGCTTTGGAATCTCAAACGGTTTACCAATTCACAGATCGCATTAAAGTGGTAACTTTCCCTCCTGCCTTCCCACCCCCCCAGTGTTTGCTTTTTGAATCTCAACAACGTTCATTACATTGGAGCCAAATGCAGTGCAATTATTATTCCGCCGGGAGGGCATTCGCTGCCGTCCGCGGGGTCACACGTCAGCAAATGACATGCTCCCCTGCCTCGAGTAATTCACACGTACGGCCATAATTGTCAATCTGCTGCTGGATGAGGCCCCCCCCCCGCGCCTTACGGCTCTTGGGCGATTGACTGATTATACTTTACCCCCTCCTGGTTAACGAGGGTTGGAGGCGGGGGAGCATCCACGTGGAAGCATAGAAGTGCAGCACAACGATGGATTTGTTTTTGTGGATGGTGGTCACCCATCTAGACGCGGCCCAGCATCTCAATTCTGCAACTGGGAGCCAGGGGATTTATCGCTCTCCTAAAATAAAAACAAATCCTTCTCAGCATAACATTCGGGACTGTCGTATAGTATCGAAAACCATTGCTTGACGTTGCTTAACATTGCCGATGGATCAAAAACACGCGCATTTATAAGGCAGATGGAACGCAACGCTTAAATGTGCGCAAATAAGCGTGCTGGGAATTCCACTGAGAGAGACAGAGGGACACGCGGGATCAGAGAGTGTACGCACGTCAGACACTTCACATTGACTGTTTATATTTGTTTTAGTAAGTTGGCTTGGACAGGAGACATTGCTTGGAAAGGATGATGGCCGGTGGTCGAGACTAACGACGGAATTGCAGCCAAAGGAGAAATACGCGCCTTTTTTTCTGAGAGAAGTTCCATCGTGGAGATGGAGCGATGGAATGAGCGCGCATGCAGTAGATAAACGCATCGGTGCATCGAGAGATAGAGATGCCCAACGGCTTGGGCAGGCGTTCATCCAGCAGATACTGATGCTTACGGTTTGTATACAAAACACGCAGCTTCAGACTTGGCGAAGCGTAAATGTGAACGTTTTTAACCATCACGACCGCCCGACGTTACGAAAACCTTGAGCCAGTGTACGCGATTGAACCGGGCAATCGTGGGGGTCCTGTGGCTGACAGTGGTGTCTGGACCAAGTCCCTTCGCTTGCCCAGGGTAAGAGCGGTGAAGGTGCAGCGCATGAAGTCCTTGCTCACACCACTGCTGCTGAAAGGGTCTCCCACTAGAGCAGTGGTTCTCAACTGGAGGTTACGCTGAACATCCCTGGGGGCACGTGGACAAATGTCCCCACAGGTGGGTAACGTGCGGTGATTCGTAAACGTGTGAGATTATTTCATGAATGAGTCATTGGTGAATAGTCATGTAATGAATGCGCCAATAACTACGATAACATTTAAATCTGTATGGTGATCTAGAACGATGTAAAAGACCTTTCTAAAGTTATTGATTGCAAACAACGTGATTTACAAGAGTAATCAGCGAGCACGAATAAGTTGCATCACGCTCGTAGAAGTTTGTTTCGTTCGCTTGCAGTCACTGGCTAGTCAGGAATGCCTCGCAAAATGAACAATTGTTTAAATCCTTGTTGGGTCAAGCAAGGCGGTACTCGGCTGGAACTAAATTCGACAAGGGGGGTACGGTAAGCCAAACAAGGTTGAGAACCACGGCACTCGAGGAAGCTCGCCATACCGAAAATCTTGAGTAAATTCCGTGGCTTTGTAAATCCTTTATATTAAGTTCGCTTGCTTGCTTGCTTGCGTGCTTGCTTGCTTGCTTGCGTGCTTGCTTGCTTGCTTACGACCGTGCAAACCTTTCGGTCGTTTTTTAACCCACTTCCCGTGATCCAATCGAGCTGACATTTTGCACACAGACTCGTTGTGCGAGACAATTAATGTTCGTGAAATTTTTTTTCCAAAATTTTACACTGTTTAGGGAAAACAAATTAAATATTTAATTACCAATTGTTTAATACTGCAGACAATCATCTGACCCATAGGTGGCAGCCATCTCAAGCCAGAGGACGAGAGGACTCTAGCCGCCACGCATATAAAGGATTTAGAGTGAAAAACTTCGTTTTTACGGGTTATACTTATTAAATCATTTATATTAAGTTCACTTGCTTGCTTGCGTGCTTGCGTGCTTGCTTGCTTGCTTACGACCGTGCAAATCTTTCGGTCGTTTTTTAACCCACTTCCCGTGATCCAATCGAGCTGACATTTTGCACACAGACTCGTTGTGCGTGAAAATTTATTTTCGTGAAATTTTTTTCCATAACTTTACACTTTTTAGGAAAAAAAATATTATATTTAATTACCAATTGCTTAATGGTGGCAGGCAATCATCTGACCCATAGGTGGCAGCCATCTCAAGCCAGAGGACGAGAGCACTCTAGCCACCACGCATATAAAGGATTTATAGTGAAAAACTTTGTTTTAACGGGTTAATTTTTTTCGGGACGATCCTGCATTGATTGGGACGTTTTGGCCAATGCCTTTAATCAGTGGCCCGTGGGCGGAAATCGGAGTGCCGCAAGAAAACCCACCGTGCAAACTACGAATACCCTCGAACCATCAGAGTTGGCATCCCACCGATGTGTTTTCTGATTGCAACCGATTATTTCTTCGGTACGACGTCCGACGTTTCACTCCGCGTGCTGGGAGCTTCGTCGGGAACTGGATACACATTGGAGAGCTCTCAGTGTTTAGTCGTTGCTGCTGCTGTGCTCACGAAACCGCGGATCTCCATTGTAAAAAAAAAATTATAGCCGGGCAACTGGCTGAACGGGATCATCCGTGTTACAAATAAAATAAGCTCGATACTCAAACTTAGTGGTGAGTGATATAACAACCTCCCCCCACCCCCTCCCCACAACTGGCACTAACCATCATGGTGAAGTATGGGTAAACAACCCCCAATGATCGACAGCGAGGAGGTCTTGAGAAAGGGCCTGCTGCTGCTGCTGCTCGTCATCGTCACTATTATCTTTGAACGGACCATTTCGTATGAATGGGCAGGAGTGGGGAGACGGAGGAGGAGAGGCAAGAGACACCTGCAACCGAGCACATAAACACGACTTTGTCCAGAAAAAAACAAGGGGGGGGGGGTCCCTGGCAACCAGCTTGAGCCCGCGGGGCTCACGCTTAATAATCTCATTTAGCGAGTTAATCTAGCGTAGAGTAAACACGGGCGGGGTCGAAGCGAAGAGAAAGCCGGATGGCAATTACACGGGGGGGGGGCGGGGGGGCCCTCGGACCGAGGCCGCGCGAGCACGGGCGAATGTGCAATGAAAACACTGCCCGCGCACGCGTTCGCATTACGTAATGTGTGGTGTATGTAGTGTGTGATGTGTTGTGTTATGTGTGTGGTGTGTGTGGTGTGTTGTGCTGTGTGTGGTGTGTTGTGCTGTGTGTGGTGTGTTGTGGTGTGGTGTGATTTGAGTGGTGTGTATGGTGTGTTTGTGGGGTGTGTGTGTGGTGTGTGTGTGGTGTGCTGTGTGTTGTGTGGCGTGTTGTGCTGTGTGTGCTGTGTGTTGTGGTGTGGTGTGGTTTGAGTGGTGGCTATGGTGTGTTTGTGGTGTGTGTGTGGTGTGTTGTGTTATGTGTGTGTGGTGTGTGTGGTGTGTTATGCTGTGTGTGCTGTGTGTTGTGGTGCGTGTGGTGTGTTATGTGTGTGGTGTGTGTGTGGGGTGTTATGTGTGTAGTGTGTGTGGTGTGTGTGGTGTGTTGTGTTATGTGTGTGTGGTGTGTGTGGTGTGTTATGCTGTGTGTGCTGTGTGTTGTGGTGCGTGTGGTGTGTTATGTGTGTGGTGTGTGTGTGTGGGGTGTTATGTGTGTAGTGTGTGTGGTGTGTGTGGTGTGTTGTGTTATGTGTGCTGTGTGTTGTGGTGCGTGTGGTGTGTGTGGTGTGTGTGGTGTGTGTTGTGCTGTGTGTATTGTGTGGTGTGTGTGGTGTGTGTGGTGTGTTGTGCTGTGTGTGCCGTGTGTTGTGGTGTGTGATGTGTGTTGTGCTGTGTGTATTGTGTGGTGCGTGTGGGGTGTGTGGTGTGTTGTGCTGTGTGTGCTGTATGTTGTGTTATGTGTGGTGTGTGTGGGGTGTTGTGCTGTGTGTGCTGTGTGTTGTGGTGCGTGTGGTGTGTGTGCTGTGTGTTGTGGTGCGTGTGGTGTGTTATGTGTGTGGTGTGTGTGGTGTGTGTGTGGGGTGTTATGTGTGTAGTGTGTGTGGTGTGTGTGGTGTGTGTGGTGTGTTGTGCTGTGTGTGCTGTGTGTTGTGGTGCGTATGGTGTGTGTGTGTGCGTACAGCAGAAATACGGGGAGCGGTAGTAGAGCGGTGAGCGCTACGCTGCGCTACGAACCTGGCGACCCAAGGTCAATTCCCGCTCACGGCCAACTCGGCCTCAAATGAGTACCTGGTGCGATGTGTAGACATCGCCACTGGGGAGACAAAAGCGGTCGGGCGTGGTTGCTGGCCACCCACCCCCTCGTGTGCGGTGCCGGCCTTCATAGGTGCTCGCTAACACGACGTGCCCCAACAGTGTGTCAAGGCTATACGGGGCATCTTTGTCTTTGTACAGCAGCAATGATGTACGGGCGCTTTACATTACTCTGCTAACTAGTCAGGCAGGCTAGTAGTAGCTACTACACGTGTATTAGCTACTACAGTAGCTACTACACGTGCAGCTAGTAGTAGCTACTGCACGTGTAGTAGCTGCACGTGTAGTAGCTGCACTACACTACCACATGTGTAGCTGCTACTACACATGTGTAGTTACTACACATGTGTCGTAGCTACGGGGGCCCCGCACTTTCAAGGGCCCCGCGCTAAATGCTTTCAAGCTATCAATTCCGGTTCAGTGATTCTGCACTTGCTCTATTACTATAGTACTATACCGCCTTAAATTTGTATGAACGACTGTGTGTTTAAGGTTAGCGATTTGTCGTCTTCTCTGGCTGTATAGGAAATGAAAAAAAATACAATTACTTTACTGTGCAAGTAAAACATTTGTGTGTGTTAATATTGAAGTGTTTTTTATTATTATTTAGGGCCCATTTATAACATGTGCTACAGGCCCCGCACTAGCTTCATCCGGCACTGCGTTAGTGTCATTGCGCACGGCCTTTCGTAAGTCGCTCCGCTGCCGGATGAAGGCCTCCCCGCGTCGCGTCAATCGCGGTGGGATTGTTTGACTACACGACAACATCCACGCAGTATTCGCTCACTCTGGTGTAGAGAGGGAGGGAGCTCAGAAGCGCTAGAAATGAAATACGAGAGGACGGGGGGGTGGGCAGGCTGCAGTCACGTGATGACCCGGCGTCAACAATTGCCCAAGCTCTGCTTGTCTATGCTCCTAGTTCTTTCGGTAAAGTCACGTAGGTGAAAAATGAAATTAAAATTAATAAAAATAAAAGATTTTGACTTCCCTTTATTCGGGACCCCGGGTTCCCACAAATGAGGTTCATCTGTTGTCCATCCACTGTTGGATGAAGGCATCCCCGTGTCCGTCGCCATCTCTCGCCGTGCAGTGCCGCGAGAGAAATCTTTGAGATGCCGAGTGAGAGGGACACAAAATTAAGTAACAAACAAAAAACACGCGAAAAGTCCCAGGATCGACGAGACCTGGACCGGTTCTTTAAATGAAATCTTGGATTGTCACGACGAGTCTGCGTTACACAATATCAGCGCGTTCGACTAAGCAGATCCGACGATATTAAGAGTCAAAGGATTTGAAAAAATATATAATGAAACGGTCAACAAGCGCAAGTTAAATAAAAACGCGTAATAAAAAAAAGTCACGGCTTTTTAACAAATAATCGATTATGAATCCAATCGCCACTCCTTCGATTCGCGTCGATTTACTCCGTGGGGTGGTCGTGGAGGTGACGGCGGATCGATGATTTGACACGCCGAGTGAACAGGGGGGGGGGGGGGGGTGCCCCTCCCATCACGGCCCCATCACTCCCCCCGCTGCTTGTTGTTGTGTTGTGTTTGTTGTTGTGTTGTTGTTGTGTTGTGTTTGTTGTTGTGTCCCCCCCGCACCTCCGATAAGCACGGCGCGAAAGAAGTTCAACATACAACAGTGGCTCCAACAAAAAAATGCAAATTATGAATCGGTTATTAATTAATTCCTCCCCCTATTATATTTCACTGCTCTACAACATGCAGGGTGGTCCAGACGACCCCCCACCCCCCATTGAATTCTATAAAAGTATTTTTTTAAAGTAAGGTGTCAATTAATTGGGGGTGGGGGGGGGGTCACAAGACATCCGGAGCACCCTGTACTTACACCTTCTGTGACACCCCCCCCTCCCCACCCCGATCGCGTCCTTCATCCCCCCCCTCCAGCCCCCACCCCCCTCCCACCTCGCCCCCCCATCGCCTTCCCCACCGCACTTGGGCCTGGCCGCCTTGCGGGCGCAGCGCGTGGACGTGACGTCACAAAGTCCGTGACGCGTGCGGAGTTGCGGGGGGGCGGGGCGGGGAGGGGCGGGGTGGGAGAGTCGCGCGCGCGCGCGCGCGCTCTCACGGGGGAGGGGTGGGGGTGGTGGGGGGAGGGTGGTGGGAGGGGTGGAGGGAGGGGTGGTGGGGGGAGGGTTGGGGGGAGGGGTGGTGGGGGGAGGGGTGGTGGGAGGGGTGGGGGGAGGGGTGGTGGGGGGAGGGGAAGGGTGGAGTGGGAGAGTCGCGCGCGCGCTCTCATGGGGGAGGGGTGGAGGTGGTGGGGGGAGGGGTGGGGGAGGGGTGGGGGGGAGGGGTGAGTGGGTGGGGGCGCATCTGCGGTGGTTCGCGCGCTCTTCCCGTGCGCGCCATCCGCGTTCTCACGATCTTATCTCTGCACCTTGCTGCGTGCTGCGTGCTGTGCGAGCGAGAAGAGAGCACGATGTGCCGCCGCGTGTAACGGCTGCGATGTTTTTTGGAGGAGGAGGAGGAGGGGGGTACTGGAACTTAACTTTCACAAACTAAACTATTTTTTTTTATTCTAGATTTGATGCAGCTAATCCGGCTGTGACGGTCCCACTTGATGACGGAGACTTGTGTTGCCTCCGAAACGTCGTGATTTTTGTTTTATTTTATTTATTTTTATTCATTTTGATGTTTTACCTACGTGACTTTACCTAAAAAACCTAAGAATATTTTTTATTATTTTCACCAGGTAAAACCCCGCTGAACTCTGTAGCTCTTTTTTCAGAAGCTTATCTTGTGGACATTTATAGCAGCCTAATACTCTGAACGCGTGTTGATTCTAAACGTGGAGAGAAAAACCGGAGGACCCGGAGAAAAAAAATCCACGCGACCACGTGGAGAGAGACACGCAAACTCCAAATATACAGCAGCAGCAAGCGACAGGATCGGGATCGGACCCACGACCTCCTGCATACCAGGCGAGGTAGTTAACATCTCCGAGCCACCGTGATGATGGTGATAAAGAGAGAAAAAGAATTGCGATCGAAACGTCGTGGTTTTTTCATTTTCATTATTATTATTGTTTCTATCTACGTGACTTTACCGAAAGAACCAAATGAATATGAATTCCTGCAGTCACAAAAATTTTAAGTCAGAATTTTAATTACATTATTTGGGTCTGTTGGTAAAGCCACGTAGATAGAAAAATTATAAAAATAATAAAAATAATAAAAATATCACGACGTTTCGATCGCAACACAAGCAATCGTCATCAGGTGTGAGTTGCTGAGGCAGGAGAAAATATCTATCGGGAGCGCTGCTAAGGCAGGGAGTTATAAAGGTTAGAGATGGCTATAGCCCAAGGGTCAGTGGGCGGGGCTAGAGATGAAACTTGCATGTAAATGTAAGATCGGAGAAATCTTGATAAACCAAACTGTGGGGGTGGCCATTGTACTTACAAATCGTCTGCGGAACACGGCATGGTTTGGGGACGGAGGATTTCCGTGGCCTAGCGCCGTCGGTATGGGCCCCGGTGCAACGAATAAAATGCGGCACCCTTGTCCAATCCCTCCACGACCCTCACAGCCGCTTTCACCGAGAGCCCATTCGCCTGCACCTCCTCCACACTCGATAGTAGCTACGCCACTGATCGTTGTAGTGATGCCCCCCCCACCCTCTCCCATGTCCAATTTTCCTCTCTGGCCCGTGAGCCTAGGTGCAGTTCTCGCACCAATCGCTTCGCCCCTGGGTGCTCAGCATTGGACCCTTTCGCTCAAAACACACAGCAAGTTTCTTCTCGGAGTGTCCCATTGCCTGCTTGTGGACAACATCGTGTCTCACGTCCCGACCCACCCACCCTCCCTTCTGGAGTAGCTCTGCTTCTCACCCAGATCCGGAAGAACTCTGCTCGCGAACAGAGCGGAACAACACGGACCTCCAGAATAAATAAAAACCTCACTCGAGACCCACACATCGCACCTCCCATGGTTTTGGAGTTGCTCGATGACACTGGTGGAATTTACACCATTGGAACCTCATTTGCCAGTAAAAAATATAATAATTGGTTTTTTACCCTTCTATCTGGCAACAAAACTGACACCTTTTTTACAAGGAGTCATGTTTGCATAGACCACACTACCTGCAGTCATAATGCAAACAAACAGTGCATGCATTATCAGAGTTATGTTTGTTGTTTGTTGTTTGCATTATGACTGCAGGTAGTGTGGTTTATGCAAACATGACTCCTTGTAAAAAAGTTGTCAGTTTTGTTGCCAGATAAAAGGGTAAAAAAACAAATTATCACTGGTGGAATTATCAACCGCATCAAGAACATCAGCGGGTCGCTGTGCACATGTCCTTCATGAATGGGACATTAAAGACGAGTCAACGTCGTGCGATATTGTCCACGCAACCCAAACTAGGGACCATGTAGTAAACCACTGTCGTCTGCGCCCTTGCAATGAAGGAGTAGCAAAGCCACGTTAACTCTCTCCTGAACTCCTCCCTTGCCGCGCAGATCTCGACATTGCAGGTGTCGCCTGAAAATATTGCCATGCGCAAGAATAAAATGAAAGAAAGGAGCATCGGTCTCTGGTTTGCTTGAATAGCCATACGCGTCATCTGTTCGGTTTCTTTTTTCAATTAACAAAGAAAATACGCAGACAATAAGTCGGCTTTACGTATCCGTCTCTTCAAATAAACAATACAATTATTTCTCACACAAACCATTTGCCGCGCCGTCTGTGTTTGGAGCGCATGCGTTCAGCAGCAGTGTTTCAAGACAAGCAAACGCTGGACCGGTTTCGACCCGCAGTATTTCATCAGCAGCGTCGGGGCTTGCTTGCATCAATGCTGATGAATTTACAGGTCATTTCAGGTCATTTCAGGACTGATATTTGCCTTTGAACAAAACTACAGCCATTGAATGATGCTTTCATTGCGTCAGCGTGAATGCCAATTAGGAACTGCTCTTTGTGTTTAGTTTGGTGTCCTCCCCCCGCACCTCCGATTGGCACGGTTGGCTACGTACGGTGCGAAAGAAGTTCAACATACGTACGTACATACATCGCACACGCCCAAATATAAAAGATCCCCCGTATAGACTGTTGGAGTAAGTGCTGCCAGCGAGTGGACAACACCACGCCCGGCCGCCTTTGTCTCCCTAGTGGCGATGATTACACACTGCACCAGGGTACTCATTTGAGCTTTGCCAGACTTCAGTACCAGTACCATGGTTCCCCTCCCCATGTTGACCAGACGAAAATGCATTCGTTGGCGATGGATATTTGGGGAAAGGTGTCCGAGCGTTTTAATAAATACACAAACATTAACTTAGCAATCGTACGTAATCTCGGAGAATAAAATAAAAATCCTATTAATTAAACATACATTGTAAACTAAATTAACTTACTTTGCTAAGTGTGCTCTTAATACTCCACTCACAAAATGCAAAACCAGCTATGTTACGCATACTTTTGGTTTGACCATACTTCACCACGTCGGTCGTTGTTGGTTGGGAACGGTGGGTGAATCAAAGCTAAATGAAACGATTTTTTATTTTACCAGCTAAGACCCCAGCGAGCTGCCATACAGTTATTTTTCAGAAGCGAGATGGCCATCACAAATGACAACTCAACCAAGTGGGTTTATCACCGTGTAGAAGTGTATTGCGGCCAAGTACTCCAAACGCGTGATGTCGATTCTAAATGTGGAGGGGAAAACCGGTGGACCGGGAGAAAAATCCACGCGACCACGGGGAGAGAGAGAACATACAAACTTCAAATACACAGGCATCAGGGTCGAGATTGAACCCACGACGTCCTGTATACCAGGCGAGGTAGTTAACAGCTCGCCACCGTGGTGCCCCAACGTGTGGGAGCATACAAGTACAGTATAACAGAATGATTTTGCCGCACTGCCCTCTGCTGCCCACCACGTGGCCCCATCGTACATGACTCTCTGGCAATCTGGAGATGTACAGTATGCACGCTGAACTTCTTTCGCGCCGTACGTAGCCGACTCTGCCAATAGGAGGTGATCCTCCCGTCGTTTCCAAATGCCGTTCACGAGATAAATTGGGTGCATTCCGGACGATTTGGTCATCGGCTGTCAAGGTGCAAGTATGTACATTAACAATGTCGGCTAACACCACATCGTATTGTATATGTCTAGCCATGCCACCTTAACGCGCAGTCAAATTTCACGGGGTCACTTTTTTATATGATTCCCCCCAACCCAATCCAACCCACCCTACCCCACCAACCGCGTCGCGGTGCCTGTGAGCAGACACACGAGGTCACGCGAACGAGCGTCAGATGACATAACACGCCAGCCAGGGATGTGTCACACATTTCGCGACACTTGTAAAATAGAAACTATAGCGGGCACCTATCATCGCCCTGGGGTGTCACATTCCCAGGATTTTTCCCCCGAGGAATGTTTTTCCACCGTCTCCTCGGTGACCCAGTCGCTGTTTCAACATAAACGGATCCTAGTATGGCTGGCATCTCTTTCAGTTATTAACCCATCACTCTTTCAACATATGCTTTCAAACGAATCCGACTACTATCACCCCCCCCCCCTCCCTATCTATATTACTTCCTCTATTAATTCATACGTACGGGGCATTTTAAAGATAAGTCACTTAACTTGCACTTCGTAACGTAGCGGCCAATCTACAATAAATGCCGCTTGGGCCAGTGGCATAGCGTGGGTTGGCATTGGCCCTCTGGCCCAACGAATGAAATTGAAAGGCCACCGGTCCAATGTAGCCCCTCCCCGCGGGCCACACCGCGGATCACCTGTGCAGTTGCACTGCCTGCACACTCGACAGCTAAGCCACAGACCCTGGCTTTAAAACGGGTCCGCTCTTCACACACGTGGGGACCGTGAGTGAACAAGAATCGCATGTGTGTGCATGTTGGACATTTTTTGCACCGTACGTAGGTTTGTTTTGTTCCGCAACCATGCAAATCGGAGGTGCGGGAGTAGGAAGAACATTCAACATTTGAAATGAAAGTGGTCTCCGTCCCGTTGCCTTGTTTTTTGCGTCTCTCGCTTACAATTAATTCAAGGGTGTGTTCTAAAATCGCATCATTAATAGGAGTAGAGAAGCGGTGAAACAATTACCGGTGAGAATTGGAACCTGGTTCTGGACCCCCCCCCCCCCCCCCCCATCCTAGATAAGTCACCCTCTCAGATCGGATCCCACCTCAGCACAGAAGATTATGTCCCAACACTAACTGGTAGAACCCATGGAGAGCCCTGAACTGGACATATTATTAAAAAGTGCTTTATAGCGCATCGGATTCCTCCAGTATAAATAGATATTCTGATTATGAAACCCCTCGGAACGGGATTACACCCGCATATCCAAGGCACTTTGAACGCTCTCTAGAATATAATTTTCTCTCTCCCCTGGTCTCAAATCCCCTCCTTGTGTCCAGTCACAAAGGTGGATTCTCAGCTGTTCGATCACGACCCGGTGTTTACCCAGTTCCCACCCCCCTCCTCGATACCCGAGGCGATGGCCCACGCCACTTGGTCACTGGACTGGAGATTGCTCACGGGAAAGTAGATCGTGGAAGAGATCGGGAGGGAAATGGAAGGGTTCATGGCGGTCGACTCGGAGTCGGACTGCCCCCGCCCCTCCACCCACCGTGAAAATATGGGACGCCCTGAAGGTAAAAAATAAAATAAGTATAACCCGTAAAAACAAAGTTTTCCACTAAAAATCCTTTATATGCGTGGCGGCTAGAGTCCTCTCGTCCTCTGGCTTGAGATGGCTGCCACCTATGGGTCAGATGATTGTCTGCCAGTATTAAGCAATTAGTAATTAAATATTTAATTTGTTTTCCCTAAACAGTGTAAAATTTTGGAAAAAAAATTTCACGAACATTAATTGTCTCGCACAACGAGTCTGTGTGCAAAATGTCAGCTCGATTGGATCACGGGAAATGGGTTTAAAAACGACCGAAAGATTTGCACGGTCGTAAGCAAGCAAGCAAGCACGCAAGCACGCAAGCAAGCAAGTGAACTTAATATAAAGGATTTAATTAAAAGTTAATAAAAGTAATAATGGAAATAAAATAATAAATCACGACGTTTCGGAGGCAACACAAGTCTCCGTCATCACGTGGGGTCCCATTAATTTTATTTTCTACCTACGTGACTTTACCGAAGAAACCTAAGAGTATGAATCATTGCAGTCACGAAAGCTTCAAATCTAGAATTACGCCCTGAAGCGTTTCTTGAGGTGCTCATTAATTTAAAAAGGGAGCTAGCAGGATTTGACAAAATCAAAGGGAAACAACGATCCCACCGAGGAAACGCTCTGCGCACACTCTCATGCTACCCACAAGGCTACACAATCCCAATAAACCATCCGGGAGATTGATTCCACTTTTGCCAGATATTATTCTCCATGATCAAACCTCGCAACTAGTTCTGAAGGCCTCAACTACCATTCCACGACCGCTTCCTCCTCCACGGGGCGAAGGAATGAGCACAAATGTCAAAGTCCAGACGGAATCATACCCATGTAGCTTCCGTTGACAATGAAGCGGGTCGTCCCCTTACGAACTCTAAAGACATCAATGCTCACTTGAACGTTTTTTTCTACGAGGCTCTTTATATATTGGACTCCCCTAACGAGTGAGAAATTTGACGCTTATCTTTGTAAACTGTTCCTATCCAGACTCACCGACCCCCTCCCCCAGCCGCCCCCTCTTGTAAGAGAGTTGGAAAGGCCTCTTGACTGACACAGCGTGAGGGGGCCTTCAACCAGCACCGGATTGACAGGAGGGTTGTAAAGATTATTAGTAGTAAATATTATAGGGCTGACCTTGATTAAAAAAAAAATTATTGCAAAAAAAAAATAATATATTGCATAATGTGTTTAAGACAATGATAAGGCTACGTTTTTTCCCAGTTTGCAAATATGACGAGTAATGGTTAAGTCACCTGATTGCACAGTAACTCTGTGGCTGATTTGTATAGAAGTCAACTTCTCATGAGCTGACTTCCCAGTTTGTATCCCCCCACCCAAAAAAAATAAGATTTGACTGATGCAGCGAAGTTTTCTGTCTTAGTCTGTTGTGCAAGTCTCCCTACCTCACACCCCCCTATAACCGCAGAGGCAATGCAGCAACAAAACACAAATGAGATGGCTGGAAAAAATAAGAATAAACCACGTGGTTATAAAATAAAATTGATTCCCACAAACAAAAACACACACACACCCATCAGTTTGATGCTGATTCCAAATGGGTGTTTATTATACCAAGAGCATCGTCATGAAATGAAAAGCAAAAGAGTTGTGGCCTTCACTTCAATTATAACCTTCACTTTAATAACTCGTGCAAAACCGTGCGCTTATCGTAACTCCGCATTTAGCCAAGCCGCACTCAATTAGCCGTAACCACGACACGGGCAGTTCCGTTCTGGTTGCCGAGTGGATTCTCACACACGAGGTATAACAACTCTAAGCCCTCCACCGCTCAAGCCCTCGTGCGTCCAATGCACGCGTTCTATATTTCGCAAGGACCGCACAGCATCCACTACGACATTTTGCCCCACGGTTTGGTCTGATGAACTAAGGCGGTGCGCCAATGAGTCGGTGTGCATCTCGCAACCCCAGCGTGCACAACACCTGGATCTTCCAGAGTAGTCTCCAAATCCAAGTACTAACCCAGGCTCAAAGCGTGCTTAGCTTCTGACGAGATCGGACTCAATACGGTCGGTGCTTGGGTCGTCAGCTGACTGCACGACCCGTGAAATAATGGCAGGAATTGCTGGTCTATTTTTAAGATAATGATACGCTCGTTCATGCGACTGTCCGTAACGCACGGGGACATACAGGAAAATTACAAGTTTGGACGGGTTCTGTGTCCTGTTCTTTCACACAAACAGAAAATCCGTGGTTGTCCATTGTAGAAAACCGAAAAGAAACAAGTTGTAACTCATTATAAATAAACAATCTCTCACACACGCCGTGTCCTCTTCATTCCCACGAACAGAGAGAAAGGCCGCGCGTCCATTGAGCTCAGTCGCAGTCGCAGTGGGCAGAGCGTGCCTGCCTCCCTCGGTGCGTCTCTCGAAGTGTAGCTTCATCCTCCTGCACGACTCTTGTCTTGTGCAGGAGGATGAACGCTCCTTCCCAGTGTTTACTGCACAAGCAATTGCGTTGCGCTTATTGATACCTTCACGGGATGACGTTTATTGTGATTGAGATGCTATCGTGAATAATTGAAATTTATTTTGATCATTTATTTACGGACAAAATCATGATTTCTACATGAAATTATCCAATCATCAGTCCCCTGTACACATTCGCCGTATTTTTACCGAACAAGTTCAGCGGGTTCATGCTCGTAGATCGTGATGACAATGGGTTCCATCTGCGGTGGTAAAAGCCAATTCAAGCTAAATTGTATGTGGATGCCTTGTTTTTAATTGTTTAAATATCCTAATGGGTGGCGCAGTAATATAGGAGCTAAACTAAACTTTTATTGTATTTTACCAGTTAAGGCGGATTGATCTATATGACTCTTTTTCAGAAGCGATCTGGTCACAAACGAGAGCCCAACGCGAAATGGCTTATCATCACGTGGGACTTTATAGCGGCCAAATACTCTAAACGCATCTTGATTCTTAATGTGGGAGGGAAAAACTGGAGGACCCTGAGAAAATGCCACGCAATCATGGCGAGAGAGACACGCAAACTCCAAATATACAGCAGGCGTCAAGGTCGGGATCGAACCCACGACCTTCTGTATACCAGGCGAGGGAGTTAACATCTCGCCACCGTGGCACTCCATCGTGGTAAGATTTACTGCGTTCTGAACCCGGTCTCCTAAGTTCGATTCCCAGACACGACTAGCAACACGACTAACATCAGTCGACATCTTCAATTTATATCTGAACGTGTCCTGGGCCCCGCTACCACGTCCTGACCCCGCACCGACTAACGTCGTGAAGTATACCGTAAAACAATCCCAAATTCCTAAATAGTTTGGGGAAGGCATTCATCCATCCGTGCTAACCTCTGACACGCACGATTGGTAACGTACGGTGCGAAAGAAGTTCCACATACGAACATTAGTGGATAAAAAAAACAGCTGCAGGTCATGAATCAGTTGCCAAGTGTGTCTACGATGTGTCCGCTCTCACGTGCGGAAGAGATAATGGATCTCATGGGAGGCCTAATGACACATCTCCCGACGCACAACATCGCGCGGTTCACTTGCGAGCAAGTTGGCGACATCGTCGCTATTGTCCAAGACGTTTAAGTTCGGTTGACGAGCTGAATTTCCGAGGTTGGCAGCTTAAACCACGCGTTGGGAGACGATCTTTCTTTTTTGTTGCCTCGCAAAATAGCACCGGTGACACTCTCACATCCGTTGGGTCACGGGAAGCCAAAAATTTTGAAATGGCGCAAATGTCTGCGCAATGAGACGCTTCCACACGGCTCATCGGAAGAATGTTAACAGATAACACGTGCCGACCTCTCGCGCCTGTAACCCTGCTGCTGCTGCACTCGTTTTACCTTCATAGCCGCCCCCCACTGCCGCAGCATAAGGAGATAAAAGTGACGTCCCGTACGGCGAGCACCGCGTGCCCGTTACGCGTTGCGAAGCGAGTGGAGCTGGTGACCTCTCCCACTCTCGCCGTCTCACACGACCGCTTGCCCTCCCGGTATTATACTTCGCGTCGTTCGCCAAAGGCGGTCACCTCCCCCCGCGCAAGTCATAAAACAATGCCACAACGATGAGCACATCATCATCATCATTGCCTCGCTGAGAATACTTGGCCAACACAGTCTCAGTTACAGCAGTGAGTGAGTGAGTGAGTCGTGGGGAGCGGGCAGGGCAGGGGGGGGTGGTGGTGGTGGCGGCGAGCGAAAATAAAAAAATATACATTTCTTATAAATAAATAAAAACAGCCCATCGTGGCTTCTTCCTTCCATTAGCGTCAGCTGTTTACAATAAGTTCATTAAACGGGACGGGAGCAGCAGATAAGCGCGACAGAATTCATCAGCAGGAGATAAGTGAGCACTCGCGCGCTGCCGAGCCTCCCGTTATACCGCGGCCGAGCGCGCGATCTGAGTTGCACACACGGGGAGACAGAACAGGCCCCCGGCGGAGCGCAGAGCCGTCGCTCGACCGCAGGGGAGAACCATGCGCAGAGCCTCAACCCTGCTGTTCCTCGTCCACACCTTCAACCTGCTCGTATGCTCCGTGTCCTGCAAGCCCGTGGCCGAGGCCAATGGCGAGGAACCGACCGAGAGGTGGCAGTCGGAGCGACGAGGTGTCGTCGACGACGACGAGGAGACGGCTGCCCGTCCGTCCGGAGAGACGCGGCGTGACGAGCGGCTAGCGTCCATCGTGGAGAGCATGAAGGAGGAGTTCCTGAGGAGCCTCAATCTCTCCGGCATTCCGCTCCACGAGCCCTCCTCGTCCGAGCCGCCGCCGCAGTTCATGGTCGACCTGTACAACAGATTCGCCAACGACAGATCGTCCATGCCCTCGTCGAACATCGTGCGCAGCTTCAAGAACGAAGGTGGGTGAGCCTCGGGTTGCGTTGGGGGGGGGGGGGGGTGAGAGGTTTGCGTTTTGGGGTCAAAATTCAGCAGGGATCGATTCAACGTCGCAAAACGCTGTTACGTGTTGGGGGTGGGGGGACAGGCTTCGAAGTTGAATATTCCTACTGAAATGCCTAAACACCTTGGATGAAATGTAGGAGGGGGTGGGGGGGGGGGTAAAAACCACAGTCTCATGTGATCTTTGCAACTTTAATAGAGTTGACACCATCAGCAGCCGCCGTGTCCACCTCCCCAAGCTGTTGTCATCCCACACGGTCCTGCGATGCAGCCATCCAAACGCGACCAGACCCAAAACCGCTTGGCATTTTGTTTTGGTTTCTCTGTATATATGCATTGTTTAGACATGCTTGGTAAATACTTGGCTTGTCGAGCATGCTTCCCCGTCTATGCTCCCGGCCTTCACCGAAGCGCAACTGACCGTCGGCTGTGGGCTCTGGGTCAGACGACCCTTGAGAGCGGAGCGTCGTGCGGAGGCACTCGTCCAGCGAGTCGATCGACCGCAGGGCCGCTGTAGATGCTCGTCGGACATTGCGCCACGCGTAGCTAATTACGCTCGGGCAACGTGGACCGTACGTTTGCCATAACGATCTCTCTTTCTCTCGTTGAACGGAACAGAATGTAAAGACCGGGAAGGCGCGTCGGGCAGTTGCTCACGGGGCGCGCTCAGCGTTCACGCACCCCACGTGCACACTCCACCACCACCACCACCACCACCACCCTCTAACCTCGTGTCTCTTTGCTTACTCACGGAGTTTACCGGAGCCTCGATATGACGATTGGCGCAAGAACGTGACGCTGTCAACGTTCGACTCTCGACGTTTTGCGGTGGCGTCACTTTGGCTCGCGACTATAAAACAATACGCACAACGCACAACGCGTACGCTACGGCCTGCATACAAAATATAATAAATATAACAATACCACGTGAAGTCTGCTGGCAATGACTGGCGCGTAGCATACACGTGTTGAAATTACAGTTTGTTTGTTTTTCATGTATACATTGTAGAAATGTATTTGCCTAGCGTAAGTGGCATGCACAGTTTATGTTGGTAAAGATATATACGTGTATATGTGCTGGGGGAGAGCTGGCGCCAGTGACCCGAACACCGCACGATTAATCCAACGATGTGGGTTGGATTCCGAGTCACGGCTAACATCAGGGGATCTAACCCTCCGCCACCCTCCCCCCACATCTCGCCAACACCTTCACCGACCAGAGTGGTGAAGTATAATGAAGCATTACCCTTGGACCCAGAAGGGCCTTGCGTCCTGGCTAATTGGGCGATACCCTGCACCGAAGCGAAATGGTGAATAACAAGTCGTGAGCCTCACCAAACATTGTCGACAGAAAGGCAAGGCACGTCAAACAATTAACAGAGTTGTCACGTGGCACCTTTATTAATTGGCCCTGACGAGTGGAGGAGGGTGTACGACACACATTGTACTCACATGATCTGACCCCCCCCCCCCCCACCAAAATGAACCATGAGCGTTACGTTGAAACATCGCCTTCAGATTACCAGATTACCGCTGTGTTTACGGTAAAACTCCACGATCAGCGTGCACTTCAATCGACGACAGCTCCCAGTCTCAAAGCGCGCCCCGTCTCACACAACCACCCGCGCGTGCCTCCCGTTGCCCTCTGCCCGTCCCAGATGTATCCTCGTTCCGAACGGAGGAAGACGCCGTGAGGCAGCACGCCCTGCTCTTCAACGTGTCGCTCCCGCCGCACGAGCTCGTCACCATGGCCGAGTTGAAGCTGCGCTCCGTGCTGGACAGCGACCACCGCCTCCTGCCCGAGCACGCCAAGTCCCTGCAGAGGAGCGTGTCCGTCTACGAGCTGTGCGACGAGGAGGAGGAGGAAGGCAGCCCCGTGTCTGGCCGCACGGTCCTCTCCTTCCTCGCGTCTCGCACGGTCGTGGGTCGCGGCGGCGGCGGCGATGAAGACGTCGCGGCTGGCGGCGGCGCCTGGGAGACTTTCGACATCACGAGCGCCGTGCAGCGCTGGGCCCGCACGGGGAAGAGCACGCACCGGCTGGAGGTGCACATCGAGACGCTGGAGGAGGCGAGGTACCGGCGAAGCTCCGACGGCGTCGGGCCGACGGCGGCGGCCTCCGAGCCTCAGCCGGGCGAGCCGCTGCTCGTCGTCTTCTCGGACGACCGGAGTCGCGGCAGGGCGACGCAGAGGCAGGCGGAGCTGGACGAGATGATCGATCACGAGCGCGAGGAGCCGCTCCTCCTGCAGGAGGTGCTCGGCGCGGGCGAGGCGGCGGCCCACGGGCTCGGCGACGTGGTGGAGGAGGTCCTGAACGTGCGCCAGAACATCCTGAGCTACGAGACGCTGTCGCGGTACCGGCGGCACGCGAAGAGAAACTACTGCAAGCGCACGCCGCTCTTCGTGAGCTTCAAGGAGATCGGATGGGACTCGTGGATTATCGCGCCGCCGGGTTACGACGCGTACGAGTGCACGGGCCAGTGCATCTTCCCGCTGACCGACCACCTGAGTCCCACCAAGCACGCCATCGTGAAGACGCTCATGCACCTGGCGCACCCGGACAAGGTGGCCAAGGCGTGCTGCGTGCCCACCAAGCTCGACTCCATCTCCATCCTGTACAGGGACGAGGCGGGCGTCGTGACGTACAAGTATAAATACGAGGGCATGGTGGTGTCGGAATGTGGCTGCAGATAGTGCTAAGCCGCCCACGTGCACTGTTTACCTGATGGTCGAAGTGAGAGCGCGCGTTTGTTTGCGACTATCTCGCCCGCTGGCCATCTGTGAGGTGTCTGTTAGCGTGCGCCATGGAGTTGTGAAATAAGTGGGGTGTCTCGTGCCTCGGTCATCTGCTTGGCGTCAGTGCCTCTGGCAGAGACAATCTGCGGGCACATTTGGAGATAGCGGTGCCGCGCGTTATTTGCAGAGCGTCCTCCCTTTACTAAAGGGGCTTCTGCCGATTGTTGCGCACGGAGGACCTTTTTGCTTATGCTGTTGTTGTTGTTGCTGTTTAAATTGTGTGCGCCCGAAGCGGACCGGTGTTACGCGAGCAGATGTGCGAGGCACGGAATGGGGGCGCGTGGTTGACAGCGCCAAAGCAGAGCCACCACTCACTCGGTTTAGTTTCCGTAGAGAATTTGAGCTTCAGCCGAACAACGGTCCGGCCCAGGTCGTGCCGCGAAATCACATTCGGGGCAAAAATTGACGGTCCCGCTTGAGTTGCTCGTGCAATTCAAAGTGAGCGCATCCAAAATGTGAATCGGAGAAGACAAAAACGAGGCGCGCGGACGCCGTGGGGTTTTGTCACTCGCTCCAACGCGCCGTTGGTCCTCGGAAATGTTTAATTAGCGATAGTAGCAACATCGCTCTCGGCAGCCGTAGGCAGCCGTAGAGATAACGGTGCTCAGATGGCGAGCGGATCTGGCGTGGAAAAGCGCGAACGCAACTCTGTGATCGACGTGGCCTTGATATCAAAAGGGTGAGTCCCGCATAACAACGCCACCTTATACCCAAGTTGAATTCCCAATTGAATTGTCATTACGAGGGCGAACGTGCCCTCCTCCCGTTGCGCACGGACGGACAACCACACGGCATACTCGAAATTGAACCTTCAGGTTTAACAGCGTTAATAAAAGGTCAGAGCAGAAGTTCCCAGCTGCGGAATTAAGTTAATTTCTTCTTCTTCTTCTGGATCTCGTAGCTGCATGATTTGGTAATCGGGTCTTGACGTCGTTGATCGTCGAGTCTCAAATTGCAATTGTCCCTGTAATCCAGGGGTAAGGAACGTCCGGCCCGCGGGCCGTGTAAGGCCCGCGAAATCATTTGGTCTCTGGCCCTGCCAAGGCAACCGCAGGCGGGACTCGAAATTCAATAAATCTCGGAGCAAACCTGGAAAAGCAGTTGCGAGTAGCAGCAACATCATCAATACCAGCCAACATCACACACGCCTCGCCAAAGAGAAGCAGTTCCAGCCGTCACATTAGGGGCGATTGAATTAAATGTTTGACCAAATATAACAACTGGCTAATTTTTAAGTTGATAATTTTGTATGGCCCGCGAATGATGCTATAAATATCAAAATGGCCCTTGGCAGAATAAAGGTTCCCCGCCCCAGCTGTAATCGAACGTAGTTAAGAGTCAGAGATGAACTGTCGAACATTCTTGCCTCGTTGACTCGTCATAATAGTCTGTGTAGAATGTGTAAAAGCCGAGCACACTTCATATCGAATGGTTTCGAAACTTCTAGACATGCCAGCGCGTCGAACAGATCACATGTAACCATACGCTGTCTTGATAACCGGCGTTCGCTTTGGAACAGTGGCGCAATGACTAGCCCAGTGGCTCTACGAAACTGACATTGGCTAGCGCAGTGTCGCTATGAAACTGACAATGGCTAGCGCAGTGTCGCTATGAAACTGGCAACATAAGTTCGATTCCCGGGCACGGCTAACATCAGCGTTGAGTGACATCTGCAAAGGGTTTGGATTTCACTACTCCCGACCTCCATGACCAAGCCAACGCGGTGGGTGCGCTTGGGTAGGACACGTGGCTAGGGTCAGGGGACGATGACCGACGGACGAGAAACCGGGGACAGAAAGGCAGCGAAAGAGAAGAACCACGCACGAGAAGGCGGCCGTAGCAGCAGCAGCAGCAGCGACGAAGCGATGAGATGCACAGCGCGCGCTGGAGCGAGACGGATCGTGGCATCATAGCAAGTCGAGGCATGGCGACGACACTGCCGGATGAAGGAGGCCTCCATCGTGGATGAAGCAGGCCTTCATCCAGCTGTGGATAGATCATTGCCGATGACGACGATGATGATGATGGCGGTGTTGGCGATGGCCGTATAGCAAAATGGAACACGAGTTAAGTGCGCTTCAATGTGAAGATTAATTTATTGGTACGATACTGACACACAGCTATAGATGTATATGATTTGTTACGTCCAAGATATATAATCACGTATTTAAGCTCTTGTACAAATCATAAACTGCGTTACAAAATACCCTTTTTTTCGGACGCAAATGATTTATTAAGGACACGGTTATCTAACCCTATAGGCTGATAAGACGAGCACACTAGCACCAGCGGTGAGTGATATCGGAACAAGTATCGGTCCCCCAACCCCGCTCCTTCACAAACCCACATTGACCAGCGAGGTGAAGTATGGTCAAACAACCGCCCCATGACCACCGACACACGGAATCGTACGGTGGTCTTCATCCAGCAGTGGATTGCCAAAAGCACCGGCTGTAAATGATCATGATTCATTTGTATAATTGTTTTTATTTTCTCGGCTATTAAAAAAAAGTGCTATCTATAAATTATGAATGTACATGTGAGTACGCTTTCAAATACCGCGTGTATTCTGTATATATATCTAGGCCTAATCTTTTCAACCCGTGCAAAGTATTATTTATATATATTAAACTTTAAAGTTTATCGATCACAAAATACTCCAGACACCCAACGTCACCGCTGGATGATAATGTAACATCGGCTTCTATCCCGTGACAACTTCACCAGCCGCCTTGTAAGTGTGTATACTATATATGTGACCAGCCGTATGTTTTTTTTTTATCTCAGGACAATGTAAATGTGTACAGTAGATTGTTAATTTAAGTTTAAGATGCAATTAACGCGTACCTTATTTAAAACTCGCGCGCGAGTGTGTGTGTGTGTGTAAGATTGTTTCCATGATATAATTATCATCATCATTATTATTATTATTTGAAGCGCTTGACGGTATTACGAAGTTGCTTTGGCCTATGCGTGTGACGTATTGTACAATTTTAAAACATGCAAAACAAGCCAAGAGTATATATATATTCACGTGTTTGTCGTAACTTTCGCTACTATGAAATCCGTGACTTCTATTTATTTCAATGCCTGTCGCTACTCCCCCCTCGTTACCCGCTCCCCCCAAGAGCCTTTGCCGATGGCGTTCTTGGCGATCTGTAAAAATTCATATTGGAACAATAAAAACCAGACCAATGCAAAAAGAAATTTGACCGCCAAGCCTGTTTAATACGTCAATGATGCACATGCACCCGTACATTATTGTTATTCCGTTGAAAAACACAGCACACACACACACACACAACCTCAGTTGATTTGCTTGCAGTATAGCTTGCTCAGGGGGCGGACAGCACTTCAAAAGTCGCTCGCAGCGGGCATGCCACTCGCCTTCGACGTTCGAGACGAAGCGGGTGAAACACGTGTAAATGTGTAAATATTTAACTTGCTGGCGGAAACTGCAGCTCATTAACTGATAAGAAGCCACCACATGCGTGTGTCTAACACGTCAACCGCGCCGAGTCCCAGTGTGATAAAATACAACAAAAAAGAAATAGCAGCAAAAAAAATGTGCAGTTCAGTGAAAAAAAAGGGAGAATTCTTTTCTCTTCAAATCGTCCGAAATGCGCGTCTTGTTGTGATAGCGCGGGATTACGTCTGCCTGCGAGGGCTGACTGAAAGCAGGAACGACCTCCCCCCCGTCGCCTTATCGGGCCGCGGAATTCGACAATTTCCTCCTATAGGACGTCACGGCGATGCCGGGGGTCAGGCAAAAAAAAAAATTAGTTTATATACAACAAAAAAAAACTTTCGCTGCCACTGCTGCTGTATTTCCGAACGGAGCTCGCAATTAGCGGCTGCTATGCGGCCCGGCTTCTAAAAGGCCCTGGCTGTCTCGGCTGACGCACATCCACCACCCGCTGTGTGTCACACCAACCAAAGGTTGAGCACCCGGCGATTTGCTGTGACCCAACTGACAAGGCGAATTGATAAAAGCTCGCTACGTGGGTTTATTTCTTCAAACAATGTTTTTCCTCTCCCTCTCTCTCTCTCTCTCCCCTCCTCCAGATTATATTCTAGCTGCGCTATCTGCGTCATGACACGATATGAAGGAATGTCCGACTCTCGCAGAACCCAGTGTAACTTTGCCCCAGTGTTAGGTAGAACTGGTCGGTATACACCATTGAACGAGGAAGTTAAATGTAGGTCCGTGGAGACGCGTGATATGTCATTGCCTCTCTTGCAAGCAGGACCTGCGTGAAAGGAAAATTAATTTAGAATACAAGAGAATGTCTTGAATGGTTCATTTGTGAAACGCATCATCTCCATTATTGTTTAACCCATACATTAATGCGCATTTTGGAATCCAGCTAAGAATGCGAATGTTAAACGTATAAGAAATGAAAATATATTTACTGGCAAGGAAAGTGACGAGATTGGGCAAGTGGAGACAGTGCAGAAATTGGCTCAAAATGCAATAAAATTTTAAACAAATTGGCTAAAGGCAGAGGGAAAAAGTGACATTCGACATAGACCAATCAAAATGTGAGCTTACGCATAGCTCAATCAAAACGTGAGATTAGACAAAACCCAATCAACACGTAAGATTAGACATTGCCCAATCAAAACGTGAGATTAGACATAGCCCAATCAACACGTGAGATTATACGTAGTCCAATCAAAACGTGAGGTTAGAGATAGTCCAATCAAAACGTGAGATTAGACATAGCCCAATCAACACGTGAGATTAGACATAGCCCAATCAAAACGTGAGATTATACGTAGTCCAATCAAAACGTGAGATTAGACAAAGCCCAATCAACACGCGAGATTAGACATAGCCCAATCAAACAATTTCCAGGGATTATTTTTTTTGGTACAGGATATGTATCAATGTTTCCATGCAACTCAGCTTCAAGCGACGTTGAAATTTCGACGCAGTCAGGGAGGCGATGCGATTCCAAAATCGAGGGGCACGAGCCGAAGCCAAAAGTAGTTCTGCAATATCGCATCACTGGGTTTGAGATCCATTCAATTGCCTCGAATCCACACTGGGCAGAGCACCGACTCGCGTACCCTGTCTGCTGTAGGGCTGTTCGTCGCATGGCAATCAAGAAAAACGAGTGTGGTGACTTTATTTCTCATGCTTAAATTGAATTAAACAAAAATATTATGATGCTTAAATTTCGATTTAAAGCTTTCGTGACTACAGGGATTCATCTTCTTGGTTCTTTCGGTAAAGTCAGGTAGAATGGAAATAATAAAATAATAAAAATAAAACATTATAAAATAATTCTCACGACGTTTCGGCCACAACGCAAGCAGCCGTCCTCAGGTGAAGACCAGGTCTGCCGAAACGTCGTGAGAATTATTTTATTATTTGTATTTTTATTATTTTATTATTTCCATTCTACGTGACTTTACCGAAAGAATGATGCTTGTTTAAAACAGTAATTGGTGACTGGGTTGAAACAATCAATTCGCTGCACTTGAGAATGGGCCTGAATCTCAATTCCTGGCCAAAGATAACGTCAGTCACGAGTGGTGTCTGCACCAGCGCCACCCGAATTAGCCATTCTTAATGCATGTTAGAAAACAGTCCGAAGTGCGATCATTCACGGGGCAAGTGTAACATGTACAGTACAGTACAGAACATTAAAAAAACAATTATAAACATTGAAACAAAACAATTTTGTAGGAAAAGTTTGGAATATGGTTTGTATAACCTCGCCTTCTTTCTTTCTCCGCCTAACTCACTTGACCTCTTGAAAATAAAATACACACTCACTGACTTTCTACTACGTTGCACAGAAGAAACATCGCTGTTCAAATGTGTTCAGAGAATATGCGTCGTAAATGAAGTTTGTGCGTCGTAAATCGATCCACGGTGGCTTTATATAAACGTCGTAAATGTTGGTCGAAAATCGTAAACGGTGTAAATGAGAGACCGCCTGTAATGTCTCCTTAATTTTAAATAAACATGTTTACTGACATTTACAAATACATTGAAATAAATATTTAATTGTATATGAATGCTTCGCAAATGCTACACGCTCCAAAAATGGCTTTAAACTTTTTTTTATTCTGGACAGAGTAACAGAAAAAAACTCGCACTTGTTCCATTATAGTACGAAATGAGATACTGCTTTAAATGGTAAAAAAAATTCCGATTCATAGTAATCTCACAGTTTAAACATTATTTCCTATTAGACTAATGGTAAAAAAATTCCGATTCATAGTAATCTCACAGTTTAAACATTATTTCCTATTTACAATCGCATTATTAATCAGCAATGGCGAGACAACAATACATTTTTTTTGCGTGTCAGATGCGCTCGTGGCCATCAGATGAGGAGTGCACAGAAACACACGCAACAGAGATCCCACATGTCACCTTTCACTCGCTTGTTGGCGGAAGTTCTGTTCGCGAGCACCTATAAGGCGGGCACGACGCACGAAACGGCGGTGTTGTGATTAGAAACACATCCGACCACCTTTGTCTCCCCACTCGCTGATGTTTTACACGCCGCGCTCGGTAATCATTTGAGGCTGAGTTAATCTAGGTGAGACCCATGACCGGTTCAGACAATCGTCACTGGTGTTGGCCCCGTGTGAGAATCGAGTCTGGTCAAACAGCCCCCTTATGACCTGCACGGAACTGGGGGCAGCCCTCATCCAGCAGTGGACTAATACAAGGGCTATACACGTGTACATGCAGGTCTCATTCAAGACACCGAATGTGTATCGTACAATTGTTACGTTCACAATATATCGATGTTAGCCGTGGCCGGCAATCGAACTCAGGTGGGCTGGGTTCGTAAAGGGATGCACAGGAACCACTGTCCCACTGCTTTCCACACCAAGACAAAGATTCCCCGTATAGGCTTTAATACTGTTGTGGAAAGTGCTGTTAGCAAGCACCTATGAGAGGGTGAGTAGCCAGCACCATACCCGACCGCCTTTATCTCCCCAGTGGCGATGCTTTTTATTACTTTACACACCGTACCACTGTACTCATTTTGGGCTGAGTCGACCCCAGGGAGGCCCCGGACCAGTTCCGATAATCGTCACTGGTGTTGACCGTGACCGGGAATCGAACTCGGGTCGCCGGGTTCATAGCGCAGCGCGCTAACCACTACTCTACCGCTCCCCACCACCACCACACACCACACACACACACCACCACACACACACACCACACACACCACCCACACACCACCACCACACACACCACCACCACACACACACCACCACCACACACACCACCACCACCACCACACACACACCACACACACACCACACATACACCACACACACCACACACCCCCCACACACACACCACCACCACACACACACCACACACACACCACACACACACCACACACACGGTGGGTAGACAGCTGGGCTGGTGCACATCACACACGTGGGATGCTCCATATGAACCGCGCAGAGGGATTCGGCAAGGCTCGTGGGGGACCCATCGCCTGCGAACGGCCGAGGCTTCCGCACTTTTGACCGCAATGCCCCTTCGTGCTCGTGTCACCACTTTGTTTGGAGCGAACGAACGGCAGCGCGTGCGATGACCCGTACACGATGCCCCCTCTACACCCCAGCCCCCACCGTGTCTCTTCTGGCAGCGTGGCCCCCATCATCAACTCCCTCTCCCTGCCTGCCACGCGGGGTTCAAACTGCAGCAGGCAGCAGCAGCAGCAGCAGGATGACTCTTTCGATTTCAAGCTTGCGTGACTGCAGGGATTCATCTTCTTGGTTCTTTCGGTAAAGTCACGTAGAAGGGAAATGTAAAATAATAAATAATAAAACATAATAAAATAATTCTCACGACGTTTCGGCCACAACGGCTGCTTGCTTGCGTTGTGGACGAAACGTCGTGAGAATTATTTTATTCTGTTTTATTTTTATTATTTTATTATTTCCCTTCTACGTGACTTGCTTGCGTCGTGGCCGAAACGTCGTGAGAATTATTTAATTATGTTTTATTTTTATTATGTTATTATTTCCCTTCTACGTGACTTTACCGAAAGAACCAAGAAGAGGATGACTCTTCATTGACGACGCCTCTTCATTGACGACGCGCTGTCACGCAACCCCCTGAGTTCACGCGAGCAAGGGAAAGGGAGCAATTGAATTAGACCCGACAGGCACGTGCACGCACCAGCACACAAAACAAAACAAGAGATCCCCCGGGTAGCCTGCAACAGGCTGTTGGGCCAAGTGCCGTTCGCGAGTAGCACCAACGAAGGCCGGCACGGCACACGAGAGGGTGGGTGGTAAACACCACGCCCGGCCGCCTTTGTCTCACCAGCGGCGATGGTCACACACCGGGTACTCATTTGAGGCTGAGTCCACCTAGGGGAGGTCCATGACCGGTTCAGGTAATCATCACCGGTGTTGCCCACAAGAGGGAATCGAACTCGAGTCACCGGGGATCTAAGTCCACTCCCGCTCACACGGCACGCTCCCACACCCAACAAAGTTAGAGATGAGCAAAGACAAAGATCCCTGTATAGACTGAACAGACTGTTGGGGCAAGTGCTGTTAGCGAGGACCATTTCAAGGCCGGAACTAAACACGAGGGGATGAGTGGCCAGCACCACGCCCGGCCGCCTTTGTCTCCTCAGTGGCAATGTTGTTTACGCACCGCACCAGGCACTCATTTGAGGCTGAGTAGACCTAGGGGAGGCCCAGAACCGGTTCAGATAATCGTCACTGGTGTCGGCCGTGAGCGGGAATCGAACTCGGGTGGCCGGGTTCGTAGCGCAGCGCGCTAAACGCTACACTCCCGCTCCCCACTAAGTTAGTGATGAGCACACGTGCGCACACACACACACGTGTACGCACACCTGCACACTCACACAGTGTGCTAACCACTGTGCCACCGCTTCCCACACACACACAGCGTGCTAACCACTACACTGCCGCTCCCCAAACACACACACACACGCGCATTCGGTATGTTTTATTAGTCTTTTATTTACGCTAACACGGCAATCTCTTCGCCAACCGGGGAGGGGGGGGGTTAGGTTCCTGGAAAAGGTCGCGGTGAGCAAATCCGCGGTTGGTGAAGTACAGGGCCTATGGGAAAGAGGGGGTTAGGGGATCCACGGCCATGGTCAGACTCGTCATAACTTCACTAACTTGCCTGTTTATTCACCAACACACCGAGTAAAATATAGTACATTACACAATAACGTAACAAAACGTAAATACACATTACATTAACTTTATATACATTTAATATTAACGATGATTGTGACTATGCATGTATGTTGCACTTCAACGAACTAAAGTCGAATGATGGGGGAAGGGGGTGGATAGAAAGAGGAGGGGCTCAGCCCACTCTGCCCTCTTCCTCTGGGTCATCAATGACAGATGAGTGGGCAGGCGTACGTCATCGGAATGGAATCGGAAGAAAACATTAAATAATTTGATTTTACTTACCGAGGCGCCCACAAGGCCATGCGGGAGGGCGTACGACCCAGTTTGGCGCCAGCTATCATCGAGTGAGGTCGTGTCGCTGCAGTACTCGGCGGTGAGTACGACGTCTTTAAAAACAACGGCGCTACGTCTCTAAATAAAATGAACGTTAACCGCTTGCGCGTTCCAACATTCAGCGGTGAACGGGATACCCGCCCTGCAACTTGCAGACGTCTCGGAACGGGAGAGGGTTCATGTGAATGCGATGATGGGACTCGGTCTTTGCGCTTCGAGAATCACCGTACTGGACAGCGCAACAAAACAGACGGACAGCTGATAAGCTACGCACGCCACGGGTGACCATGGGTGGTGTCGTGGCGCCGAGTGGAATCGCGGTCCCGCGAAATTTGTAAATGCGCGTTGCAGGCCCGGGGCCTACCCTTGGATACTCAAATTACCAAGCCGCGGTTGATTGATTTAGTATACAAACCATCAGCCGTGTATACATGAATCCGCGGTTGGCAAGTCCGCGGTTGGCGAGGGCTTGTGGTAATAAAGCGCTGTGTTCGAACATAAACTTCCTGCCTTTTTTACACAAACCCGCAGCCTCGCCATACCAGTGAGCACAGCTACAAGTCTGTCCTACGTGGGTGTGCGATCAGTGAGAATTCACCGCCCGTTTGGCGTTGACCGGACGGCTACATAGCTGTGCGGCATTTCTACTCTTGCACCTCACCAGCCAATCGTACACGCTTAAATCCCCCCGCCGCCCCCCGCCCACCTCGTGATTGGATGAAAATATCAGGCCTCCTGATTGGTTCATAACTCGTGTCCCCATGGCATTATTCCCACGCACCACGATGTCACCGCCGCGCGTTGACGTCACAGTCGCAGGATGTGACGACGAGGACAACCCGCACTTCCCCGCCCTCCCCACCACCCCACAGCCATAAATCAGCGTTTTTCATGTTGATGTTTACAGCTATAATTATTGTAGCTGCACGGTGCGGGTGAGGGTCGCGGGTGGGCTGCTGGGGTTTAAAGCGCTATTTACTTAACCTCGCCGAAGACCGATTCCAGCTGATAATTAGCCACCACAACCATCGCTGTACGCCTTTTCAAGCGGAGCATGGCATGACGCAAGTTGCATTCAGGCGAATTCCCGGCGGGGCTTATCATGCCCGGCATCATCTTCCACGGCGCTTAACCAATTGTGGTTGTAGTCGTGTAGCCATGGAGACGGAGTGTTTTAGCTCACCGTGCACGTGCTGTGCCGCTCTGAGTGATAAACACCTGGACCTCTACTCTGCCGATTGACACGCGATGGCCTATGTGATGTGAGCAAAATAACAGCTTTTGTTACGGCGATGAGCGGCGGCGCAGTAGTAGGCTAGTTTTTCGCACCTCCGATTAGCGCGGTTGGCTACGTACGGTGCTAAACGAGTTCAACATGCATTGGGCAATTGCATTCTGAACACAGCGACCCGAGTTCAATTTGTAGGCCACAGCTAAAATTGGTGGAAAGCAGCATCTCAAACCGGTCCTGGCCCTCCCATGTACACCACCCCGCACTGACAAGTTTGGGTGAAATATGGTCACCGACACGGCGTGGGGATGCCTTCAGTCCACCAGTGACAAACGGGATACATCTTTTTATCACTACTTACACCAATAAGGCAAATCTTATGGCAATTAGCATTGTAACATGCAAACGTAATGGCAAGACCCATCTTAAAGATCGTGTCCTCGTCGTCATCATCATCATGGAGTCACCTTGAGGGCGCGATGATTATGGGATTCCAACGTGGGGTGGGGTGGGGGGGCGTAGTAATCCTCAGGAGACTCTCACGAGGAGCGGGAACAGGACCGCGTTGAAGAAGTACAAACTCAAGAGCACGAGGCACGAACTTCAACCAAACCGGAATCTCGGCAGGTACTTCACGACCTCCTTTCCGCGGCTGCCGCCCGGGGTCTCGATCTGCCCGTGCTTGGAGGCGGCGCCCGCTCGCGTCTCGGCCTGCCCGCCGAGTTGCTGCCGCACGGGCGGCACGCGTCTCGGGCTCGAACTCACGACCCTGAAGGCGCGCTCGCCGGCGGCCGCGACCCGCCGCAGCCGGGGCAAGAAGTGCGTGGAGGCGTGCTGGCGGCGTACGCGGGGGCTCGCGCCGCGGCGGGCGCGGCCCAGCTTGTTGAGGGCCACGAGCCACGCGCCCTCGCCGCCTGAGCCCGTGGCGGCCCCGTAGCGCTCGGACGCGTACGTGTTGTGGCCGTTCTCCTGGAAGCTCTCCGCGAAGAGGCACTCGTCCGTGAAGGAGCTCTGCGCGGAGGAGACGCACACGCCGAGCGGGGGGGGGGGGGGGACCAACAACGATCTGGTTTGTTTGTTTGTTACGCTTGCGCAATAAGTCTGCCGCGATTAAGCGGGTTGGTTTGGATATTGTCGCGTTATGGTTCGCTGTGGTGGCGCGGTGGCTATTGCGCTGTGCATTTAAGCGGGCAACCTTGGTTCGGCAACTACTTGATCATACTGGCACAAGACAGAGGGGAGTGGAAACAAATGACGAAATGTGCAGGGGACACCTATGGCCTATCTGCCCATGGATCGTGATGATCATGATTACAGGTCATAGCAATAATTCACTGTGTAACAAAAACATGTTTTTTTGTTCCTGGGTAGTGTTGTTTCCTAATTGCTTATGCCTCACAAGTAAAAATAAATGGTTATTATTCCCCACAAACTTTGCTTTTGTGACCAGGACAGTGATGTTTTGAAATTGACCTATTTTCAATGAGAAAACGTGGTGTGCATTTGTGTCATTCCTTCACATAAAGTCCTGGTCACGAAAGCAAAGTTTGTGGGAATAGCCATTTTCTGTACTTTTGAGGCATAAGCCAATGGAAAATAGCACTTACTACCCAGGAACAAAAATCGTGTTACATAGGCATCTCCCCCCTTCACCAACCCGCAGTGACCAGACCGGTGAAATATGGTGAAACAACCCCATCGATGACCGGCACGGTGTGAGGAGGCCTGACAAAAATCAGTACCAGATATCCATTGTTATCATTATTAAGTGTCTTGTAGCAGATGCAGTGCCGAGGTCATGTTCATTGGAGAGCATCGAGAATGCAATGTTGCAATTATCATTGCAATTTTGAATATAGGTTACACTTAGGGACGGCCTCGATACAGCTATGACATGCGTTCAAGCATCTTCCTGTTATATAGCAAATGGGTATATTTTTTAAAATACCGGTTTGGCAAGAGGAAGTGTTTTACTTAAAGTAGGACGACATTGGCCATCATCTGCAAAACACATTCTAAGGAACACAATTCCACATTGTGGGCTTCGAGTAAACGTCTATTAAACACTAGCTTTACTACCCGGCTTTGCCCGAGACTTGGATTCTTGCCTTGGATTAATACACGGCCTATGCGGAGGGTTGGGGTGCGTGACGTCAGCAGGCACACTGCGTGACGCTGCCGCATGCGGGTGACATCACAGATGTGACGTCACCTCTCACTTGCCGTGCAAAATATATCCATTATTGCGCCCCCCCCCCCCCCCCCCCCAAATAAATACAAAAGTCTATTTTTATACTTTTTGCATTGTGTAGAGTCAGGAAACTACCCATATGCCAAATTTGAAGTTTGCTGCATGTCGGGAAGTATGCTAAACATTTCGAACAGACACACATATTCACAAATTTCCCTTTTTGATATAGATAAATAAGAATATAACGATTGAGTTATTCGAGTCCTTACCGTCGCGTATAATTTTCCTTTCCTGTTCATGGCCAAAAACCGGCGACTGGAGACGCCCCAGATGCCCACAACTCCTCTGGCGACGGAGAAAATCTCCAGGACACCTGCGGTGCGAGCGAGATTCAAATCGGTAGGAAACTCTCACACCCAATCATTCACTATTTCAAAGTGCAGCCCGGCGATTGCTTGATCATGTCGTTGTTGTTGTTTTTTTTTGCTGGCGGAAGGACCTTCTGGAGCTAATGGGGCTCCTCTCAAGATCCCCCACTCCTAGGGGATTGTGGCCTCATCTGGCATGCTGGCCAAACGTGGAAGAAAACCAACCACACCTGACCTCTGTTGTACCCATTAACACTTGGCTAAGCGGACAGGGTGGGTTTTAAAAACCTGCCCATCGTGAGATGCAATTATCATGAATGAGGCAATATCAAATGTAATTATTATTGTTGTTTAAATTGCCGAGCCGGGAGATAAAACTATACAAATTATTGAAAGCTTTTTTAAACAAAATAGCAACCGGCGACCTCTAGATTGTGGGATCAATGCTGCTAACCATCTCGCCAGGGCATCATCCCAGACAACAAATGTCTGCCGCATGAACTCCGATTAGCATGGTTGGCTACGTACGGGGCGAACCAAGTTCAACATACATACATACATTCGACATACATGAACTCACTATCTTCTTGGTTCTTTCGGTAAAACATAATAAAATTATTATGTTTTATTTTTATTATTTTATTACTTCCCTTCTCCGTGACTTTACCGAAAGAACCAAGAAGATGAATCTCTGCAGTCACGAAAGCTTTACATCGAAAAATGAACTCACTACAATATCTTTTTTGCTGCTCCGGCTGCCTGGAATTCCCTCCCCTCTAGGGCCATCTGCAGGGCTGATTCTCTCCTCGTCTTGAAGTCCAAGCTTAAAAGTATTTCAAGGAGAATAAACCATCATGCTACCTCCGGTCATCCTCGCAGCATCGCACGCTCTTAGATGTGCATCTGCGGCCGTCTGGAACACTCTTCCATCCAATATTAGGAAACCACTGGAGCTATGCACTTTTAAATTTAGATTGCAAACTAATTTCTTTAGAACTGCTTTTTGTTTTAAGTTTGTTGTCCTTCCCCCACACACCTCCGATTATCACGGTTGGCTACGTGCGGTGCGAAAGAAGTTCAACATACTGTACATCCCCCTCCAATTCTCCCCCCCCCGCCTGCCCTTCCTCCACCATTACAATGATCGCCCCATTTGTTCCCCAGATTCACGTCCAATTCACGTTATACAAGCCTATGGCCAAGTCACCCGGAGTGCTCTCAATCTCGTCGGATCACGGCTGCCAAGGTTAGATTTGAGCCGAGGTAGTGCTGGAATGGGTGGCTACGGTGCCCGAATGGGGGTTTCTTAAGCATGCAGGGGGCCTACATAGAGGACAACAGAGGGCAGTGTTGCGAAATCCACTCGTTGTCGTACCATTTGCACGCGTTGCAATAACCATTCATCACCGACCAACCCACCGACGTTCCCACGTTCTGCCCACCAATCCACCAGTAAATCCACCCGCCTACCCTATCCACCAACCAATCCACTCGCTAATCCACGCCACTCATCAACCGATCCACCCATTTAGCCACCTACCTATGAGTGTACACAGAGCCTGCTGTGCGTCATTGTATCGGGGTCTAGTGTCCTCTATATTTAAACGTCTGTGTTGCACATTCGATGGAGTGACACGGGGCCACGTGTCACTCCGTAATGACCTTGCAGGGCTTACGCGTAAAGCATCGTCCCCGGCACGTCAGTGCAGACAGCGCCGATGACATTGACGTGACGCATTCAGATATCCTGGGATCCTTCAGAGTGAACGGTGAGGATGTTTCAGAGAACCACAAAAAAAAAACCATGGCACTCGATAGAGAGGGGTAGAGACAAGTATTGTGCAGTGTATGCTGGGAATACCTGGCTGGTTTCGGCGCTGGGTTGAATAAATACAACATTTAAAAATGAAAATAAAATATGTTATTTAATATTCTGGGTTGCACCAGAAAATCCTCTTTTTTAATTAAATATTTTATTCCGTATCCTTCCACATTATACATTGCCAAAATCCTGACGTTCTGGACGGCATTAGCAGGGAAATCGACGGTATCAGGCACACGGGACTCACCAGAGCAGGTGGGGGTTGGGGGGTATTGGCCCGCTCATTGCCGTTCTGGGCTCAGGTATTCAAGACTCTTCTAAGATTTAGGAATGGACCCCATGCACGTGCTGTGTTCTTCTTCCTTGTCTCTGAGCTTATAGTTCAGATGCCCCAGTTGCTGGGATTGGGCCTAATGAAGACAGCCATATCCACTTTCTTCACGAAACACAGATATTTCTGCGTGAAAGCCACAGTTGGCCCATTTTCTATCTCGTAGTGGTAGTACTTAATCTTGTTGTATTAATGTTTTACGTAGTATTGTCAAATATGCATGTTTCAATTTCCAGCAGTGGAATTGAGCATTGCTTATTCTAAATATTACCATTCAATCTACATTCAATCATAAATGAAGCTTCTCGCACTACGCAATTCGATATACTGTACGTGACTTGAGCGTTCGCATCGATTTGTGTTAATCGGGAAAGCAAAAATAACAAGAAAGAGACATTCTTGTCGAATTTGGTTTACAAATATATCAAACAACCTTGACTACGATAATTGGTTTTTTACCCTTCTATCTGGCAACAAAACTGACATCTTTTTACAAGGAGTCATGTTTGCATAGACCGCAATACCTGCAGTCATAATACAAACAAAAGACATAACTCTGACAATGTGCACTGTCCTTGAAGTTGATTGGTCCACACCTGAGACAGCTTTCCTTAGAGCCTAGTCTCACATGGGTTGGACCAGATGACGCTAAAATATATCAAAAAGGCCTTTTGGCGTCATCTGGTCCAACCCATGTGAGACTAGGCTCTAAGGAAAGCTGTCTCGGGTGTGGACCAATCAACTTCAAGGACAGTGCGCATTGTCAGAGTTATGTCTTTTGTTTGTATTATGACTGCAGGTATTGCCGTCTATGCAAACATGACTCCTTGTAAAAAGGTGTCAGTTATGTTGCCAGATAGAAGGGTAAAAACCCAATTATCATATTTTTACTGGCAAATGAGGTTCCCATAGTGTAGAACCTTGACTACGTCAAGAGCCGCAATGCACTGTGGGTGAATACGAGACGTGGGGTCCTTAACTGTCACGAGGCAGCGGTCCTTCAAGAGCCGCATGGCGACTCCGGAAGCCGAAGGTTGCCGAGCCCACGATGTGTCAACAACATATTGTGACACCGCGAGTCGCGAATTGCCATCACAATGCCCATCGCGTGCCCTGCGCGTGGTGGTGCCTGCAGAGGGCAGCACAGCAAAGCGACTCTCCTTGCTGGAATTCAGCATTGGCCTCAATTACGCACACGGCTTTTATTTTAGCAAGCCACCCGAAGCCTCCTCCCAAGAGTAAATATCCACGAACGGTGCCCACCGAGCCGTACTACAACTTATAATCCAGAGTTCTTATGAAAACAAATATATACGACAGCAGCAGTGTTTTTATTATTATTAAAGTTAGAGCGTTAAAGTTAAAGTTAGAGCGCTGTCTTTCCGACAGACCTGTTCTTCACCTGAGGACGGCTGCTTGCGTTGTGGCCGAAACGTCGTGAGAATTGTATTATTTTATTATTTTTATTTTTATTATTTTATTACTTCCCTTCTACGTGACTTTACCGAAAAAACCAAGAAGATGAATCCCTGCAGTCACGAAAGCTTTAAATCAAAATTTACCTCCATGCTCCTTACGATGTAAACCCCCCGCCCCCCAGTGAGACTATCCTCACTGGGGGGGGGGGGGGGGGGGGGTTAAATAGTAACGCAGCTTGAGAAATAGTATTGGCTCGTAGAAACAAACAAAAAAAAGCCAGCGTGCTTGGGCAGAACAGCTCGCGAGAGACCAATCAGAGGCTGTGGTCAAGACCTGCGGCGGAGTGGCGGCTAAAGGAGGGAGCTCGTCCGAGAGGACGCACCCCGTGGGGTGGCGCCGCTTCATCGCTTCGCGTGCGTCCGGGAGCTCGACGGACAGTCGCATCGCAAGACAGAGAGATGCACAACACAACTTTGGGGGGTGGGGTGGGGGTCATTGTTGAGCAGTCGATGCCTCGTGATCGCTGCTAATAGTAAAGCTTCCTCGGACTAAGGCACGATATAAATCTACGCTGGCCAGACACGCTGTATAGGCTGCGTTGTGGTATTATTACGCACGGCTGCAATGCGTTCAGGAGCCGCGCGGCGACGAACGCCGATGTCGAAGCCAGCACGCCGAGAGGGCTTGGGCACGCAGGCGGTTAGTCGGGCCGTACTCACTGAACGAGTTGGCTCTGTGGGTGCCGCTGATCTTGCCGCTGGGTCGCAGCTGCAGGTGGAATCCGATGCCCACCTGGCAGTAGAGCCGACCTCGCCGGCGCGCCGCCCTCGCCCACCCGTGCATCCTCCGAAGGTCACGCACGGCCCTCGACGGTGACTGGCGCCTCTCACCGCCCGTGAGCCTGCGTCTGCAGGAGGGCGGTGGTGGTGGTGGTGGTGGCGGTGGTGGTGGCGGTGGTGGTGGCGGTGGTGGTGGTGGCGGTGGTGGTGGCGGTGGTGGTGGTGGTGGTGGTGGCGGTGGTGGTGGTGGCGGTGGTGGTGATGGTGGTGGCGGTGGTGGTGGCGCTGGTGGTGATGGTGGTGGCGGTGGTGGTGGCGGTGGTGGTGGCGGTGGCGGCGGTGGTGGTGGTGGTGGTGGCGGTGGTGGCGGTGGTGTTGGTGGTGGTGGTGGCGACTGCTCCGGGTCGCGCCACGTGGCCGGCACGGCGAGCAGGAGGGTGAGGAGCACGCTGCTCAGTACGATGAGCGAGGCGTGCCCACAGCACATTGCCATGCCGGGGGACGCGCGGGCTGGCCAGCTGTCAAAGGTGACAGCGGAGACCACCGCGGTGGGTGAGCGGCGTTGGAAGGTCGGACGCTTTGGTGGCACGACCAGCGGGGTGAAGTATGGTCAAACAACCTCGCCCTATGGTCGAGTGACGTGGAAATTAAGCTCATCCAGCGGTGGATTGACAGCAGGGCTGTACAAATCAATACATATCGACGTTTACAGAGTCCCACGAACGGCAGTTGTATAGATGATGAAACGACGTATACGATAACAAAGCACAGTAATCTAGTATTCTATATCGTCTGTAGGTGGTGTTGATGTGCATATTAACATTTTCATATTCGCCACCCAGGCTGGAGATGAGCAGTGCGCAAACATCCCCTTCCTAAATATCAACCGAAAGCCTTTCGTTCATTTATCTCCTGCAGATTCGGATCTGTCTCGTCTAAAGACTTACCCTCTTTCTCTCTCTTTCCACGCTGAATGATGATGACCGGAATGACACACAAACTCTCTCTCTCTCTCACTCACTCGCACGAGCGTCTGTTCTTGTGCAGCACGAGTGGTGCACTGGGACTCCGTCGGGTGACGGAGAATGGAGATTCAGCTCCGTCTCTCACAGCGCTCCCCATCCCACCGGCAGCTCCAGTGACGACTCCACCATAGAGTCCCAAGAGGCGCATGGATTTGCACCATCACCAGCTAAAAAAAACCTCCCAAACACAAGGGATCCATCTGGGAAATCCACTGGGACCCTCCGACACTTGTATCTGCATGACGCCCTCTTCGCAACAACAACAGCAACAACTATCTTTACTTCATACAGCAATCGTGCTGTGACGGTTCCACCTGAAGACGGAAGCTTGTGTTGCCTCCGAAACGTCGTGATTTTTTATTTTACTTTTATTAATTTTAATTTTATTTTTTTACCTACGTGACTTTACCGAAAAAACCTAAGAGTATGAACAGCAACAACAACAGCAAGAAAAACCAACGCACAATTTGACAGGAGCCGATCACACATTGTGCCGAAGAATAAGAAGAAAACGAAAACGTGCTCTAAATTAACATCTCCATTGGCGTGGCGCGCCATGGAATGACGGAGCGATCAGGAGCGCGTCCCGAGCCCGTCCCGGAATGTCGACCGGGGCGCGGGACTTGCATCGCCACTTCGCCGGAATGGGCCACGTAAACCCCCTTCTCTCTTTTGTTTTACTTCCCCCCCTCCACCACACCGCCTGTCTCGCCGTTTCCGGCGAGACGTTTAAAGCCCCGAACGCGAACAGATGAGCCCCCACCCCCCCCCCCGGGCTGATCGATAACGTGCGTCGAAACCGAAGCTCAAAATGTACGCGAGATTTCCCTGCGTCGTATCCCGGATTTTAGTTGGAGCACTCTACACAGGCCACGCTGGCATCGTCGCGTCGCATACGCAATATCGTGTCGACATCGGCTCATATATTGACCCGTCCCTCGGCTGCTCGCCATATGGAACATGATCAATAGTGCCCTTTTTAGTATCGACTTAACACCCTCGACAACACAAGGCCCAAATGTCTGTCGAGAAAATTCACGTGGTAATGGCCCATTCCCGTCAACACTCAAATCCATCCGTCTCGTGTCGAAGGCGATGGAGGGTCTTTTTTGTTTCTTCAAATCTGTAAATGATGATAAGAAAACAAAAACATTACAACTTAAATTCTAGATTTGAAGCTTTCGTGACTGCAATGATTCATATTTTTAGGGTTTTTCGGTAAAGTCACGTAGGTGAAAAATTAAAATTAATAAAAGTAATATTACTTTCATTAATATTACTTTTATTTATTTTAATTTTTCACCTCCGTGACTTTACCGAAAAAACCTAAGAATATTACAACTTAAAATTGTATTACAGGGTGGGAAAAAAATATTTAACAACACACAGATGTGCGAACGGAAGCTCTCAGCCTTAACCAGACCACCAACTCAAAAGAACTACCATGCGTGGCCCGTTTTTATAGTTTCATGAGACAACTGTGGAAGTCTGTGCAGCTCTCATTCGTTTCAACGCGAATACAAAACAACAACAACAAACAATTTTTCGATTTAAAGCTTTCGTGACTGCAGGGATTCATCTTCTTGGTTCTTTCGGTAAAGTCACGTAGAAAGGAAATAAAAAAATAATAAAAATAAAACATAATAAAATAATTCTCACGACGTTTCGGCCACAACGCAAGCAGGACGGCTGCTTGCGTTGTGGCCGAAACGTCGTGAGAATTATCTCCCTTCTACGTGACTTTACCGAAAGAACCAAGAAGATGAACAACAAACAAACCAACCAACCCAAGAACGACACCAGCGCGTCAACGTGGGAGCCACGTGTCGCACACACCACTCCCGAGACGGGAATTTGCCTTCGGCTGTCGCCCTCTGTTGACACCGAGGTGTAAACACACCCACAAACACCCTGGCGACTAAATCGTCTGTACTCCATGTATTTTTAGGGGGGTTAGATCGCGTAAAATATATTAATGTGTCGTCAAACCCACCACCACCTGACACAGCCAGCTCGTGAGGGTTGTCACGTCAACAGAACGTGGCCAATTCGTCACTAGTACAGCACTAATGTATAGTGTAGTGTATAGTGTTGTGTAGTGTATAGTGTAGTATACTAGCACAGCACTAGTGTGTAGTGTAGTGTATAGTGTTGTGTAGTGTATAGTGTAGTATAATAGTACAGCACACCGGTTGTGTGTTGGAGAGCCAAGCCACAACATTTACAATCCGACTACGACGTTTCGCCAGTAATTACAACTAGCTTCATCAGGCGACAGACAGATTTATTTGTAAGTCGATTCGTCTGTTCTGTACGAGTCAGCAGCAGCGCATCGGCCGTGGGGCAAGCGGGGGGGGGGGGTGCCTAGCCCCCCCCTCCGCCCCCCCCCCCTTGACAGCCACCACCAAGAAATTTGTCTTCAACAGTATTGCCCCCCCCCCAACCTGAGCGATGGCCGCACCCCCTGAGCTGACAATGTAGTTGCTACGCCGGTGGTGTGAGTTAAGTGTTGCTTAGCGAGCACGTGTCAAGCTCGACAACGCAACGCACAGGAGAGAGTCTTGTAGTTACGGCCTGGCTGCTTTTGTCTCCCCATTGCTAGTGTGTGCACAGAGACTCCTCTACTTACGAACGAGTAAGGTTCAAGGCAGAGGTTGCAACCGGGTACCCGATACCCGTACCCTACCCGATACCCGGCTACCCGTACCCGGTCGGGTACGGGTACCCATTTGCGACCCTGGTGCGGCCGGGTACGGGTACGGGTAAGGAATCAAAACCCATTTGCGACATCTGGTTCAAGGGGTCTGTTCGTAAGTCGATTTGTTCGTAAGTCCAACTTTACTCCTCTCGATTCCAAACATGTTGTACGGCATGCACACTAAACACGGGGAATGGCTTTGAAAGTTGTGTAATCTCCTGCAGATGTAGATGAAACTGGTTCTTCACGTTTTGCAGATGTAGAAGCCACTGGTTCTTCACGTTCTGCAGATGTAGATGCCACTGGTTCTTCACGTTCTGCAGATGTAGATGACACTGATTCGTCACGTCCTGCAGATGTAGATGCCACTGGTTCTTCACGTCCTGCAGATGTAGATGCCACTGATGCTTCACGTCCTGCAGATGTAGAAGCCTGCACCGTATCCCCCCGTAGCAGCCTATCGACACAAGGTGGGCTGCCCATCCTCAGCACTTACCGGGCTCAAGGCTGCTTAGCTTCCGAACATCTGGGCGACGAGATCGGGCGCGTTCCGTGCGATTTTGCTCATCAGCGTCCTATGTTCGCGTCCAAAGGACTGCTTTGTAACGTCGTTTATTAAGGGACAACCACCACCGCCACCGTCTCGTATTGACCCACGTGCATCGCGGCTCTTGAAAGATTGATCGGGGGGGGGGAGGTGCGGGTACTGAAGTCGATAAACATTAGCTCTCCTTGTTATGTTGGTTGCATGAGCGGAAATAGTGAAAAATAAAACCCCACCCTCCTAATCAGTGCCGGATTAAGCTAGTGCGGGGCCTGTAGCACATGCTATAAAGAGGCCCTAAATAAAAAAAAAACACACGTAAATATTAAAACACGCACATTTTTTTACTTGCGTCGTAAAGCAATTGTATTTTTTCATTTGCTAAACAGCCAGATAATACAACAAATTGCCAACCTTAAACACCCAGTCGTTCACAAAAATTGAAGGCAGTATAGTACTATAGTGATAGAGCAAGTGCAGAATCACTGAACCGGAATTGGTAGCTTGAAAGCATTTATCGCGGGGCCCGTGGCAATAATATGTAGCTAAATTTCGATTTAAAGCTTTCGTGACTACAGGGATTCATCTTCTTGATTCTTTCGGTAAAGTCACGTAGAAGGGAAACAATTTTCACGACGTTTCGGCCACAACGCAAGCAGCCGTCCTGCTTGCGTTGTGGCCGAAACGTCGTGAGAATTATTTTATTATGTTTTATTTTTATTATTTTATTATTTCCCTTCTACGTGACTTTACCGAAAGAACCAATAATATGTAGCTACTTTTGCTACCGGGGTCATCCCCTAATCACGCTGCTTTACTCAGCTACGACTGCGTAAGGGGTGCGCGACCAGGCCGCAACGCGTCTAGCGACGCGTCTCCTGTTGTGTCGGCATTGATGTCCGACGTTTCGGTTCCCGAAGAAGCTCCCAGCGCGCGAAGAGAAACGTCGGACGTGTTGGCCAACAACGCGCGCTACGACCCGACAACGAATGCGAAGCACAACTGCAATTGTTCGTGCATCCAAGCACATTGAAACACGTGGATGGTTTCAAACTACATCATGGGACCTCCTTTGCCGGTGTCAAAACATGATAATAGCTTTTACCCCTTTTTGCTGAAATTATCAGAGTGTGTTTTTGTTTGCATTCTGACCACAAGTATTGTGGTTAATGCAGACATGATTCCTCGTAAAAAGGTTTCAGTTTTGTTTCCAGAAAAAGGGGAAACAATATTATCACGGTTTCAAACTATATTCGAAGCTTTCGTGACTGTAGGAATTAATCTTTGGCTCTTTCGGTAAAGTCTCGTAGAGAATAAAATCAAATAAGAATAGAATACGACGTTTCGGTTGCAACACAAGCAGCCATCGTCAGGTAAGAATGAAAGAAAAAATAGACACGGAAACAACATAGGCAGACACACATGCAGAGACACACCGAGCGAGACACACACCAAGACAAACACCTGTGTGTCTATATTCTTGGTTCTTTCGGTCACCTAGAAGGGAAATAATAAAATAATATTAATATAAAACAATACAAATTCTCACGACGTTTCGACTGCAACACAAGCAATCATCATCAGGTGTGGTGTTTTTTTTCTTCTAACGTCAAATTTTTTTCAAATTTTCTTGCTGTGGATTTCACACCTGATGATGATTGCTTGTGTTGCAGTCGAAACGTCGAGAGAATTTTTATTGTTTTATATTTATATTATTTTATTATTTCCCTTCTACGTGACTTTACCGAAAGAACCAAGAATATGAATCCCTGCAGTCACGAAAGCTTTCAATCAAAAAAACCTGTGTGTCTGCCTATATTGTTTTCGTGTCTGTGTTTTTATCATTCATTCTTTCCTGACGATGGCTGCTTGCATGGTTTCAGTCAAACGTATTGGCTTTTCCGGACAAACATTAACCAGATGCATTTTTTTTCTCTCATATATACATGTGTGTGTGTGTTAAACAAACAAACTCTGAACCGGTTTCCACCTTGTGGGTCTCAACATGAACGGCCCCCGCCTGAATTCGCACGCTGCATGGCTGCTACACAAGTCCGCCAGTAGATGGCAGGTGTCCACTGCTCAAGCCCGTCGCAAATTCCTCGCCATCACAGTAGCAGCAGCATCAGCAGCAGCAGAAAGACATTCTCTCTGGCGTGTTGTTTTCCGCTGCGAGGAGTTTGCTCACGAAGCAACATTTGTACGACTCGCAACGTAGATCTGGCGGTGATCGCGGCTGCGTCCCAGAGCTGTCAACCCATAACGGTTCACCCCGTATTCTTATCCGGGGAAATTTAGTTCAGATCCATGCGGCGTATACACGGGCAAAAAAACATTGCTTTTCCTATGTGTTTGTGTTTCTCCCTTGTGATGGGACTTTGTAGGATTAACGTTGAGATGTATAAGGGCCACGGGGTGACCACTAAGGCCTGAGTTGGTCTGTGGTAGGGTCGGAGGGCACTGGTAAGGAGTTGTTGAGAGGTGTGGGCGTTGTCTCGTCCTGAAACGCTTGCGTTGTGCGTCGCTAGTTGGTTATCAAACGGGAGCTTCGTGAAAATCATCGCCGCACGTGGCGTGCGGACTGCAGCACTGCTGGGAGGTAGCAGTGAGGGTTGGGGTGTGGGTGGGGGGGATCACCACGCAAATATCGTGAAAATCCAAGTGCCTGCCATACCGTGGCGTGCCAGGGGAAGGCAGTACGGCAAGTGGAATAATCGCCATCTGTTTCCATCGCTACGGGGATAGAGTGTTGTCCCCTTGCGCGCGTGTGGTTTTTTTTCCCAGGTCGCTCCGGTTTCCTTGCACGAGTGTATTAAAGATCGCATTAATTGGCTTAAAATATATTTACAATTTAAACACAATTCAGGACCCAACTCAAGAGTTCTACGACTCGGCGTGGCTTTCCTGGATACATAAATACGTTGTCGTCAAGAATACTGCCTTAAAAAGAAAAGGTTTATCGTAGACAAAAGATACAATATGCGACGTTTCGGGAAATGACCCTTCTTCATAGCACATTGAGAAGCCAAGTGTCATCGACGAATGTGTTGAGTTTGATATTGTGATTATTATTATTATTTGTGCTGGTATACTCCTGGTAATAGTGTTACACAATAATGTAGCCATGCTACAGGGTACTATGGTTACAACAATCCAATAAGCGCGTGCAATGTCATTCAAGGTGCTCCTTTATTTTGTTTAACTAGGTAGGAAGTCGACGGACCAGGAGATGAGTCGGTCTCGTTCGCAAGAGCCACCTGGGTTGCCAAAACGACAAACTTAATATCAAATAAAATAACGTTACATAAAATGAGGAAAACAGAAGTCAGCACAAAACGAACCGTGCCACACATGGGACATTGAAAACACTGCAGCCTACCCCGAGACTGCTCCGAGCACAATTACAAATTAAGTTACAGAAACACCAAACTGATCGTAAAGTAACCGTTGTCCTAAACGTGCAGAACAAGCCAGGGCAAATGTCAAGCGCACTTGCCCAGCACACAACCATAAACCACTCAGTGTTATCGTTCACATGATGGGTGACGACTACCGGTTATTAAATATTCACGTTAGCTACGAGTTAAGGTTTTTTGTTGTTGTTGTTATTATCATCATCACGGCTGTAGAGCAAAATCCAAAAGGCCCCACAACACCAAGGGGCCATCAACAAACAGCATTCGTGCAGGGGTAGTCGAGCATAAAGTACAGGAAGACGTTGGTTGAATTGAGCACGCGTTGAAGGTTGTACGGACTCGGGAAAAGGTTTAGGCAACGGTGTTTGTCAAGGGAGTTGTTTGACCATACTTCACCACGCCGGTCAGTGCGAGTTGGTGAAGGGTGGTAAGTTCCACAGTCGGTTATCACTTGCAACCGATGTCAGCCGTAATCTGGAATCGAACTCGGTTCGCCGGGGTTCAGAAGCGCAGTGCGCCAACCATTGCACCACCGCTCCACCACCTCGGTTCCACATCACTGTCGCGAATTGTCAGCAGCAATACGGCACAACAGGCAACAGCCAAACATCTGAATTCGGTGCACCATGTCGGATAGACTCAGCGTGCACGTGACTGCGTGTACATATTGCACGCAGTCGACTTGTAAATTCATCATCGTCGTCGTCAGCAGCCATGGTCGATCCGCTGTTGGATGGAGGCCTCCCCACGCCGTCTCCATCTGTCACGATCCGCGAAGCGTATCCATCGCTCCGTCTCCGCGGTGGTCGACTACTACCCCTTGGACGCGATCTCTACGTTTGGCGGCGTCATATTTCTGTCGCCTTCCACCTCCGTGGGCCACAGTCACCGTCTCGACCCAACAAATACCGAGAGGAGGACAGCAGCCGGAGACATACGCCAACGACGACGGCTCCTGCCCCCGTCGTCTGGCTGAGACCACCTGAATGGGAATTTGTCGCTGTTGCATCTGCACCATCAGCAGCCGTGCGAAAGAAGAAGATGATGTAGCTCGTTTCGTCATAGCGATGTTTCGTGCCCAAGCCCGACATGCCAGTCTATGCCACGTACACTAAAACGTGCATATAATTAGAATAATTCCCTATTGGTTAGACTAAATTATTATTTTCAATCACAAAAAACACATATTTCCAATATACCTGAATGTCAAGTCAAGTTATGCATTTGAATTGCATTCTCTTGTTAGAATATCTCGCCTATGCGTATGTACACATTGTGTAGGATGTACACATTGTGTCGGCTATACACGGGAATAATTTAATACGCGATGTCTGTGTGTTAGCTGTGTGTGCGTGTGTGTGTGCGTGTGTGTGCGTGTGTGTGCGTGTGTGTGCGTGTATGTGTGCGTGTGTGTGCGTGTATGTGTGCGCGTGTGTGTGCGTGTGTGTGTGCGTGTGTGTGCGTGTGTGTGTGCGTATGTGTGCGTGTATGTGTGCGCGTGTGTGTGTGGTAGTGTAGTGGTTAGCGCGCCGCGCTACGAACCTGGCAACCCGGGTTCGATTCCCGCTCACGGCCAACACCAGTGACGATTATCTAAACCAGTTCTGAGCCTCCCCTAGGCCGACTCAGCCTCAAATGAGTACCTGGTGCAGTGTGTAACCATCGCCACTGGGGAGACAAAGGCGGCCGGGCGTGGTGCTGGCCCACCCACCCCCTCGCGTACCGTGCCGGCCTTCATAGGTGCTCGCTAACAGCACTTGCTCCAACAGTCTGTTCAGGCTATCCGGGGGGTCTTTGTCTTTTTATATATATATAAATAAACACGCATGCTCACCGAAGCGTGTGCAGACGCATGCATGCCTTCGGTTAGGATACTTTCGCGCTGTTAATCTTGACATTGGCCGTGCCACATTATCGCATATGCATGTATCGTGCATTGCGGCTACAGACAGATGCCTGCCTGCCTGCCATTAGGTCTGCACACAGATTGTAACCTACAGACGTTAAATAATCCGAAGAGTAAGCACGCACGCACACACACACGAACGCGCGCACAAAGACAAAGGTCCCCCCGATAGCCTCCACATGCTGTTGGCAAGTGCAACGCGCGGCCGCCTTTGTCTCCCTAATTGTATTTTTACACATCGCACCGGCTACTTTTGTTTTAAAATAGAGCTACTCCACTTCGGAGAGCTCCACGGATTCGTATTTTAGTCCCCGAAGTTGACCGCGAGCGGGAATCCAACTCGGCTTAGCCCCGCTGCAGCAAGCAACCGCAGACGCACGGGCGCAGGGGGGTCCACACACGACCCCTCGCCACGTCGAGCGAGAAATGTATCGGCGCAGCTCTCTGTCTTTGCTCAGCTGTGCGACAAAGACGGATTTGGCACTCATGCGCTAAATGTAATGTTTATCTCATAGAAACAGATTTCACGGGTGAGAGGCGGATGCCGCACGGGGGTAGAGCGTGTCATAATCGGGATACTTTGCTATCTAAAAATACGTTGTGTGCATTGCGTATTACCACGCACACATGAGCATATGCGTCGGGTGCGAATGGCAACCACACCGCGTATGCATCTGCTGCTGCTGCTGCGTAATGCCGTAGGTCGCAGGCGCGCGTACGGGCAGGCATGTCGCGACAATTCGTTCGAGCGTTGACATTTATTTACACGCGCATGTACGCCGGCGTGTTACTGATGCTGCATGCACGGCTATGAATTCCTCGATTGTTCATTCGGTTTGATTACAGGCTGCGTCCTCCTCCTCCTCCTCCTCCCCGGGGCCTCGCGTGCACCTGATTAACCATTCGAGCGAAAGGCGAAGCGACTGCTTCCCTACAATAATGTCCGCGGCAAAGTGTGACACTTTTTGAGATTTACGACAGCATGCATCTTGCATGGCTTGATTACCAGCCGCGCACGGCAAACGCTGAGCTTCATCACGCGAGTCTGCTGGGGGGGTGTGGGGGGGTTATGATGGGGGGAGAGTCAGGGGGTGGAGGGTGGGGAGTATGATGGGGGGAGCGTCGTGGGGGGGGGGGTGGGGGGGGGGTTATGATGGGGGGAGTGTCGTGGGGGGTGGGGGGGGGGCTCCGGATTTATTGTGGTCACGCGCCAGGTCGGAGGCGGAGTTCGGAGAAAAGCGAAGCGTTTGCGAAAATCATAAAAACTTTGACAACAGCGGGGAGAGAGAGGGGGGGGGGGTAGGGTGCAGGGCTTCGGGGGTGCAGGGGTGGTGGGGAGAGAAAAGCAAAATATCAACGATTTGCAAAGCGAGCGGTGTTTTTTTCTCTCCGGTGGTGATTTGTCGCTTTTGAACGGCGCGCGTGTCCTGTGATCCAGCACTGTGGAGGAGGAGGAAGCAGCGAGGGTGTTGGTGGATGATGACCGCACCAAATGTCGTGAGACTGCCTCCATGTGCGCGTCGAGGAAGTGCCGTGCCCCTGGTTCACCGGGAGGAGGCAGTGACAGCAGGTGGACTCATCGCCATCTGTTTCCGTCTGTACGGGGATAGAGCGTTGCTCCCTCGCACGCGTGGGTTGTCTCCGGGTGCTCCGGGTTTCATCCCACGTGTATAACAAACGCTCATTAACTGGATAAAAACAAATCTGGAATAAACAAAACCCCAATGCAGCAGGTCTGCACGACAGCCCTGTAGTATGACCCTGATAATAAAAACACACACAAATGAATGGGTGGAGGCGAGGGCTATTGAAACTCAGTGAGAGGGACGAGAGGAAAAGTTAACCACGCGTTACATGCTCCCTTCGTCTCCCTCATGCATGCAGCTCTCGCTCTCAGCCCTTGTGTGTGGCGAGGTAAAGGCTACGTCGGCACATCGCTTAATTGCACCCTCGCTGCTTTTTTTTGTCACTCGACTTACACGACTTTTCGAACAATCTCGATCATCATTCTCCACTTGCTTGTTGTGGAACTCCGCGAAGACTGAGCTTCAGCCCTCGTGCGCGCTGCTCTGTGATTAACGGCTCACGACGTCTCGTGCTGTTGAACGGAAAGCGGGCACACTGAAATATGCCACATTTGTGTGGGCGTCTTTTGGGCCATTTGTATAGAAGAAACATGTTGGAGGGTGTTCCTGGGTGGCTGTGCTGCTGGACACTGAAGACGTTGAGCCACCACAGCGCCAATCGTGTGTGTGACAGAGAGAGAGAGATGGGGGTGAAACCCTGCATACTCTTTGGGAAAAAATATCATTGCGGTATTGCGTCTTGGTGAAAATTGAAAGCCTCACACTTGTGTCCGCTATTCGTATACACCAGCTGTGGAATTTAAATGCCTCGTCCCGTAATCCCCGTGGCGCAGTCTAATAGTTGGCTCATAGTTTGAGAAAGGATAGAATCGTTTCAACGCGTCCGTGTTTTAGTTTCTGACTATAGAATGGATGGCGGTAGAAATGCGTCGTGGTTTTGTGTGTGTTTGTGCGAGCGAGCCAGTCGACTCGAACGGAGGAGCCCTCTATGGAGGAGGTTCGTGAAGGACGCCGCCACTGGGCAATTGGAACGGCAGTCGCCCTCCAACAACAACAACGGAGCGAAAGAGGAGCGGCACTCACAACAGCGAGCGGAGCGATAAAACGCAGGAAGTTAGCGTCGTGCAGAGCACGGGTGGCGCATCTGACGATCTTCCCATTGAGTCAACCCGTAACAACCCGGATTTGTCCCGTGACCTCCTGTCAGGGAGCCTCCTCGACACTTCATGTGGCCTCGACGCGAACCTAGCCTGGCACAAGCGCCGTGGTTGACGTCGCCGCCTCGGTGACAAACGGCGTTTGTTGAGAGTTGTCTCGCGGTGACACGGCGCATCGCCAAACGGTGCGCTCGCAAGGGGACACGTCGCGCTACGAAGCCCCCACAGCCAATGACGGCTACGTCCTCTGCTGGACGTGGAACCCTCCTCTCCGACAGGCGAGTCGCGGAAAACTCCCCGCGAATATAAAGGCGACGCGTCGCCAGGCGAAGGTGAAAGGGTGACAGGGAGTGCACTTTACGCGGCGATGTGCTTTAAATCGCGAGCATAAATAACGCGGCTGCGTTACGACGTTGCCATTGCTCACTCACGCTTGATGTCGCGAACGTCAACTGCACATCAGCAAACTTCTGCGAATAATATCCCCGCACGGATACCTGTACGCATTGGCCGGACGCTCTCGACCAAGTACGCGTTGTGTGCATTTAGCGGGAGCATTCGTTTTAAACTTCCACACAACACAGACACACAGAGCTATGGACTGCTGTGAAGTTACGACCGCTAACTTTACGCCGCATTGATTGAGGTAGGGGTGTGTGTGTGTGTGTGTGCGTGCGTGTGTCCATAGGGAGACAAAGGCGGTCGGGCGTGGTGTTGGCCACCCACCCCCTCGTGTACCGTTCCGGCCTTCATAGGTGCTCGCTAACAGCACTTGCCCCTACAGTCTGTTAAGGCTATGCGGGGGATATTTATCTTTGTGTCCATACGTGCTCGCTAACAGCACTTGCCCCAACAGTCTGTTCAGGCTATACAGGAGATCTTTGTAAAATTACGAGTCAGTCAATATATGAATCATCATGATCGTCAATTAAACAATCCGATGCTGGAAGATTAAGATATCCAAGCAGTGGCTATCTCACAAGATTGTGCGATATGACAATCCACCAAGAAGAACAACCTACAGGCCAGATGATTTTGTTTTCCACTACATCCATGTTTTATTTAGTTTTAATAACCAAAACATTGGTTAATAATCACTGCGTAGAAAACAATAGTCTATAAAGGGTCATATTTGAAGTATTTTTAATTATTATTTATTATTAGCCTATATATAGTAATGATTTACAATAACTATCGTGGGCTTGCTACCTTGGTGGTGAGGGTGGGGAGCCATGCACGCGGTTTACGACAACGACGATAGAATCGTGGACGGCCACCACGTGTGTGTTTGGCTGGGTTCGGGGTTGTTAAAATCGTTACGATTCGAGCGCGTCTTCCAGCAATGGCTCGTCTCAATGGCGAGCTGCTCACGAACACGTGATTTCTGAAAGCGCATGGAAATGTATCTGTGCTCGCATACCGAGACACACACACACTCACACTTGTGCTTTCCAATCAGTCCCAAATTAAAGATACGTACGTATGTACACCACCCCAAAAATACGCTGTCATGTCGCCCGCACAAAGCAGCGTATTTATTATGACATCGCCAAATGGTCCAAATGCTGTTCCGGGAACTGCAGTATTTTAGACAGCCACAGCTATTTCACTTTGTGTTGACAACCCGATGTTATTTGCAATGTACCCCACATTTTGACATTCATAAACGTCTTCTTGGTTTTTTCGGTAAAGTCACGTAGAAGGGAAATAATAAAATAATAAAAATAAAACATAATAAAATAATTCTCACGACGTTTCGGCCACAACGCAAGCAGCCGTACTCAGGTGAAGAACAGCTCTGTCGGGAAGACAGCGTCTGAATGGACACCACCAGCCTTGGCAGCGTATATTTCAACTGGGTTGGAGGGGGGAAGGGGCGCCTTGACAAAGGAATTTGCATATCAAGAGAGAAGATGAATCCCTGCAGTCACGAAAGCTTTAAATCGAAATCATAAACGTGCTAATGGGATTATAGGGCACATGAGATCGAAGGTCATCTTCTGACCCCCTAACATCATTGTGTCTAAATCCGCGGTTGCAATGGATCTTAGTGGTAGTGCCTCACGCCGCTAAACCCTATTGCAAGCCAGCCGAATGTATGTGTGTATGTTGACACATTCTTTCGCACCGTACGTAGCCAACCGTGTTGATCGGAGCCCCAAGAAGCAGCGTTGCGTCAAAAACATCGAGTGAGAAATCAAGCCGTGCGATGCAAGCGTACACTTCATCGAGAACCAAATTGCACAGAGCACGCCGCTCGCTAGCTCAACGTCCTTTGGTCAAGGTTGAAAGTGAAGCGTGTGTCTGACCGAGTTCATCCTCACACACACACTCACACACACTCACACACACACACTACGGCACGACGCTTCATCTGTCCCCAGTACCCCGCACAAGCTCAGCGAACATTCCTGGGATGGCATTCGTGGCATCCCAGAACTATTGGCTCGACAGAATAGACTTAACGGAGTTCGCCTCCTACCCTTAATTGGATGGCATTAAGTAATGTCACGTGACGGCAAACGGCAAATGAGGGAATCATCCTTCAAGTGATGCACAATACGGTCCCAAAATGTTGCCAAGTTTCAGCCATCTGTCGTGATTTTCCGTGCCAGGATTAAAGAGCGCGTGGCTATAAATGCCCTCCGCCGAGGTTCTATAAAGCGGCGGAGACGCACTGCCGCTCGTTCGAGTGAACGCGACCCACGGACACACACGCGCACACACCTTGTGCAAACAGATTTGTCCAACAGCATTAAATGAAATGTCTCCTGTATTACAATGTCGCCCCCCCCCCCCCACGCCATCTATCAAATACATGCTCGCACGAACGCACAACAAATACAATCACAATTCACGCCATCCTCTTAAAAGTGCGGATTTTTTTTTAACAGCCAAAAATCTATTAATAAATAAAGCTCAACATATTCTCAATGCGCCGAGTTCGGATGTCCTTGTCCATGGTGCTGAATTACGATGAAGATTAGACTCATCGCCAGCATCAGCTTGTCAATCGCACAGAACAGCATCAGACTAACAAAAGCGTGCGGTTCTTTTTCTTCTTGAAAGCATATGGGGAACATTGATTTGAAGCTTTCGTGACTGCAGGAATCCATACTCTTTGGCTATTTCGGTAAAGTCACGTAGGTAGAAAAATAAAATGAAATAAATCACGACGTGCATGCTTTCCCACCTGATGACGGACGCTTGTGTTGCGCCCGAAACGTCGTGATTTTATTTATTTTTATACCTACGTGACTTTACCGAAAGAAACAAAGAGTACATATGGGGGACATTGCAACTGCGCGAACATCCGCCAGAGGCACTACTGCTGCACGCAAGTGATGGTGGTGGTGGTACAACAACAGCTTTTGCAAGAAGCGAGCCTCGCAGACGAAACGTGTTTTATTCATTTATTCGTTATATACTTTCGAAACACCGTTGTACATCAACACTAGGTCACACGCGTATATTAGTGCAGTGGAGGACTCGGAGAGCAAGTAGTCAAGCTAGTACGGGGAGGGTTGTTCACGTATTGCGAATTCAGTTTTGCTCAACTTTGGCCATGAGAAGCGCACGCGTGGTCTGCAAAGTCAAATTGCGATGCGTCGCCGATTGAACAAAAGCGTTCCTGTGTGTGGCTGTGCTTTGTGTTCATTGTGTAGGCGTGCGTCGGCCTAACACCAGTGACGTTCACCCGAACCGGTCCTTGGCACCGCCGTAGGTCGACTCAGCATCAAAATGAGTACCTTGTGCGGTGTGCAGTAAACATCGCCGTGAAGGAGACAAAGGCGGTCGGCCGCGATGTTGGCCACCCAACCCCCTTCCCCCCCACCTCGTGTGCCGTGCCGGCCTTCATAGGTGCCCGCTAACAGCACTTACCCTAAACGCCTAAGGCTATACGGGGGGTCTTTGTCTTTGTAGGCGTGCGTAGCGAGCCGGTGGCTTAAGCGGATGTCGGCACTGATGCTACTGACCCGGCGAACTCGCAGTTCGATTCCCGGCCACGGCTAACATGAGTGCCACGTGACATCGGAACTGGTCCTACGCCTAGGTCGACTCGGCCATCAGTGAGCTCTCGTGCGGTGTACGAACAACAGCACCACACAGGGCGAAAGCCACACCCTGCCCCGCGTGCAGGACTTAATCTGTGCTCGCTGACATGTACGTACGCTGAACTTCTTTCGCACCGTACGTAGCCAACCGGCGGTGCGGGAGTAGGACAACAAACGAAACGGAACGTCACCCTTCCTCGGAAGCTCGGCGCAGTCTACGCGGGCGTTGGGAGGTCTTTGCGTAAATCGTGTTAAGGGGCCGTCCATAAATGACGTCACGCACCTAGGAGTGGGGGGGGGGGGGTCAGACATTTGTGACGATGTGTGACGAAGGGGGGGGGGGGGTTGAGAAATGTGACGACACGTTAAAATGCGCAACTTTAAATAAATATAGAATTGTTATAACACCAATTGTTATACTACAACATCAGAGTGCAGCGCCACATTAAATACGCACTACAATGACAATAGTTTAAAGCGATTTGAAGCATGTTTTATTTTAAAAATGGAAATATGGTTTTGGGGGGAAAGGGCAGAGCTTTGTGACGTCATATTCGGGGGGGGGGAGGGGGAGTCTGACTTTTTGTGACGCCGTGTGACGAGGGGGGGGGGTCAAAAATCGTCCAAAAACGCGTGACGTCATTTATGGACGGCCCCTAAAAACAGACTCGCCTTCAGTTCGCCGGGGTTGTCACTTGTCAGCGTGCGACCACTTCCCTTTGGTCGTGCAATGTACTCGACTTAAACGTCTGTGGCAACCGAGACTGTAAGACGTTGCACGACACAACGTTAACAAAAAAGAGACACACAAATCGAAATAAATGTTGACGTATCTCTCGTGGGAACGGGGAAGCGCTACGTGTAACCGAGTCTTGGACCTGTCCCACCCCTTTTTCTTTCTCACGTCCCACGCCAGACAGATGTGGTGTGCTGATTGTTGCTGCTCGTTGGACAGCGGCAGGCAGAGGGGGTGGGGTGGGTGGGGTGGGTGGGTGGGGTGGGGGAGAGACACGTGCCCATCGTTTTCGAATTGAGAATTAATTGGTGACAGCCCCAATTCTACATCGTCACGTGTAGGCGACACGTGGGTGTCACCCGTCTACCCACACAGTCAGTGGCGTAGCTATCGAGTGTGCAGGCGGTGCAACTGCCCCTGCACCGGGGCCCAAGGGACGGATGGGGGGGGGGGGCCCAGGGGGAGGGAAGGGGGGAGGCTCCCATTGAATCCCCTGTACCTCCCCCCAGCGCCGGATGAAGCTAGTGCGGGACCTGTAGCTCATGTTATAAAGGGGCCCTAAATAAAAAAAAACACAAATATGACAACACAAATGTTTAACTTGCATAGTAAAGTAATTGTAATTTTTCATTTGTTATACAGCCGGATAATACGACAAATCGCGAACCTTAAACACCCAGTCGTTCATAAAGGTTGAAGGCAGTATAGGACTATAGTAATAGAGCAAGTGCAGAATCACTGAACCGGAATTGATAGCTTGAAAGCATTTAGCGCGGGGGCCTTTGAAAGTGCGGGGCCCGTAGCTACTACACGTGTAGTAGCTACAACACGTGTAGTAGCTACAACACGTGTAGTAGCTACAACACGTGTAGTAGCTACACGTGTAGTAGCTATAACACGTGTAGTAGCTATAACACGTGTAGTAGCTACACGTGTAGTAGCTATAACACGTGTAGTAGCTACACGTGTAGTAGCTACAACACGTGTAGTAGCTACAACACGTGTAGTAGTTACAACACGTGTAGTAGCTACTACACGTGTTGTAGCTACTACACATGCAGCTACAACACGTGTAGTAGCTACTACACGTGTAGTAGTTACAACACGTGTTGTAGCTACTACACGTGTAGTAGCTACTACACGTGTAGTAGCTACTACACATGCAGCTACAACACGTGTAGTAGCTACAACACGTGTAGTAGCTACAACACGTGTAATAGCTACTTTTGCTACCAGGATAACCGGCACTCCCCCTCCCCCCACCGCTATGGCAAAGACGCTGTGCCCACTGCTGACGGAGAGCTAATTCTATTCCCCTTCAAATGCCGTCCGTGTCATTCTTGATGCGTCTTAATTACGCGTTTATAGTCAACAAAATAATTGTGATACTGCGTGGGCCGCTGTGGTTTGTGGTTGTGCATAAAGCACAAATCACAAAACTCACATTTGTCAGTGACACTGGCCCGTTTTACATCTTTATCCGTTCACGGTGGTATTATTGACGAGTGTGTTGAGTCTTTGTTAATTATACCGATCATTACGAGGGGCTTGGAGGCGGTGGTGGGGGGGTAACAACGTGGTGGTGTTACACCAGATGATTGCGATGTCCATGGTAATGTGTGCAATGTGTGTTTCTGTCATTCAACGTGCACGGGATATAGGCGGCGACTTGGTAATGACATTAACACCAACGTGACCTCCTGTGGCCAACTCGCGTCATAATGATCAATCGCTTAATTATTTACGCAATTGACTAATCACGCTTAATTGACTTCAAGTGCGTGGAGTGAGTACGTGTCCTTTGAAATCGCCATTTAATGTACCCCACGATCGTTTAGGTTTCATTTTAAATTGAGCGCACGTCCATTGCCACGTGACCGCCGCATTTCAATCTCCACGTCGCGCGTTTACAATTGGCAACGACTCTGCCTTTTAAAAATAACAATAACAACAACAACAAAAAGTGCTTCAACATCTGTGCCTCTATAACAACCTTTGACGTTGTTGTGTTAATCGCTCTACCGTCCCTTGTGAACGTTGACGTCTCTATCGCCGTGTCTCTCTCGAACGCGTGTCGCTAGCAGGGTACGAAATTGTAACGGCGTTGACCTTTCCACGTGTCTTGTCATACAAACCCGCGATATACGAAGGGAGGTCAAAACCCTTCGAGATCCGAATCTTATCGACGTACCCCCCCAACGCAGTTTACGGCATCACGTTCAGAATCACCACCGACAAACGCGATGAGCTGCGACGCTGATGACCCGAGTTAGATTTCTGCTCGTGGGCTCGCCATCCACGGGGAGTCATATTAAGTCGATCAGACCTCCTCCCTCTCCACACCTTCACCAACCCGCACTGACCAGCGTGGTGAAGTATGGTCAAAGGAACCGCCCCGAGCGACACGGCGCAGCGAAGACCTTCATCTAGCTTTGGATTGACAAAGGGCTGTGAATTATTACCAATTACGGTTCGGAGTAATTAAAATAGACTAGTATGAAATACACCTAACGCACTGTCACGTGTACAGCGTTACATGGGCGGGGTCCTTATTCTCATATCGCGTTTAAGTGGCATCAGCGACGCGGTTGGATGGACACAAAATCCATACTAGCCCCTCGGAGGAGGAGCCTTAAGCGGGCCGCATTTGCCGACTTGACATTTCTGCACGGACGTGCGTGCGTGCGTGTGTTCTGAACTTCTTTCGCGCCGTACGTTGACCAAGCGTGCTACTCGGCAGACAAGTCGACGTAACTGGTGATCGACTCGTCGCCGAGACGGCTATGGGATGCTGCTCGCGCGACAGGGCCCAGTGTCTCGTAACGCGGAACGTTTTGAACCCCGTCTCGTGTACTGTATATATAAATACCTCTCTAAAGGCGCAACATGCGCGCTCTATATACCGTATATACACTGTGTTTCATATATACGTTTATACCATATACAGTATATACATGATCTCTGCTTAGCCTGGCCCAAGCGCAGAGTCTTGCAAAATCCAGTCATCGCGACAGAAACACGGTCCGCATTTTCAACGTTTCAGCAATTTTCTCCGTGCAGATACAAATCACGGTGTTACACGCCGCACGCGCCCGATGATTGCTAAACACGTAACATGACGTGACGCTGGAAGGGGCCGATTCAAATTTCGGGTGCGTCGCGTGGGGCACGCCAGATCTGTACTCGAGTTCCACACGTACACAGACGTTGCTTCATTTCAGTCGGAGCTGTCCGGGGCTGATCTCCTGAAAATACCCCCTCCCCAAACCCGCGCGCTGTAGAGAGGGGGGGGGGTGGTGGGAGTGCCGTGGGGGGAGATCCGTAACCTCGGGGGTGTTCCGAGAATGTCTCATGAAATATCGAGGCCTGCGTCGCACACACGATCTCTACGATTTCATCGGCGCTTAAATCACACGTGACCTGCGCGGACGATGACGAGGGACAGACACCGCTCCGTGTCGCCTGTAACACAGACTGTTGGGGGACAAGCGCTGTTTGCGAGCACCTATCAAGGCCGGCAGGGCAACACGGGATGGTGTGTGGCCAACGTCACGCCCGTGCCCACGCCTTTGTCTTCCAGACGTAACCCGCACACACACACCACGAATAACTATGAATTACACTCGGCGCTCTCTTCGTCACGCGGGACTTGTTTTGCAATCACCAGCCGCGTGCAGCGCGCAACGGAGACGATTTGGTAACAACAACAACGTTGAAAATTGCACGTCCGTGGTGGGGGTGGGGTGGTGGTGGGTGTGGGGTGGGTGAATTGGGTTCAGTTAAACCCCGGTCGTAGGAGCAACAAAGCCAGCGAAAGCCGGGGGGGGCCTTTAATTGTGCGAGGTCATGTGTCTGGAGAGGTGGTGACGCTCTCGGAACGTCTCGTTGCAGATGGGGCACTTGAGCTTGTCCTCGCGGCGCCGCTTGAGCACCGGCTCCTCCGCGTACTCCTTCTTGTGGTGCGAGCGCATGTGGTACACCAAGTCGGAGGTCATCCGAAACGACGTGTTGCACTTGGCGCACCAGTTCTGCGCGGGCAGCCCCAACGGCGTGAGCGTCGGGGGCAGCAGGGGCAGCGCTCCGGGCAGCTGCACTGGGATCGCGGTCGCCTTGGGCCAGAAGGCGGGTGCGAGTAGGAACGGGGTCTGCTGCTGCTGCTGATGGTGCTGCTGATGGTGGTGATGATGATGGTGCGGCGTGTGGTGCTGCTGCTGCTGCTGGTGATGCTTGTACGCGTTCTGCAAGCCGCCTCCTCCGTTGATCTCGAGGCCGTGCTGCTTCGAGCCCTGCATGGAGGGAGGCAGCATGGAGGCGGAGAGCTGCGCGAATGGCCGCACGGGCTGCGAGAAGGCGCTCTTGCGCTCCGCGCCGCCGAGCGGCGACTTGAGCAGCGACGTGAAGGCGGCCGCGGCGTTGATGGCCACCTCGGCGCGCGTCTCGGACAGAGTCTTGGCACCGCCGCACAGCTCCGCGGAGGCGCTCCGGCTCCTGAGCGCCGCGGCGAACGCCTCGCACGCCTCGTCCTCGGCGCGCTCCTTGCCCGCCTTGCGCACCACCTCTGTGAACGCGCTGCGCTTCGAGCCGTGCTGCTGCTGCTGCTGCAGCGCGTCCGTCGCGTAGCACGGCCTCCTCGGCGCCTCCCGCACCTCGTCGACGTCATCCGAGGAGCGCTCGCGGTCGTCCTTCACCACTCGCTCGTCGCGGGTAGCCCCGTCGCAGCCGCCGATGTTGGTGGTGGTGGTGGCGTCGCGGTGCTCGTCGAGAGCGCCCGCGACGGGCACCGACGCGGCCTTGCTCACGAGCGCACAGTCGCCCTTGGCCGCAGCCGCTGGCGGGGAGTCACCCGAGGCGGGCAGCGGTTTAGCGCTCGCCCGCGCCCTCTTGGCGGGCGTCCTTTCGTCCGCGTCGCTCGACGGCCGCCGCGCCTTCTCCATGTCGTGCGCCAGGCTGTGGAAGTTGGTGACGCGCTTTCCGCTCTCCAGGAAGAGGCCGGCTGCGGCTGCGGCAGCCGCGGCGGCCGCCCGCTTGCCCTCGAGCAGGTGCTGGTGAAGGAGGGCCGCCGGGGACAGCACGGCGCCACCACCGCCGCCAACCCCGTGGTGGTGGTGGTGGTGCGCGGGGCCGCCCCCCGGGAAGGCGAGGATGCGCAGGTTCTCGTGCAGGATCGAGAAGTCGCGCCGCTTCTGGCACAGGAAGCGCAAGTGCGCCGCGTAGGGGAACTCGAAGTGGAACGCCTGCTGGCACTCGCCACAGCGCAGCAGCGGGGACGATGGGGAGACGCCTCCTGCGAACGGCGACCGCGCGCGCGCTCGTCAATGGGAGTGTCGCGAACGGCGACCGCGCGCGTGCTCATCAATGGGAGTGTCGCGAACGGCGACCGCGCGCGTGCGTGCTCGTCAATGGGAGTGTCGCGAACGGCGACCGCGCGCGTGCTCGTCAAAGGGAGTGTCGCGAACGCGCGCGCGCTCGTCAATGGGAGTGTCGCGACCGCGCGCGCGCGCGCTCGTCAATGGGAGTGTCGCGACCGCGCGCGCGCGCTCGTCAATGGGAGTGTCGCGAACGGCGACAGCGCGCGCGCGCGCTCGTCAATGGGAGTGTCGCGAACGCGCGCGCGCTCGTCATTGGAAGTGTCGCGACCGCGCGCGTGCTCGTCAATGAGAGTGTCGCGAACGACGACAGCGCGCGCGTGCTCGTCAATGGGAGTGTCGCGAAAGCGCGCGGGGTCCGTGTGTGCTCGTGTGTCGGTAGGTCACGTGTGTGTAGGCGGTCACGCGGTCCGTGCCGTGGTTCAGCGCGCCGCGCTCACAACCCGGGGCGGACCCGATTTAGATTCGCGCTCACAGCCAAAAAGGAATGTTCACGACTATTACCGGGACCCCCCCTGGATCGACTCGGCCCCAAACGAGTCGCGTATCCGCTGCGCTGTGTGAACAGCGTCACTGGAGGAACCGCCCCACGACCACCCATACTTTGTCGGCCTTCGTAGACGCTCGCTAACAGCACTTGCCTAGCTAGAGCGGGGGGAGGAGATGGGTGGCGTTCCTTCTTGAGTGGAACTGTGGAAGTCACAGCTGACGCAGTTGCGGGGCAACTCGGTCAACCCTTGACACCCGGAGGCCGTCCCGTGACCTCCCCGTAACGCAGCGAGCCTTCGATCCTTCACCGTGGCTTTAATGCGCACCTAGCCTGGCACAGGTGCTGTGGTGACGCCACTGCCAGCCAATTCAAAATCCTGTATTTTTTTTTTTGCCCATCAGAATCGTTATTTGTACTGGATGAATCCGATGAGCGATAAAGCTCTTTGTCGCAAATCTCCAGTAGGGGCAGGTCAGAAAGTTATCGGTCAATATCCGGTTGTTGGTGGTTTAGCGTCGTGCTGGCCTTACTAGGTGCTCGCTAACAGCACTTGCCCTGTCAGTCTGCAAAAGTCCACACAGGGTATCTTTGTCTTGGCGGTGTCTGTGTAACGCGTGTGTTGTGTGTCTACGTAGTAGCGTATGTTCATGTGTCCGCAGATAGTTTCTGTATACACGAATGTAATGTCTGTGTGTATTCACAGTATGTATGTGATGTGTGCATGCCTGTGTGATTGCACGTATGTGTCATGTGACGCGTGTTTTATGTTTGCATGCGTGTCGTGTTTGTCGTGTATATAATGGGCGTCTGTCTTGCGTTCTACGTATGTATGTGATGTTTGGATGCATATGTGCATGTTTGTCATGCCAGTATGTAATACATTTAATTGCTACTTTTGCCACATTAGAATGCATGTGTAATGGCGACTTGGACAAAGTTGTAATTGTACGTGTTCATCTTAATTATCATGATCTCACCCCCCTCGTGTATCGACGTGCCCAAATCAAAACTGCAAACGTATGGCATCACTTTGTTCGTCAGAAGTTCATCACTAGAGTTAAGCATCCCCCCCCACCCCCTTTGAATATGATCAATAAAGAGACGCCATATATACGTATGTATGTTGAACTTTTTTCGCACCGTACGTAGCCAACCGTGCTCATCGAAGAGTCCGGAGGAAGGACAACACAAACTAAACACAACAAGCAGATCTAAAGAAATTCGTTTTCAATCTACATGATTTAAAAGCGCATCGCTCCAGTTGGCCTCCGCATATCGGAACGAAGAACGTTCCAGACGGCCGCAGAAGCGCATCTGAAAACGCCGCCTCTGTTCGATGGCTCAGATTGGGGACAGGTTTTTTTCAGTCTTCAAATATTATGATGATGATGATGGTGATCCTGGATCCCACATAGACGCTATGCGTGAGTTTGAGCTCCATTGCTTTGTTCCTTGAGTTGCTGAGAATGGCACGTGTATGTGTGAAACCGGCCGTAGTGCTGTATAATCCGCGTGAGTTGTGACGCACACTTCATGAAGTTCTACCATGTCACCGAGAAGCGTTTAACCGTGGATGGTGCGCATGTATGGTGAACTTCTTCTTGGTTCTTTCGGTAAAGTCACGTAGAAGGGAAGTAATAAAATAATAAAAATAAAACATAATAACTTCTTTAGCACTGTACGTAGCCAACCGTGCGTGCCTCTATATAGCGCAGCATACAGACACATTTAAGTGCACGCATGCCTGCTATTACTCTATACACATATGTTTTAATTACTCTTGCAGCCATCAATTCTCAAGTGTTGCGTCGGCATAATTAACTTTACTAGCGACTGCCTGCAAATTGATTTCCCCGTACATATTGATATGACACGCACAGCATGTAGAGGAATGCACACGCGCACGAGGCATCTATAGGCTTAGTTAACTCTTATTAGTAGCTTCCTGCAAATTAATTTCCCCGCAACCCCACAAATGGTCTGCTGATGAGTACGGGAATTTTCGCACAAGCCAAAGCCTCATATAAGAATGTCTCCCAGACAACGATGTAATGCGCATACGCGTACTAACATCTCCCTGCGTAACTTCACTTCAATAGTTTTTGTTTGACCGGACCAAAGAGTCACTTGTCATTGAGTCCACCTCCTACGCATTTCCCATGAATATGCTAAATTCCTCTTCATATGCACATTATTTTTGTTAAGGCGCTCTTCCACCTCCAACCCAGCTTATATATAAGCTCCTAGCTTGGTAGTGTCTCATTCTTCACCTGAAGACGGCTGCTTGCGTTGTAGCCGAAACATCGTGAGAATTATTTTATTTTATTATGTTTTATTTTTATTATTTTATTACTTCCCTTCTACGTGACTTTACCGAAAGAACCAAGAAGATGAGTCCATCATACTTCGTAAGAGAGACGGCATCTCGAAGGACAGTTGTATCCGTTGATCCTTTTAAAAGATTGTTAATGAGAAATATGTCGAGGGATTTTTATTTTCTGTCTATTTGACGGCGGACAGCGCATTCCGAAAACAGCTTTGCAATTTACACTATGAGACCTCCTTTACCAGTGGCAAAATATAGTAATAGGTTTTTACCCTTTCAACTGGTACGGTCAGTTTTTGTACCAGTTGAAAGGGGAAAAACATATTACTAGCTTCGCAATTGGTACCGGGAACAAAACATTTTACGGTTACTACTGGATAGCTCCAGCAATACGTGTACTGCGTACACTTGATGCACACACACATTTAAAAACACAATCGCTGTTTCGCCATGCAGACTGTGTTCGACAAGCGCTGTTAGCGAGGATCTGTGTCTCGGCTGAAAGAGGTGATCAGTGAGTTGACCTCGGGGCAGGCTCATGACCGGTCCGACTATGACTCGTCGCCAATAATAGCGTGACCTGGAATCTAGAATCAGAATGTTTAGTTACACTGGATGCATCCGATGAGCGATAAAGCATTTTTTTCACAGATATACAGTAGACATCTATGGAAATCCAACTCAGGCTTCCGAGTTTCTTGCGTAGTGTGCAAACCACTGCGCCACCACTCCACCCATGTATATAAAAAAAAAACACACAAACACTGCTGCTGGCAAGTTCTGCTAACGAGCACCTACGAAGGCCGGCACACACGAGAGAGGGTGTTGTAGGTGACCAGCACCACGCCCAGACGCATCTGTCTCTCTCGTGGCGATGCTTACACCTGAGTCGACCTAGAGGGAGCCCGGGACCACTTCGAACATTCGCCAGCGCCGTGAGCGAGAATCAGATTCGTAGCGCGCGCGGGGAGCGCCGACCACTGCACCACCGCTCCCCCCCGTAAAACACGCGCGCGCACGCACGAGCAACCGAACCAAAACGCAACATTTGTGCCCCCACCCATCCCTCCCTCCCCCACCGTTGGCGGCCTTGTGCGGAACTGTGTCGTCGAGTCGCAGCAGGGCGGCCAGCTCCCTGCCGTACCACACCAGCAGCTCCTCGTCGCGCGAGATCTTGCGCAGCGAGCGGTAGAAGAGCTGCCCGTTCTTGAGGTAGGCCTCGAGATTCTGCTCGGCGCGGTCCCTCGCCGGTTGCACCAGACGCAGCCACGCGACGCCGTCCGCCGCGCCCTGGGACGCGGTGGTGTCCACCTGTGGCAAACCCGCGTGGGGGTGGAGGAGAGAGGGGACGGGTGAGTGGGTGGGAGAGTGGTTGCGTTTGCGGTTGCAGATTTTCTTAGGTTTTTTCGGTAAAGTCGCGTAGGGGGAAAATAAATAGATAATAAAATTTATAATAACACTGGTCAACAAAAAAAAGTTTTTTTTCTGGCCTGGACTTTTGCAGCTGTTTTAGACTCATTTCAGGGTGCTGATTCCAAATCTGATCTCAGATTTGCTCTATCACATCTCATTTTTATGCTATCGGCATACCCCATTTTCATTGATTTTACCCGAAATTAACTCTGTCACTTATGATTGCAAGTTGTTGCGAGTCAGTGACTGCTTTAGTGTTAAACTATGGTGCTGTATTTTTAGGATAGTGTGTTTATAATATCATTGTATGTAGATATCCACATTTATTGAATATTTTTCTTCTGCAGTTTTTATTGAAAATGCAATATTTGATATCTCAAAAACCTGATGTGATAGACAAAAACTGATGCCAGATTTGGAATCTGCACCCCAAAATTACATTAAAACCATTGGAATACCTTATGCCAGAAAACGTGTGTTGACCAGTGTAATTATTGAAATAATAATAGAAATAAAATAATAAATCACGACGTTTCGGAGGCAACACAAGTCTCTGTCATCAGGTGGGACCGTCACAGCCAGATTTACTGTATCAAAGGGTTATCTATTTATTTATTTATTTATTTTCCCCCTACGTGACTTTACCGAAAAAACCTAAGAGTATGAATCCTTGCAGTCACGAAAGCTTCAAATCTAGAAGAAGAAAAAAAGTTGCAGATGTTGACCGCGGCATCTATAAACGCTTGCCCGCCGCTATCGGGGCTGTTGTCCACTGACGCGGTCTGTTGATTTTATCGACGAGTCGGAAGATGCAGCCTTCACACTGGCCCCACTCTGTTCGGTGAGAATTCACGGACGAATGCCATCGACGCGGCGACCGAACATCGACCACCGATCTCCCGGTCTCCAGAGGAACAACAACAACAACAAGCCACGCCAACGGGCGCGCTTAATCGATATGTTTATCATCACGGCCGAAGTAGCTGATGCCACCACACCTCGCAAATGTTTTATGTCACCCGCTGCCAGGTCACCGTGGTCGCTGCGAGGTTGATACGGAGCGACCTCCCGACATCTGCCCTCGTGGTCTCCCACCGTCTGCACTAAGGTCTTCCCGTTGCTTGCCAGACTCGTGGAGACCGCCCCAATGACCGTGGCGGTCCTCGGTTCCTCTCCCATCCGCCACGTGTGTCCTAACCCAGCGCGAGCTGTACTTCCCGAATCATATCGGCACCACGCGTACCTGTACCAAGTTCGCTTCTGGACGTCTGCATTGCACCCGTGCTCGAATTGCAATAACTTATGTTCTTGCTGATGAATCCGAAGCCCAACTCTCTGACCCACCCGAATACATTTTTTTTTTTTACATTTATTTCCAGGTAAGGCTCAACGAACTGTGTAGCTCTTTTTCAAAAGCGACCTGGCCACAAATGATAGCTCAACGAAGTGGCTTATCACGTGGAATTGTATAGCAGCCAAATACTCTAAACGCGTGATGTTGATCCTAAATGTGGAGGCAAAAACCGGTGGACCCGGAGAAAAATCGACGCGACCACCACGGGGAGAACATTCAAACACCGAATACACAGAAGCCAGAGTAGGGGTCGAACCCACGCCCTCCTGTATACCAGGCGAGGTAGTTAACATCTCGCCACGGGGGCTCCCTCTGCTAACGAGCATTGAGCGACTCGAGGCGGGAACGGTGCCACGCGGCCGTGATCCGTTTAGCAATTTTCAAAGCCGATTATGCTGCGGATGTGTTTGCCAGGAAGGAGAGCAAGTAGGTTCGTGAGCCCGTGTGGTGTAGCAGAGCTTTCATTGTCATTTACTTGATTACAGCAAGCGTGATGTGACGGTTCCACCTGAAGACGGAAGCTTGTGTTGCCTCCGAAACGTCGTGATTTTTTATTTATTTTTATTTTACTTTTATTAATTTAGATTTTTTTTTATCTACGTGACTTTACCGAAAAAACCTAAGAATAGGAATACTTGCAGTCACGAAAGCTTCAAATCTAGAATTAAGACCTGGTCTTCGCCTGAGGATGGCTGCTTGCGTTGTGGCCGAAACGTCGTGAGAGTTATTTTATTATGTTTTGTTTTTATTTTTTATTATTTTATTATTTCCCTTCTACGTGACTTTACCGAAAGAACCAAGAAGATGAATCCCTGCAGTCACGAAAGCTTTAAATCAAAATTTAGCTTTCAGTGTCTTCCCCCGAGTGAGCGTGAGTGGAGCTCGTTCCAGGATCTCTCCGTGTTTGTCCCACCCGAAGGGAAATGCAATTTCTCACGGCAGGACAACTCCTGGATATACCAGACCTGGAAAAATAGAATAAATTCCTATCATTGCTATTTATTAATTAAGATATAACGTCACTCTAATAATACACCTTTACTGATTATCATTATTATTATTAAAAGCCATAAAGCTGCTACAAGAATATGTGCGGTTGAGGATGTTAGATGTTAAATATTGACCTTGCAGTTCCGCCTGCCGACAGCCGCATCATTTGTATTGCTCTTTCAACGAATATGAGTGTTAAACTAACTTACTCTTATCAGCATGTCACGGTTGTTAATTAATAGCAGAACGTGTGCGTGCGCTCGTGAGAATAACGGTTCGCTATAGCCGCAGAGGGAGCGGTGGTGCAGCGGTTAGCCCGAACCTGGCCACCAGGGTTCGATTACTGCTCACGGCCAACACCAGTGACGACTATCTGAACCGGTCCTGGGCCTTCCCTAGGTCGACCCATTCTACAATGAGCACCTGATGTGGCGTGTAAACATCGCGCCACTTGGGAAACAAAAGCGGCCGGGCGCGGTGCTGACCACCCACCCTCTCGTGTGCCGTGCCGGCCTCCATAGGTGCAGCTCGCGAACAGCACTTGCCCCAACAGCCTGTTCAGGCTATACGGGGGACCTTTGTCTTTGCTACAGCCGGCAATTCATCTACTATTGCGGAACTTTTATGACCCTAACCCTGACCCTAAACCATAACCCCTGAGCGCCAACGCGATCATCTGGACCCACGGCGTGGCGGTAAATCTCGCTGTTGTGCAGCGGAGTGCAAAGACGAGAGTCGGATGAAAACAAGGGGGGGGGGGGCTGCGTGTCGAGTCGTCTCGAATCGCATCTTTCGCATTTGCCCAGAGACTCGGCGAGCAAGCGAGCGAGCAGCCTCACGTCGCTGCCACGTACGACGCCGGCAATAGGATCCGTGTGCCCGTCTGTGTGCGGCCACTCGTATTCGCAGGAAGTGCGTTGAACTTCTGTCGCGAACGCACGCAGCCAACACCGCTCTCCTCGTCGAAGGTGCGGGGGAAGGACGGCAAACTAAAACACAAAAACGCAGTCCCAAAGAAATTAGTTTTCAATCGAGAGCTAAAAGTGCGTAGCTCCCAGTGGCTTCTTAATATGCGGAGGAAGAGCGTTCCAGACGGCCGCAGAAGCGCATCTTGAAAGCGCTGCGCGGGGCGGTGACCACCGCCTTTGTTCAATGGACAGCCAAAAGCCGCCACCGCCGCTGCTGCTGCTGAGAGGATGAGCGGAGAGTCGTGTTCGGATGACACGCGGGGCACATGCCAATTCTTCCTTTCACACGTGGGGAATGACAAAAGTCCACCAGATTGTGAACGTGGTGAAGTGCGATCCGCGCTTCGAACGCTGCGGGCACGCGAACTAACTCCTGGTGCCATAAAATGGGTTGCCCAAACTCAACGTGAAGTAGCGATTGTTGTTGTTGTAATTGGCCCTGTTCACGCCGTGAGAAAGCGAGAGCAACGGAGTGGCCGAAACTGAAGAGTCCCCGTCAGAATGTCCACCGAGAGACCCTCAAGCTCCATGGCGAGAGTGAAATTATTTCTCAAGCGTCAAACTTGGAAACCCAATCGTTTGTTGGGGCGCGCTGACGGTGTTCGCTGCACTTTAACCGGAGGGTCACGGAAACATCCCCCACGGGGGATAAAGTGGATTTCGTTATTCGCATAACGGGGTGCCTGCCGAAATCACACACACACACAAACACGCACAATAACACACACACAATCACACACACACAATCACACACACACACAATCACACACACACACAGACAATCACACACACAATCACACACACAATCACACACACACAATCACACACACAATCACACACACACAGACACAAATAAACACACGCATACACACACAAAACTCACACAAACACACACAATCACACAAACACACACACAAACACACACAAACACAAGTAAACACACACATAAACACACACACAATCACACACATAAACACACACACAATCACACACAAACACACACACAGGTCTTCAGTTCCTGAAGAAGCTCCCGGCAGCACGTGGAGCGAAACGTCAGACATGATGCCGAACCACACGCGGGCACAAACCCCGAAAGCACACCGGAGAGCCTACGACAAGGGGTAGTTTAAAGACGTGCACGCGTCTAGATGTGTTACCCATGACCTGTTGGCCAATAGAACATTGATAATGACTGCCACCACCACCACCATCATCACCATCACCACCACCATCATCACCTCCACCACCACCATCATCACCACCACCACCATCACGACCACCACCATCACCACCACCATCATCACCACCACCATCATCACCACCACCACCACCACCACCATCACCATCACCACCAACACCATCACCACCACCACCATCACCACCATCATCATCATCACCACCACCACCATCACTATCACCACCACCATCATCACCACCACCACGACCACCATCATCATCACCACCATGGTTCCGACACTCAAGCAAAAACCCTCGCGAGATCAAGCTCAAGCGCATTCTCTCGATGGAAGAGAGCGGAGGCGTTATCGCATGAAATCGTTACAAGGGATGTGATGAATCAACGCGCTCGCAGCCCTCTGGGAGCGGGGAGGGGGGTAGGGTAAGAAGCGACGTGGCAGGAGCGTCGCACGCTTAATCACGCCGATTGATTGATCAGGACGCGTGACAATGCGGACGGTTATACACCTCGCCAGGTGTAATTCGTTAAAACAACACACATATATACACATAGCAACATTCTGTCTTAGTATGTATACAACAGGTTGGGACGTCAACTTCGTGCGCAAACGAAATTTGGAAGGAAGTGTCGGGCGGTGACGTCAGTCGTTAAATAACTCGTCGTTCGGCATCATCCTCCGGTGATGACACGCAACCTGTTCACGATTTACTCCATTGCGTGGAGGATGCAGAAGAACACCCGTTTCTGCACCGCGCGCATTCCGTAACAACCCTTGACACCATGAACGAATTCAGTTTTAAGAACGTACAACACGTGCGTACAACACGTGTTGTAAACACGGATCTGAGAGCGAGGTTTTCATTCAAATGAAAGTCAACAAAACCCTAATGCGAGGATCGTTTCAAAGTCTGTGCTTTCTTGAGCAGCTCTTAACCCCCCTCGCTATGAATACGTTGCAATGACGATGATCTATGAGATAACGGGAATAGGCGCACGTGCCTGCAGTTATGCTCCTTATTGAACAAGGAAAGGGAAAAGCCAGGCATGAGCACGGACAATGTAAATCTATTCCAGCATGCATTTGCCTTCGGAAGTATTACATTATCAGTGCAAAAGCCGACGGAGTAGCTTTAATTCGAGCTGATATATTTTGTATGGTTTATGCCTCCGGGTTTACGCTCGGGTAAGATCGTAATAACAACGCAACTTTACACGCGAGGTTCGCTCATATTGGGATCATCACGAGGCAGAACAATTCGTCGTAACTCCGCCCTTCCGACGGCCAACACCACAGCACCAACAAGTTCAACCTCAGTCATGACGCGTTGAATAAAAACACAATTCCAGAACTTCGTAAGGCACCGGCCTACAAAGGCAGAGATCCCCATATAGCCCACGCGTGATGTTGGGGCAAGTGCTGTCAGCGAGCAGCACCTATGAAGGCCGGAACACGGCGTATAAAGGGGGGGGGTCGTGTAGCCAGAACCACGCACGGCCGCTTTTGTCTCCCCAGTGCTCATGTTTTACACACTGCACCGGATACTTATTTTGAGGCTGAGCCGACCTAGGCGGAGGGCCCAAGGACCGCTACAAGACAATTTGGAAGGAAGTGTCGGGCGGTGACGTCAGTCGTTAAATAACTCGTTGTTCGGTATCATCTTCTGTCGATAGCTTAGACGCGCTCCGGTGATGACACGCAATCGAACTCGGGTCTCCGGGCGTCGTAGCGCAGCGCGCTCACCGCTCCACCACCGCTCCCGCTCACCGTACGATTGCAAACATCTCCCCCAACATTCTAGATTTGAAGCTTTCGTGACTGCAAGGATTCATATTCTTAGGTTTTTTCGGTAAAGTCACGTAGGCGAAACATTAAAAAAGTAAAATAAAATAAAAATCACGACGTTTCGGAGGCAACACAAGCTTCCGTCTTCAGGTGGGACCGTCACAGCCACGACAGCTGTATCAAGTACTTGATACAGCTGTCGTGGCTGTGACGGTCCCACCTGTTTTACCTACGTGACTTTACCGAAAAAACCTAAGAATATCTCCCCCTACAGCCTCTCACTGGTTGTAGGGCCAAGCGCTCTTAGCGAGACCCTATGGAGCACCTATACAGGTACTGAACGCGCTCGCACCGCACCCACGCGCACGTTGAGCAGCAGCAGCAGCAGACGTCTCCGCCTTACCCTGAATACGTAGGGCGCGGTGCGCTTGTCCACGGCCTTGAGCGCGATGAAGGCGATGGTGTCGATGAAGGATGCGCTGGACAGGAGGCAGGGCCCCAGGATGGCGTGCTCGGGCACGTCACACGTGGTGAACACGCTCGTGAAGATGTCCGCGAGGCGCTGCTGGACGGCGCGGACGTCGTCGTCCCACGGACCCTTCACCACCATGCCCGCCGCCTCCACGTCCATCTCAGACTGCGCGCGGGGTGGAAATGGGAAAAAACGACAGTTTCGTTTTTATTATGTATATATGTGTTTGCGCGTGCGTGTGGTTTTTTTTTCACTAGTGATTTGTTTACACTTTCCTATACTTTGCGCTCATATCGTGGTTTCGTTGTTGTTGTTGCTTTTCGGTTCTTTCGGTAAAGTCACGTAGGAAGAAAAATAATAATTTATTAGCTAATTATAAAATTAATTAATTATTTGTTAATTATTTTTCACGTAGGTAGAAAATAATTATTTATGAATTAATTATTTTCCTACCTACGTGACTTTACCAAAAGAACCAAAGAGTATAGATTCCTGCGGTCACAAAGCTTCAAATCACAGATCTATTGTTGTTGTTGTAACGTTCTGATGTCCCGACTGGACATCCGTGAAGACGAGCTTAATAGCTCATCGCATTCCTCCAAGTAGAAATAAATAATATCGTGATTCTGGTGAAGACAACGACCACCCCCCCCCCCCCACGACCCCACGTAGCCTGTAGGGCAGAGTTCGACAACCTGCCGCTCTCTAATGACTCCTGCGTGACGCTGTTGACGAAGGATCGCCGTCTCTCCTACCCACCACGCGGATTCGCGACTCTTGCAATATTTACGGGAAGTTTGTTTTATAATATAGATACAGAATTCTCAAAAAAATCTCCCTTCTTGTTATTTTGATTGCCCATCCCTGCTGTTAGTGGGGAGAGTGCTGTTAGCGAGCACCTATTAAGGTCGGTGTGGGGGCCATGCACGCGCACGCACAGAGTTACGTGAACGCCGCTTGCCAGCCGACGAATTCGCGGTCCGCCGTTGAGCCGGATTTCGTTACGGTGGCGCATTTACCTCTGAACATGTGCACACAACCGCAGTATATATATAGATAGATACGCTGGTGTATCGATATATGTAAAGACATTCATGGGTATCACCATTCATCAACACGCACTGACCAGCGAGGTATGGGCAAGCTACCCCATGCGACCTACACGGCTGGATTGAAAAACAGTGCCAACTTATTCTTCTTATTGGAATAAAGTGAGCCGGTGATTCTTGTTGTAGGCGAGTATCTGTTAAGATGACACATTCCATAGTGGTCACTCAGCTCCTACCTCCCCTCCCCGCGAGTGAAAAGATTGCCCATTGATATTGACCCGGTTGCAAATTCACGTGAACTTCGCTGCCAAGCCCGCGGTGGCAGGCGCGCAAGAGATTAGGGCCCTAATGTTCATGAACGTCGCCGTGAACAGTTCCAAACACAAACGCGTGGACACTTCGAGTCTCATATCAGCCGTGCAATATATCCACACGCACACACACACAAGCGCGCACACACGCACACATACATACACGCGCACACATACATACACGCGCGCACACGCACATACGCGCAAATCACAAAACCCTAAGCAAAGCATACGTTCGACACCGATGTGTTCACCGATTTAAAGACACATTTGCAGGCCATTGAAAGAAAACAAATCGCTTTTTTATTACTGAAATAGTTTAGTTATTGAGCCCACAAAGTGTTGAAAGGTGTGTTTATATCTGAAGCATATCTCTTTTTTTGGAAGACGCGTTTCGAGTGTTCGGTTGTGGAGGAAAAAGGCGTCTTCATTTTCACAGCGGGACATAAAACCGTGTCAGCGTGTTATATACGAGGCATGACACGTCACTTAATCAGATCCTGCGAGACATCTCACTGAAGACATCTCTCCTGCAAGACTTCTCACTTAAGTTCCGATAGATAGCGAGGATTTGAATCATTGGTGTCAACGCCGTTGAGGAATGGTGTTTATGTATTATTATTATTTTATTTTCATCTATATATCCATTTTTATTTGCATGCCCGGAATAAAATTTAAATAATATTCTATTAAATCTATCATCGAGATATTATCTCTCTCCTTGTTTTTTGTTTTTACACAGGCCAAAAACAACGCGTTCTTAAGAGAATGACGGCGTGTGTGAGTTTACGTGAGCTTCCTTCAGCCGCCAACTGTCACCAACCGCGCACGTGGTTTCTTTTTGTATCGTTCGCGATTGGGTAACGCCTGACGTCTCCATGGCAAGAGTTTCGATTTAAAGCTTTCGTGACTGCAGGGATTCATCGTCTTGGTTCTTTCGGTAAAGTCATCACGTAGAAGGGAAATAATAAAATAATACAAATAAAACATAATAAAATACAATTCTCACGACGTTTCGGCCACAACGCAAGCAGGACGGCTGCTTGCGTTGTGGCTGAAACGTCGTGATAATTGTATTTTATTATGTTTTATTTTTATTATTTTATTATTTCCCTTCTACGTGATGACTTTACCGAAAGAACCAAGAGCATGGCAAGAGTGTTTGAGCCTCAAGGAGCAGATGATTGAGTCCCCGCAGGAATGTTCTTGCGGCGCAGTGGCGAGCGCGCGGCATTCTCGAACTTGCGACTCGAGTTCGATCCCTGGCCACGGCTAACATCAGTGGCGAGTGATGATGTTAACCGGCACTGACCACCCTCCCCCCCCTCTATCCGCGTCCATCTTCAACAAAGCTGCACTGAATCGTGTCGTCAAATATGTTCTTTTTTTACACCTCCATTTAGCGACACGGCATGGAGAGGCCTACATCCAGCAGTGGATTGACAAAGGTCTGAAGATTTTTTTTTTACATTCAATCTCCATCTGTGTCGGCCAAAAAAGCGCAATTTTGTGCTCATTAATTCACGTAAGTTATTTGATGACGCTCCTGCGTTGGCAGTGGTGCACAAGCACATTTACAACACTGCCTTGCAAGAATATATATAAACCATCGGCGACGTTTCGGGCAATAGCCCTTCTTCGTGGCAAATTATGTGCCACGATGTGCAATGAAGAAGGGCCATCGCCCCTCCCTAAAAAAAACGTCGCCGATGATAGATTTTCTTTCCCTTTTCAAAGCAGGGTCGTTGACGAGCGTTCGTGGGTTTCGTCTTCGATCCATTCGCTCACGATGTGGGATCCGCACGCCAAGAATTCTGAGTATGCGACTTGAGGTGAGCCTCTCTACAACACATTGCCGCTGATGCGCTGGGAGAGAAACACTCTCTCCGTCGAATATCTCTTGCCGTTATTCTTTTTACTTTAATTTTTTATATATACAGAAATTGCAACAATATTATCCGCATTCCCCCTTCCCCCCCGCCATGACCCACCGGTTCGTAATAAACAAAAATATCCCCGCGTTGTTAACACGCGGCTGTCGGCCAGGTCACGTTCCGAATTGTTGTTTTGGTGGTTATGGTTGTTATTGTTGCTGCTGCTGCTGTTGTTTTACGACGATCAGCAGTTCGATAATCACGACCTCGCTTCGCTCATTGCAACTCGTCGCTTGACTGCGTCGGAGTTCGCGACTCGCTGTGTATTTAACAGAGTGCAGCGCGCTTACGTGACGCTCGATCACTTACGTGACACGCGAACGTAATTCGCAACGGTACGTATATACGTACGTACACCGCGAGAAAGAGCTGATCGATACAAACATACAATCCTACAACGTGCACGTGCTGTATGTGCGGCTTAACATTGCATTGGGTGCGGTGGAGGGCTGGCACGGCGGTTAACGTGCTACGCAATGAAACCCCCCCGTGGATCTACGTTAGATTCCCGGCCTGGGCCACCGTGACCAACGAGTGACATCTGAACCGCCTCCACGTCCTTCTGTCCCCCCCCCCCCTCCTTCACCAACCCCCACTGACCAGCGTGCTGAAGTATGTGCATTGTCATTGCAATGCGTCGTTGCGTGTGGTTCAGTTGTGTCGTTCGTGTCACGACACTGCGACCTGTGGTGTTGCAGGAAGGATGTGGCACAGAGAGACGTGTCTGTGTGTGTGTGTGTAAGTGTGCAGGAGATGTGTGTGTGTGTAAGTGAGGTGTGTGTGTGTGTAAGTGTGTAGGAGAGATGTGTGTGTAAGTGTGTAGGAGGGACGTGTGTGTGTGTAAGTGTGCAGGAGATGTGTGTGTGTAAGTGTAAGTGTGCAGGAGAGATGTGTGTGTCAGTGTGTGTAAGTGTGTGTAAGTGTTCAGGGGGACGTGTGTGTGTAAGTGTGGAGGAGAGATGTGTGTGTGTGTGTAAGAGTGCAGGATAGATGTATGTGTGTGTAAGTGTGCAGGAGATGTGTGTGTAAGTGTGCAGGAGGTGTGTGTGTGTAAGTGTGCAAGAGATGTGTGTGTGTGTGCAAGAGAGATTGTGTGTGTGTAAGTGTGCCAGAGATGTGTGTGTGTGTGTAAGTGTGCAGGAGGTGTGTGTGTGTGTAAGTGTGCAGGAGGTGTGTGTGTGTGTAAGTGCGCAGGAGGTGTGTGTGTGTAAGTGTGTAGGAGGTGTGTGTGTGTGTAAGTGTGCAGGAGATGTGTGTGTAAGTCTGATGACCCAACTTGATCCATCCGCCTTGACTCATTCCAATTAACTCGCCTCTATTATAGACGAGCCACATTCATCCCGGATGAACCGTCCTTAAAAAGTACGGTTATGGGTACAAGAAGCCAGTAAAGACGGCGAATTAGGTGCGTAAGGCAGTTTGAACTCGTGTATGTTACTGGGGAGGAGTATACGATGTAAAGTTCTTGAGTAAATATCATGGACAGAGCTGAATACAAGAAGGATCACATCGCCGACGTCTTAAATAAATGAAATGTTGAAAGAACGTTCGAGAGATAGAGAGAGGGGACAGAAAACCCGATTGACCTAAGTTATTCACGTACATCAGAACGGTGAATTAAAACGATCTGCAATTCGTGAAGCGTTTAACATTTAAAGAAAGCACACACACACATTGCGTTCACGATGAACGCAATGTTTTAGCGTCTGTAGCCGAGCATATGAACGAGCGTGGAAATAGATTAAATAGAAAACTAGATCGCGTCTCAAAACAAAATCCAACAATGCGCATGGAGTGATCCGCGTATCGACGAACACGGCATATTTTTTAAATAAATAAATATACATTTATAACGCGATGCGCTGAACAAAATTGCACTGTAACAAAGACACGGATCCCCCCCCCCCCCCCCGTATAGCCTCAACACACTGTTGGGGCAAGTGCTGTTTGCGACCACCTATGAAGGCCGGGGTGGGATGGCCAGCACCACGCCCGGCCGCCTTTGTCTCCCGAGTGGCGGTGTTCACACACCGCACCAGCTAACCCACTTGAGGCTGAGTCGACCTAGGCGAGGCCCAGGAACCGGTTTCAAATAATCGTCACCGGTGTCGGCCGTGAGCGGGAATCCAACTCGGAAAACCGCCGGGTTCGTAGCGGCAGTTAAGCGCTAACCGCTGCGCCACCGCTCCCCGGCGTAACGCATCCCACCCACCACCCAAACACTCGCTCGCACGTGCGGCCCGACCCGTGCGAGCCTCTGTGCCTCTGCGTGTATGTGTGTCCGTCTGTTCAGCCGCTGTTTCCCCGTTACACACAGAAGCGTATGCCGTCCGCCGCCACCGCATCTCATTTACATATTTACGCATTTCCCACCGAGACTGTAATTAAAAGCGGTGCCTGCGTTTAATTAGTTTTAATCCGATAGTCGTTACGCAAATGATGCCGGGGAGCTAAAACTCGGAGCGCCGTCCTCGGCCTTACACAGCAGAGGTTAGCGCGCGCGTGCCGGTAGAAGTGTGATGGTAGGAGTGTGATGGTAGGAGTGTGATGGTAGGAGAGTGATGGTAGGAGTGTGGTGATAGGAGTGTGATGGTAGGAGTGTGATGGTAGGAGTGTGATGGTAGGAGTGTGATGGTAGGAGTGTGGTGGTAGGAGAGTGATGGTAGGAGTGTGGTGGTAGGAGAGTGATGATAGGAGTGTGATGGTAGGAGTGTGGTGGTAGGAGTGTGATGGTAGGAGTGTGGTGGTAGGAGAGTGATGGTAGGAGTGTGATGGTAGGAGTGTGATGGTAGGAGAGTGATGGTAGGAGTGTGGTGGTAGGAGAGTGATGGTAGGAGTGTGATGGTAGGAGTGTGATGGTAGGAGTGTGGTGATAGGAGTGTGATGGTAGGAGTGTGGTGATAGGAGTGTGATGGTAGGAGTGTGATGGTAGGAGTGTGATGGTAGGAGTGTGATGGTAGGAGTGTGTCCTGTAGGAGTGTGATGGTAGGAGTGTGATGGTAGGAGTGTGTCCTGTAGGAGTGTGATGGTAGGAGTGTGTCTGTAGGAGTGTGATGGTAGGAGTGTGATGGTAGGAGTGTGATGGTAGGAGTGTGGTGATAGGAGTGTGATGGTAGGAGTGTGATGGTAGGAGTGTGATGGTAAGAGTGTGATGGTAGGAGTGTGATGGTAGGAGTGTGATGGTAGGAGCGGGAGTGTGATGGGGAGCGGTGGTGCAGTGGTTAGCGCTACGCTGCGCTACGAAGCCGGCGGCCCCGAGTTCGATTCGCGCTCACGGCCACGTGCACCATCAGAGACGATTATCTGAACCGGTCCCGGGCCTCTCCTAGGTCGACTCGGCCTCAAATTAGCACCTTGTGCGGTGTATAGTAAACATCGCCACTGGGGAGACAAAGGCGGCCGGGCGTGGTGCTGGCCACCGCCTCGTGTGCCGTGCCAGCCTTCACATGCGCTCGCTAACACCACTTGTCCCAACAGTCTGTTAAGGCTATACGGGGGATCTCTATATCTGTCTTAGTGTGAAACAGATCGGCATAAATAGCTGCTTCTGCTACTACTGCTACAATCGCCTGCGTGAAATGAATCGACTCATGCTCATGAACGCATTCGCTCGCGTTCGTGAATGCGCTACAATCTTCGGCTGCTAAACGAGCGCACATTCACTGATTCCGCACATCTATATTGTCAATACACACACACACACACGCGTGATATGTACATACCTGATGAAGTACGGTCGTATGTACGTTTAGATTCATTTGGAAAATATTCTCTGGCCGTTGTGTGACAACCATCCGTTACATTATCCGTTGCGCGTTAGGGGACCTCCTTTAACGCATTAGAAACCTCCGATACTTTGTTTTTAAAGTGATGGCTCAATATAAAACAAGTCACTTTTTTACATATATGTATGTGGATAAAAATATAAAACGCGTGCAAATAAGGTCCGCCGCGTCTGCGTTGAATCATTCGCTTTTACGCGGCCGCAGTACGTGCCTGGATGTTCTTTTTTGTGTTCACACACACACACAAACACATCCCATGAGCCAGTGTGAGGAGCGCAGATGGGTCTCAAAACCGGCGCATACATTAAAAGTGCGTATAAATAACCCAGCAAAGCCGCAGCATTCATTAAACAACGCAACGAGTCGTCCTCATGCATGACGTGCACCACACACACACGCACCATTGTAGTTGATCCTGTAAATGAACTGCTACTAATCGGCACGACGTCAAAACTGCCGCTTGTAAATTAACGCGTTAGCGTCTTCACGGGGCTTTACAATTTGCGCGTTTGGGGGCATTTGCAGACACTTCTACAAAGTGATACTGCTGCCGCTGCTGCTGCTTATCTTACTGCTGTTGCTGCTGCTGTTGATGTTGCTGCTGCTGCTGTTGATGTTGCTGCTGCTGCTATTGCTGTGATGCTGACGGCGAGGTGGGTGGCATGTGTGCTACGATCACGGCTGCTGTGTGGCACATTGCTCATAAACACTCTCTCGGCCCGACAGCAAGCGGCGACAGATGCCCGCTCTCCCCTGCTCCTCGCATATTGTCCGCCGCGCATCTGGCGCGCTCAAGTAAAAGTGATCGGAGCGAAGAATGACCATGATTATTTTTTTTAAAGGACAGCGGTTGGGTGATGGTCAAGGCGTTGGAGGATTGGTGGAACGGTGGGGGGGGGGGGGGTACGGTGTGAAGTCGGGAAGAGGACACACGCACACGCACACGAACGTGTTCAAAGCCAATTAGTGAAAGTGCCAGAAACGCATTGCTAATGCTGCGCCGACAGCCGCGCGCGTTCGTCAGCTTCGCGAAAAGAGGTGGGGGGGGGGGGGGAGGCTGTCGTTCGGACGAGTTCCAGACGTTCGAGTCAGTCGATGTTAACGGAGCAGCGCCCAAGTCATCGTCGAGCAAATGCAACGCGCGTGGGTTGCGCGCGCGCGGGAGTCCGATTTCGATTTCGCACCGTGGCCAACGTCACTCCGCCACGCGGACGCGTCAGTGGCGTCGATTGGTAACGGTGAGCGCGAAGATTCGTGCCGAGTCCTGAACGCGTCTCTGGAATGGATCGCATCTCTTATTAAGAGCGGCGCACGGTCAATGTCTTGTCTGTTAAACTAGAAACCGCCGCTGTCCCGTCAAGTCTGACTACAATTGAACGGAGGTGGGGTGTGGGGTTTGGGGGGCGATTTCATTTTCGAAAAAACGGTGACACTTTTCCGCTTTGAATTATAACGGGCGGCTGTCGATTAAGACTCACAGACTCGCGTGCGCACATGAAAAGTATTCCGCTTTTGTAGAAACCCCGAGTTGCGCACGCACGAGAAAGAAAGGAGAGAGAGAGGACGCGGATGGAAATCGTTTCAACTCTCAGCCGCTCATCATCGCGGGGGGGGGGGGGGAGCACGTGGCGGCGGCACCGCACATGCACGAGACGACAACGCCGACCACCTCGAGCGCCACTCAAACAAAGTGCGCCCAGACGCGTGGCAGTGTCGGTGAGCAACGCAGCACCTCGGCACGGCAGCGGCAGCCGCTGCTGCGCTCTTGCTAGAAGATCGTAACGGAGGGCACCGGGGCGAGATGATGAACACAAAACCCCAGCGTATGTCTCTCACCTTTGGACATGAGTCGCGCCGAGTGCGTGAAGGAGGTCGAGGAGGAAGGGAAGGAGGAGGCGGAGGATGAGGAGGAGGAGGAGGAGACGCAGGCGACGATGTCAGAGCGTAAAAGCCAGGGAGGAGGACGGCCGAGGGAGAGGACGGGGCAGGTGTAATCACATCGGCAGGCGGAGAGCGACGACTAATAAAGGTGCGTGAGTGGCGGCGGGCGTGGAGCCTCTCTCTGCGTGCATCCCTGAGCTCGCAACGCCGCGTGCGCACGGGGGGTACCACTCTCCGCCTCCTCCTTCCCCCCCCAGACCACCCTCCCCCCCCCCCGTAGGCCACCCCCAGCCCAATCAGCTTTCGCCTACCACGTAGGCACGACCGAGCGCGCGTTGTGACGGCGCGTGCCATTGGCTGGGGCGTTATCTATTTAATTCACTGATTCCCCCCCTCCCTAATACCCTGCATCGTGAATGCATGAGAAATGAGGACGCAATCGCTGCGAACCCGCGCTCTGATCACGACGGCTTGTCAATGCGTAAATGCGTAAATGCGTAGAGTTGTCAAGTCACGCGAATCGCGTCTCAATGCACAGCTGCCTCGCTTGTAAGGGAGTGTGGAGGCGTTGGATTGCGTTTGCACTCTCGATGCCTGCTGGCTTTAAACTTTAGATCTGTGGCTTAGTTAGATCAGCGCTAGCGACATTGACCGACGAGTTTGTCCAAATGCGGCGTGAACTTTGTTCCTCCCTGTGCTTTGGCTTGGTAGTGTGAGTCAGTTTGCTTTCACGACCCAATACGCCCGTGCGAGCGCGCGGCGCGGTTTTTTCTTCTTTTATTATTATTGAAATGACGCCGATGAATCTGCACTGTAATTTACTGCTTTACGCCAAAGGGAAAAAGAAAAAAGCAACAACGCGATCGAAAATCCAACTCACACATCCCGCGTTACTAAGCGCAGACAACTACTACGACTGCGCAAAAGCGCGTCAAGATCGTACGCAAACGTCCGTGCGCGTGTCCGTGTTTGTGTAAAAAAATCCAATAGCAATTTTAATGATTGCTCTCCAGCGCAAAATTATCACAAGGTAGGTGATTTGTGACGCCGGAGATGATAGGTTGCGCGATGTCGCAGAGGTTTTTTTAATGCGTAATTTGCGCACGCGGACTCGCACGGACGATGCGAACCCCGACGTCGAAAAACAAACAAAAAATAGATAATCGGCAGCTGCACTCTGTGAAGATGCCTCAAGTGAGAAAGCGCATCTCAATGTCAGCGCCGGGCCACGCAATGCAAAGTTTAAAGTCACGTGGGAGAGGTTACATTCGGTGCGGCCCAACTCTCTAATGATCTCGCGCGTGCAAAATTACGTTTTAATTATTATTACGACTGTTATTATTATTGTCGGATTAATTATATTGGATTATGTAATCGACCAGCGCAAAATGCGCGCAGAGTTCACGCGTGAGGCTTTGTAACGGCGGAACGGGAGTTTTTTTCCACTCTCGTCTCGAGGCGTTCAATTGTGTTCTTAAAACAATCTCAGTTAATGCATATATTGTTTTAAGTTTTAACCAAGGAACAGTTATTTTCTTTGAAAGCAAAACAACCGTACTCGTCAAGCCGAATAATCATCGCGTTCGGGCGCACCGTCTCTTATTAGCGAAGCGAAGATACACTCCGCGTCTTCTGCGTGCAAAACAAAACGCGCGCGTTTGGTCGAAGGTGCCAGTTACCGCCGAGACAAACCGCTTCACTTGGTCCAATTCAATCGTTCAGCGCGAAAAACGCCGAGATGCAACTAACTTTGCGCGTTTTTCTTTTTTTGTGAAACTCGAGAAACCGCATTGCGCTCGCGAGCACACCGCCTCGTTTGATTCTAATAAGTTGCACGCACGCCGTTATCAAGACAGCATGTTGTATTATCCCTGTGTGTGTATATGTTACAAAGCGTTATCGTGTTTGTATTAAAACCTTAAACGCTTCTTCGACATCCCGAAAATGAACCGAACGGCAGATTCCCGCGTGCGGTGTCGCACTTCGGCAAAAGTGCCCTGGCCCGTACCGTAAAATCATTGGCGCACGCGGTGCGTAAATGTGCCCGCGCGTGCAGTGTGGACGCCGCAGTGCCGTGCCACGCCGCGACGTACCTCTCGTGTGCACACGGGTGCCGAGTTTTCACGCCGTGCAAGCTCCACGTCAAACGCGTTAGGCAGTCAACTGTGACCGCCGAACGGCGCGCGCTGCGTTAAGAACGGCGAGGTCGACCCGCGGAGTGCGCATGCATCGAGCCCCGAACGCAAATTCGTCGCGTGCCATTTTAATTATGTATAAATACAGCACTTAACAACTCGTGTGTGTAATATTAACAGTGGGGCCACGTATTGAAGGGCTTTGTAATTGCTCACTTGTATCTTTGGTTGTTGTTGTTGTTATTTAAAATCTCTTCCGAGGGAAGAAAAGTTGTTTCGTGAAAACTCGCGTGCGTGTTGAAGCAAAAGCGCTCGCAATTTAAGGTCATTTTGGGGTCAACTTTAATCCGTCACAATTCTCAGAAACAGGGCAATGATGTTACTTTTTGGTTTGTTTTGTATCGCCCCACGTCCCTCGTCTTATGATTTTGATCTCACTGATCAAACGACGAAATGTGCAGTGGGCACCTACCGCATTTATCTGCCCATGGATTGTGACGATGACATTCGATCTCTGCACGAAGGACATTACGCGAGAGTCTGACTCTGGTGCATGCAGTGAGTGACATCGTCGCAAGTGTTACGGCTCGTTGGTGATCACAGATTTAACTCGCGTACTCATTCAATCAGTAAACAACTTAACCAGCCCCCCCCACCCCACCCAAATAAAAATCCGAAGGTCGTACGACTCGACGCGCGCGATCGAGAAGCCACGGGCACACTCACCGATCATTTATTTGTGGATGTCAATCTTCGTGACCTACGAGGCGGCGTGGGGAGGCATTCATCCAGCAGTGGATTGGCAAAGGGCCGTGAATTATTCATCACTAACTTTATTTTTTTATAGCTTTTTGAGGGGCAGGGAGACAATGGCACGCATTTGTGATACTCGTAAAATATATATATACACAAATATGACATTTACATTTTAGCTACAGACGTTGTGTGTGCCAGTTGATTGTCTGGCGTCTATTTCAACCTTCAACAGAATGTACCCACAGTTTATTCAACTTTACACGTAGCTACTCATGATTGAATTTTTTTTATGTGATTCAACTTATAATGAACACAGTAAACTAAGTTATTTAATGAAGAACGCCTCAATGCTCTTTTTCATGAGGGATGTTCAGCAACTTCATTTTCATTTTTAAATCGCGTGTTTTGCGATATGCCGGACGAAACAGGAGAATCCAGATACAACTCAACGGACATTCAAAGGGGAATAACAATGACACCTCCACACAGACGGCATCACAACCCACTTGCTCTACTGCCCTATGTTGACCAAACAACAAACTCGTCCTCACGCACTCACTCACGCACTCACTCACGCACTCACTCATTCACGCACTCACTCACGCACGCACACGCTCACTCACGCACTCACTCACGCACTCACACGCTCATGCACTCACTCACTCACGCACTCACTCACGCACTCACTCACCCACGCACACGCTCACTCACGCACTCACTCACCCACGCACTCACTCACGCACACGCTCACTCACGCACTCACGCACGCACTCACTCACGCACTCACTCACGCACACGTTCACTCACGCACTCACTCACGCACTCACTCACGCACACGCTCGCTCACGCACTCACTCACGCACTCACGCACACGCTCACTCACCCACGCATTCACTCACGCACTCACTCACGCACTCACTCACCCACGCACTCACTCACTCACTCACGCACTCACTCACTCACTCACGCACGCACACGCTCACTCACGCACTCACTCACGCACTCACACGCTCATGCACTCACTCACTCACGCACTCACTCACGCACTCACTCACCCACGCACACGCTCACTCACGCACTCACTAACCCACGCACTCACCCACTCACGCACTCACTCACTCACTCACGCACTCACTCACTCACTCACGCACACGCTCACTCACGCACACCACCAGCATCCTCGACCCAACCTAGACGATCGAGACGGCGCGAGCAACAGCGCTCTCGCTTGGACCACCTTTTACGCACGCGCCGCCTCGACGGCAGAAGCCTCGATAATCGAGGCACCTTGCTCTCTGCACCCCACCCACCCCCTGCGCACCCCTCCCTCTGCCCCGCACGATGCTCACCACCCCCCTCCACTCGGCAAACCATCTTAGCTCGCTGCCACCTTCGTTGCGTGGACGCAGGGCCGAGCGCCAGACGCGACCGTGCCGAGCACCGTTTATTATTCATGAGACGGGCGCGGCACCGCGCGGGCGGCCGAGCCCCTCCCGAGCCCCCCTCGCCATCTGGCCCGGTCCGGACCGAGAGCGGCGCGGGATCCCCCCGGCCCTGGCCAGATGAGCTCGCCAGCCGGCCCGCTCTGTGCACCACGCAGCCTCCGAGCCCTTCGGGCGAGTGAGTGGGCGAGCGGGCGAGCAGGCGGGCAAGCAGGCGGGCAGGCTGGCAGGCAGGCGGGCAGGCGGGCGGGCAGTAACACGGGACACGGGTGTCGGGCAAAAGCTGCTTGATGTGCCCCCGTCGCGCTGTTTGTTGATGGAGAGGAGACCCGGGATGTTGCGCTGTTCTCTTGTAGGGGGTGCGGAGTAGTAGTAGGAGGAGGGGGAGGAGGAGGAGAGGCAGTTGACGGGGTGGTTTGGAACGCGAGGAGATTGCAGTGGGGGCGATGATGACTCGTTTCGTTTCGGATGTGGCGGTGGTTGCTGGTGGTTGGTGGTGGTGGTGGTGGTTAGACATCCGTTCGCACTCAATGAGTCAATAGGAGGATTTGCAAACCACGGAAATGTTACGACGGCACTCAAGTGCGGCTTGCCCAAGATCTGTTTTGCTAGAGTGTGCCATAGAGTCTTGCGTAACGTCTGTTTACCGCAATAAGCAACCGAACCCTGCGCGTGCAGGGGTGGGAATCGGGTGGCGCCAAGGCGTTTCAATAGTGGTCAGTCACCGAGAAACTGTGGCTACTGACATACCTTGAAGACTTTGCCTGATAAACGTGAAACATTGGCGTCACTGACCCAGTCGTGTTCGTTACACGCGTTCGATAGACGCGTCGACAGAGATGTAACGAACGCAGTCGCGTTGTCAGAATAGCGATAACTCGGAAGGGGAGCGGTGGGGCACTGATTAGCGCACTGCGTTCTTAAGCCAAGCCACCCGAGTTCGAATCGCGGCCACGGCGAAAATTATTGACGCGTGATATCTCAGCATCTCGTCACCCCCTCCCCCTCCCAGCTTCACCGAACCTGCGGTGCCAAGTCTGGGGAAGTATGGCGAACAAAACCCTCCCCGGCAGTGGCGCAACACTGCAACGAACAGGCGTCCATCCATCCAAGCAGCTGTCCATCAAAGTCCCGACTTATTTGACACGCGGGGTTGCCGCATTTACAAAGGCGAACGCGTTCCAGATGTCCGCCCGGCGCCGGCATGATCCACCACGACCACCACCACCACCCCCACCACCACCCCCACCACCACCACCACGACCACCACCCCCACCACCACCACCACGACCACCACCCCCACCACCACCACCACGACCACCACCGCACGCTCCATTTTTATAAGCAAACTACAAATTGCGCGAAATGCACCCTCGAAGTCGGCCAATCGAGTGCCGGGCGGCCCGTGCCAGCGTGATTATCACGTATATTTCAATTAACGGAATTGAATTATTAAACGCAACGCGACGCAGTGAAGTGATTACTGAAATATGTAAAACGGTCGGCCCCGGGAGAATGCGCACTGTCGCTTTGTACGTCCCCGAGACATATGGCGCTAACGCCGCGGCTAATACGCATCGGCCGTTTTGTTCAGACAGACCGGGGGGGTGTTAACCACCTCCTCGGTTTGTTGTTGTCTTCGTCTTCGTCGTCGTGGTCGTTGTTGTTGTTGTTGATGCGGGATCGCTTTCACGGGGAAACTTGCAGAGCCCCTTGGTAACGTTCAAACATCACCGTCGTCGTAATCGTCATCATCATCGTCGTCGTCGTTATCGTCATCATCGTCATCATCGTCGTCGTCATCGTCATCATCATCGTCGTCATCATCGTCGTCGTCAGTGTCGTCATCATCGTCGTCGTCATCGTCGTAATCGTCGTCATCATCGTCGTCGTCATTGTCGTCATCGTCATCATCGTCGTCCCGCACGCGGTTCTGTAAACCAACATCTGAGCTGCGAAGAAGAACAAGAACAAGAATGAGAACAAGAATAAGGAGAACATTGGGCGCTCACTGTGACATCAGCAGCACAAGGCGCTGGGAGAGTGCAACCGCTGCTGGTTGTTCCCTCTGTGTTCTCTCTGTGTTCTTTCTGTGTGCTCTCTGTGTTCTCTCTGTGTTCTCTCTGTGCTCTCTCTGTGTTCGGGGCAAATGTGTGGGATGCTGCTGTCGTCTCGTTCGCGAGAGCGACTCGTCCCGAACGCGCCACCGCACGTCGCGCGCAGAGTGCAGTTTGGCCGTCTTGTTTGATAGTTTCATTCTTTTATGGGACGGACGCAGAGGGTGGGGCGCTGCTGCCCGGTCCATCATCTGAGTTCAATTCCTGGCCACGGTTTAACAAAAAATAAAGTGAGCCGTGATGTCCAAACAGTTCCTCGGTAACTCCCTACATGAAGCCCGCACTGACCAGCAGTGGATAGACTTAGGACCGTGTGTGCAAATGAAAATAAGAGTCCCTGGACTCGGTGCGGAATTTCCCCGAATAAATAAATACGTCATCGCAATGGCAAGGCGGCGCTACAAACACAGAACCGGACTTGATACCGGGACGCCGAGAATCAGTTGCACATCGACAGACATTTCAACCATCATCTTCTCAACGGCCTACCCCTGCGAATCATTGCCACGGAGGGGGGGGGTCTTTAAGGGGGGCCCCTCTTTTTTCGGGGGGGGGGGTAGGGGGCAAGCAGACGGTGCCCTCTGTTAATGTCATCGTCTTCGTCGGTCGCCCGCAGCGTCGATTGAGGTGTTGACAACAGGAGGCGATTGAGCTCACCACCAACGCAGCTTCGCGTAGCGACCGCGAGGCGCTTTGCGACTCGTGCACGATTTGGGATGATTGATGATTCACGCGCGATTTGATGGGGCGACGTTTGGTGGTGATGGATGTCGATTCGCGGGTGATGGTTTGTGATCGATGATTATAGTCGATTGATGATGATTTCTGATGACGTACGGACGATGACCGATGATCGATTATTTATGGATGATGATTGATGGATTGTGATTTATGGATGTCGATTGATGATTTGAGGATGTTTATGGAGGATTATATATGACTGTGATGATTATTACACGATTTATGGATGATAACTGATGATCGATTAATGATAATTTATGGATGATGATTGATGGATTGTGATTTATGGATGTCGATTGATGATTTGAGTATGTTTATGGAGGATTATATATGACTGTGATGATTATTACACGATTGATGGATGATAACTGATGATCGATTAACGAATCTTTATTTAATGATTGATTGATGGATTATGATTTATGGATGTCGATTGATGATTGGGGTTGTTGATGGAGTATTATAGATGACTGTGATGATTATTACACGATTTATAAATGATAACTGATGATCGATTAATGATAATATATGGATGATGATTGATGGATTTTGATTTATGGATGTCGATTGATGATTGGGGTTGTTGATGGAGTATTATAGATGACTGTGATGATTATTACACGATTTATGGATGATAACTGATGATCGATTAACGATTATTTATGGATGATGATTGATGGATTGTGATTTATGGATGTCAATTGATGATTGGAGGATGTTGATGGAGGATTATAGATGATTGTGATGATTATTACACGATTTATGATCGTTATACATGCTTGATGGATGATGATTGACTATGGATGAATGATTTATGCTGATGAATGGATGATGATGATGATGAATTAATTATGATGACTTATACATGAGTGATGGATGATGATCAACGATTGATATTGATGGGTGATCGTTTTCAGATAATCATCGATGGATGATTACTTCCGCATGATTGTGATTTACGAATTCTGATATACGAATAACGATTGGTAGATGGCGGATAATTGATGATGACTTACACATGATTGAAAGCTGATTATTGATTATATTATGGGTCGTTGATAATTTACAGATGATGACTTATGAACGCTGATCGATCAATGGTGATATAGGGATGATGATGATTTTTGTTTAAGATTGACAGATGACGAGTGATAGAGGATTATTGACGACTGATGATCGAATATCTATTTATCGATTGATTGATCATGATTTATTGATGATGATGATGAATTATGATTCGAAATTTCTATGTTCATTATGACGTCAGGCCTTGCGTCACGTCGGTGACAACGCATGGTGAGCAGCGGACGTCGAATCGGCGTCGCTGTGAAATCTTTGGCTCTGTCGGTAAAGTCACGTGGTTCGGTTCAAAGAAAATAGCAAAAAAATAACAACAAAAAACTACGACGTTTCGATCGCAACACAAGCGGCTCGTGGGACTTGTTTTGACCACAAATCACCGCGCTGTTCAGTGCGGGTTGGTGAAGACCGGCAGGCACTGATGTTGGACAGAGTATACGTCCATGCGTCTCATGCTGCTGACACACGTTGTTACTGCACCGCCTTGCCTATGAAACGTATTTGCACAAACATGTTTTTATATTTTACAAGCGACTTGTTTTGTCTAAATGTTGTGAAACAGACCCGGTCTGTTTATGAATGACGTAATTTTATTGGCACATAGTAAGTAGCCTCTTAAAAACAATGTCACGTGATATTCTTTGGGTCTTTCGGTAAAGTCAAGTAGATAGGTCCACATTAAATAACAAAAACTTAAAACTACGACGTTTCGATCGCAACACAAGCGGTCGACCCGTTGTAATTTTTGTTATTTTCTTTGAACCTCTCTACGTGACTACCGAAAGACCCAAACAATATGAATTCCTGCAGTCACGAAAGTCAATGTCATATGAGCCTGGTTATTTGCCGAGAATATGGTCTACCGATCTTGCAGCATGTTCTGAAATACAGGCACGGACAAACCAGATACAGGCAGTCATCGACTTACAAACATTCGACTTGCGAACATCCAAACTTAAGAACCAGCAAACCGGTTCGTAAGTGAACCCCAAAACTATTTTGTTCAGCGGAGCGATCCTCCGCGATATTTAAGTCAGCCTCGCGCAGCCCGAGTTCCGTTCCCGCTCAGGGCTAGCATCGGTGACGATTAGCTGAACCGGTCATGGGCCTCCCGTAGGTCGACTCAGCCTCAAATAAGTACCTGATGTGGCGCGTAAAAATATCGCCACTAGGAAGACAAAAGTGGTCGGGCGTGGTATTGGACACCCACCCGCTCGTGTATCGTTCGGGCCTTCATAGGTGCACTTGCCCCAACAGTCTGTTCAGCCTACGTGTGAAAGTGAGTGTGTCTGTGAAAGTGAGTATATGCACCTAGTGAGTGTGTGTGTGCACCTCGTGAGTGTGTGTGTGGGGAGCGGCAGTGAAATGTTTATCACGCTGCGCTACCAACCCGGCGAACCGAGTTCGATTCGCGCTCACGGCCAACACCAGTGACGATTGTCTGAATGGCTCCTGGGCCTCCCCTAGGTCGACTCAGCCTCAAATGAGTACCTGGTTCGGTGTGTAAGCATGTCGTTGGGGTGTGTGGCCGTGCGTCTGTGTTCGTGTCTGCGCGTGCTAGCGCGTGCCTCGTGTGTGTGTCTGTCTTTGTGTCTGTGATGTTCATAATCAATGTTTTTGGGTTAGATCACGTTATTTATAAATGTGTCGTAACCCTCCACCACCCGACACGGCCAATCAGCAAAAAAAAATTGTAAATGTTGTGGTTTCACGCTTCAACACACCGGTGGGCTAAAGCAGTGAACTATTTGTCTTTTGTCAACATGACACTTTTTTGTCGATTGGCCGTTTCGGGTGGTGGAGGGTTACGACACATTTATAAATAACGCGATCTAAACCCAAAAACGTTGATTATGAATAATATTGGTCGCGAAAGCCTACCACGTGTTAAACTGTCTGTGATGTCTTTGTCTCTGTGTCTTTGTTTTTTGTGTTCACGGGCGCGTGCGTGCCCCGTGTGTGTGCGTGCAATTGTGGTGGCTCATGTCGCCCCTTCCGACAAGTAAGCCAGAATCAGGACTCAAGGTAAACAAAAATGAAATTGATTTTTAAAATCATTTGTTACTTTGTTTATTTACTGTACAGTATTGTTTAACAGTGTTACATGCAAATGTATTTTTTCTTATTTATGAGTTTAACAATGCTTCATGTTTTTTGTTGAACCGTAACACATAACACTGACCACATGGGCATTTAAATATAGTACATTGAATGTGTTCCGACTTACGAACCGTTCGACTTACGAACGGATCTCGGAACGTATTGTGTTGGTAAGTCGAGGACGACCCTTTATGACCCAGTATATGATGCATTATCATCAGAGGGTGGAGCGGTGGCGCAGATGTTTGAAGCGATTATGGGCGCCTCCACTTTCGCCAACACGCACTGAACGTGGTGAAGTATGGTCTATGGAGGCGGGGGGGGGGGCTTTTATCCAGCAGTAGATTGACAATGGCTTAATAGAGCATAAGTGGATGAACGCACATATTTTACACGACGGTATATGACCATATTCTAACAGATTATAGGACGCACTTTTTGAATGCAGTGTGCTGTGTAAAATGGGAACTCTTTTTTGTCAGAGAGCATGTTTAGTTTGCAAGTTCATCATAATAACACGCGTGGTTAATGCAGTCGCGATTCCTTGCAAAAATAAGGTTAATATTTGATGTTTCAACGTCTTAACACAACTTGTTTAATTGCCAGACGGGGTAAAGCCTCCTCTTAATATTTTCACAGTGTGCTGTATTTTAAACCAAAAAGTTGTCGGTGCGCGCCTTACACTCCCGGCAGCTGCGAGTGTGCGGCCAGATCTCTGCGACTTCCCTTATCGACGGCCCGGCACAACATCTTATTATTATTAGTTTTGTGTCAGCTGCGCTTCAGACTTTGCGCGGAACGTCGAACATTCCGACATGAACACCGCGCCGCGTGGCGAACAGCGCACCGGCAAACGGCCCCCAACGGCGACGCTTGAATTGCAGGCCAAATCCACGCGTGCTTAACTTGTTTTATTTTACCCCATGGGCGTAAAAAGACACACAAGACCCACGAAAGAAATGTGGCATTCCATAACCCCCCGGGGCCGCAAGTCAGTCACACAACCGACTGCTGCTGCTGCCGCCATATGAGGTCAAAAATGCGCGCGCCTGGCTTTGGAATCTGACGCAGTCCTCGACGGACACGTGTGCACTCGGCGTATAATGCGCGACACGATGATGGGAGGTATGTCGGAACCGAACTAGCATTGATCTCATCGCACGGCGCCGCTGCTGCGTTGCCAGCGATACGAGAGCACAATTAGCAACAACAACAACAACTACGAAGCAACTCGACGCAATAACATTGCATTGAAAAAGTGAAGGAAAAAACGATACAATAAGCGACGTTCCGGCCAGTGACCCTGTTTCATAGCGCAAGAAGGGGGGGGGGGGCATTGCCCGAGACTTCAATGTTATATATTTATTTAAGATAATGCAGTTTTATTGACGGATGTTGACTTTATTATTTAACTATTTGGGCGTCAACCCGTAGCCGAATCCACCCGCTAGAGGACGTCTTGCTTTAAGGTGCTTCTTCTAATCCCCCGCAAAAAACAACAAACTACGACGTGATTTCTTCTGTTTCTCTCTCTCTCTCTGCCCAAAAAAAAAAATCCACAACAGCGGTTGGTGGGATGGGCAAAATTCCACCGAAGGACCCCCTCCCTCCCTCCCGATCTCGTCCGCGTTCCCGGACGTACCCAGCACAGGAAATGACTGCACAGCGCCGGACGAACGCGCAGTCGGCCAAGGGAAGTTGCGCACCCACCCGCCCGCCCGCACCCACCCGCGTTTGCGGATACTGCATTTGCATCATCGGCACGGGCACCGACGACACGCATTGTGCGGGACAAAGGATCTAACCCACGCACACACACCCACACACACTCGCGTACACACACGGGGCTCTGCATCGTACACACACCGCTCACGGACACACGCACACGCGCCACGCCACGCGCGTGCACAACACGTGTCACAGCAGAAGGAGCCACAGCGACTTTGCAGATCATCCCGAGTGGGGGGGCGGCGGGCGGGGGAGGGGGCACATTTTTATTTGGTGGCGGCGAATCATCATTTCAAAAGAAGTGTGCTCCAGAGTGGTGCCGTGCGAGACGAGGTCGCGTCTGAATCCACCACGATGTTGACCCGGGCAGGCAGAGCGCGTCCGTCGCAGACGCCGCTGCTGCTGCTGCCCGCAGTGCTGGTTGTGGTGCTGCTGGTGGTGCCAGTCGGTGGCGCACAGGATGGAGGAGGAGGAGGAGAGTGCCACGCCGCTTTCGACCTCTACTTCGTACTGGACAAGTAAGAGTGGGACTCGCCGGAGATGAGAGGCGGGGGGGGGTGTCAGCAGTTTGGGTGCGTTGAAGTTCTCTCGCACCGGCACTTTTAAATCGTGCCAGATTGAAACGTCGTTTGGTAAGAACTGCTTTGTTTTGTGTGTGTTCGTTTGTTGCCCTTGCCCCGCACCTCCGACTGACACGGTTGGATAGTACGGTGCGGAAGAAGTTCAATATGCACAGTGCATAGATGCCGTGCGTAGCCAACCTGGGAGGTGCGGGAGAGGGACAACAAACAGAACACACACACTGTACACACAAACTAAACACAAACTAAACACACAAACTAAACACACAAACTAAACACGCAAACTGAACACGCAAACTAAACACACAAACTAAACACACAAACTAAATACAAACTAAACACACAAACTAAACACACAAACCAAACACACAAACTAAACACACAAACTAAACACACACACTGTACACACAAACTAAACACAAACTAAACACACAAACTGAACACACAAACCAAACACACAAACTAAACACACAAACTAAACACACAAACTAAACACACACACTGTACACACAAACTAAACACAAACTAAACACACAAACTGAACACACAAACCAAACACACAAACCAAACACACAAACTAAACACACAAAATAAACACACAAACTAAACACACAAACTAAACACACAAACTAAACACACAAACTAAACACACAAACTAAACACACAAACTAAACACACAAACCAAACACACAAACTAAACACACAAACTAAACACACAAACTAAACACACAAACTAAACACACAAACTAAATACAAACTAGACACACAATCTGAGCACACAAACTAAACACACAAACTGAACACACAAACTGAACACACAAAATAAACACACAAACTAAACACACAAACTAAACACACAAACTAAACACACAAACTAAACACGCAAACTGAACACACAAAATAAACACACAAACAAACCACACAAAATAAACACACAAACTGAACACACAAACTGAACACACAAACTGAACACACAAACTAAACACACAAACAAACCACACAAACAAACCACACAAACTAAACACACAACCTAAACACACAAACTAAACACACAAACAAACTGAGCACAAAAACAAAACGCAGTTCTAAACAAACGAGTTTTCGCATCGGAGACAAAGTTAACGACACCTCGGAATAGTGTTAAACTTGTCAAACAGTCTTCGACTTACGAACATCCGACTTACGAACATCCGACTTACGAACACCCGACTTACGAACAACCGCAACTTACGAACCGGCTTCCACGAGATATGTTTTTGTTTAACATTGACTTGCAAACGGGAACTCGGACTGATGAACAATTTCGTTTAGCGAGGCGATCTTCCGCGAGATGTAATGAGTCAGGAACTTTATTTATCCTGGATAATTCCTGGTGAGTGTGTGTCTCTGTGTGTGGGGAGCGGTGGTGTAGTGGTTAGCGCGCTGTGCTATGAACTTGACGCGCCGGGTTCGATTCCCGCTCACGATCAACACCAGTGACAATTATCTAAGTGGGTTCTGGGCCTCCCCTAGGTCGACTCGGCCTCGGATGAGTACCCGGTGTGGTGTATGGTAAACATCGCCACGAGGGAGTCAAAGGCGGCCAGGCATGGTGCTGGCCACCCACCCCCTCGTGTGTTGTGCCGGCCTTCATAGGTGCTACAAAGGCTATACAGGGGAGCGTTGTTGTGCGTGGCGTGCTCAATTGTCGGGACTTATTGCGTCCTTCCCGACATACAAGCCAGCATCAGGACTCAAAGAAAGTTAAAATCAAACCGATTTGTTTTCCGATTTATGTTACTTAATGTCCGTCTTTTATTGCAATATTGAATACAAATTTAGACTATTTCTTAGTCATGAGTTTAACAATGCTTCCATTTTTTGTTGAACCGTAACACTGGCCGTTTGTTCGTTTAAAAACGGTACAGTTTCATGTTCCGACTTACGAACACGCACACTTACGAATGGTGCGTAAGTCAAGGACTTGTATATACATAGGAGCCGTGGTTTGCGTGTTTTGGCAGGACTTTGTTAAAAGGTGGCTTCTTGTTGTTGTTACTGCTGCTGATGATGATGAGCATAGTAATACACCTCTGGTAGTGGTGGCGCATTGGTTCGCGCACCGCTCTCTGAAGGGCCGTCCAGAAATGACGTCACGCACCTGGGGGGGGGGGGGGTCAGACATTTGTGACGATGTGTGACGACGGGGGGAGGGGGGGTGAGAAATGTGACGTCACATCAAAATGCGCAACTTTAAATAAATCTAGACAACACGTTCTACTTCATTAAATGACTTTTTTTAAATAAATGTTTTCTACTACAACATCAGCGTGCAGCGCCACATTAAATACGCACTACAATGACAATAGTTTAAAGCGATTTGAAGCATGTTTTTGTGGGGGGGGGGGGCAGAGCTTTGTGACGTCATATTTGAGGGGGGGAGGTCTGACTTTTTGTGACGTCGTGTGACGAAGGGGGGGGGGGGTAAAAAATCGTCCAAAATCGCGTGACGTCATTTATGGACGGCCCCTTATATTTATATAGGTCGGCTCGGCGTTTTCAATGAGTTTCTGGTGCCAGTCGTGTGTGGGCATCGACACGGAGGAGACGTGGTGCCGGACCACAGCAGTTTGCCGTTCAATGCGTTGTTCCAGGTCTTTATAGGTGCTCGCTAACAATAACTTCTTGCCACTGCAGTCTCCCTGTAAGCTGGGCTGCCCCTAGGGGGGGGAGGGGGATTATTACATCCGTCATGTATGCACATTTGTTGAACTTCTCTCGCACCGTACCTAGCCGACCATGCTAATCGGAGGTGCGGGGGGAGGGAAGGACAACACACGAAACACTAAAACGCAGTCCTAAAAAAATTCGTTTAAACATCTAGATCATTTAAAAGTGCATGGCTCCAGTGGCTTCCTAATATCGGGCGGAAGAGCGTTCCAGACGGCCGCAGAAGCGCGTCTGAAAGCGACCGCGATGCGTGTGACCGTCTTTGTTCGACGGTTATAGCCAAACGCTGCTTCTGAGTGCGCCTGGTGGTTTGTGCTCTTTGAGCAGATCGTCAAGGTGTTGTGGGTCACTTGTGGCAAGCACTTTGTGTGCAATGAGCACGACCTTTTATCTTATTAGTTCGGCGGCCGGAAGCCACGGCAACTCGGCGACACAGTGACGTCAACGTGCTGCCCCCCCCCCCCCCAATGCTTTGGGACCCCCCCAATGCGCGTGGCCCCCCAATGCGAGGGGCCCGGGCCCCCACCCCAATGCGCCCCCCTCCCCTCCCTGATGCTTTTGGACTCCTCAATGCGCGTGGCCCCCCAATGCGAGGGACCCGGGTCCCCACCCCAATGCGCCCCCCTCCCCTCCCCGATGCTTTTGGACTCCTCAATGCGCGGGGCCCCCCAATGCGAGGGGCCCGGGCCCCCACCCCAATGCGCCCCCCTCCCCTCCCTGATGCTTTTGGACTCCTCAATGCGCGTGGCCCCCCAATGCAAGGGGCCCGGTTCCCCCCCCCCAATGCCCCCCCCCCCCCCCCCAATGCGAGGGGCCCGGGGTGATCGCCCCGATTTGCTTTACCCCTAAGAGACACGGCTCTGCGTGGTCACAGCGCTAATCTCTCCGGCATCTCGCCGCCGGAAACGCCCCTCCTCTGGGGGTTCGCGGGCCCAGCCAGAGGGGGGTTCGAGCCCAGTTTGTGAGAGAGGGCGGATCGCAGCGGCCGATTTGCCTTTCGAATGCAGAGCTCCCTGGAACGCCGATTTTTCGAGAGGAAAAGAGCTGTCAACAGGTCGGAGTTGTGTTAAGTCGCCCGAATGAGCAAATCTGAGAGGTGGTTTGATTAGACACACGTGCCCTAAGGGCATGCCTTCCAACAACGCGTTGGTATCATACTTCATACTCATCACTATTAGAAAAACAAGTTTTGCTGGCTGGCTGGCTGACTGGCTGGGAGGGAGGGACGGACAGACGGTCACGTCCAAATGAGGTACGGGTTGCTAGTTCCTATCAAGAACAAAAAAAAACACGACGAGTCAGCATCATCCAAGGGTCGGAATCCTTAAGGTCCACATGTCCGTAGTTGTATTTTCTTCTTGTACGAAACCAACACGCATCCCCTCCACTCTTCTCTCGTCACCCAACCCCCCTTCCCGTTGCGATCCGCCTCGATTCCCTTCTCAGAGACAACGGATAAGAGATGACATCTACGGTAGAACGGTCCCTCTGGCTAATCACTGCGATTCCATTACCCCTAACATTAGCTGCTCACTGTGTGCCAGTGTGTAACACGGCCACACTTATCCGTGCCACGACTTAGAATCCTCGTTCATTTTGCCGATGCAGTATTCGGTTTGGCTCCATGTGCCGCGGGCTCTTCCAGTGAGTGCTAAGCTGTCCAGTCGACTCACGCTCGTGGGCTTTTCGCCGCAACATCGTGCACAATAACAAGTTCCATGCTCCTGTTACCGGCTGCATTGTTACGTGCTGGATAGCTACCGCTGTGCGCGCGTGTGTGTGTGTGTGTATTTGAGGGGGAGCGGTAGTGTAGCGGTTAGCGCTATGAACCTGGCAACCCGGGTTCGATTCCCGCTCACGGCCAACACCAGTGACGATTATCTGAACCGGTCCTGGGCCTCCCCTAGGTCGACTCAGCCTGAAATGAGTACCTGGTGCGGTGTGTAAACATCGCCACTGGGGAGACAAAGGCGGTCGGGCGTGGTGCTGGCCCACCCACCCCCTCGTATACCGGTCGGGCCTTCATAGGAGCTCGCTAACAGCACTTGCCCCTACAGTCTGTTAAGGCTATACGGGTGATCTTTATCTTCATTTCACATAGAGTTTAAATCATGGCTAAATGTAACGCGGCATTTACAGCCTGACTCGCTGAGATGCGTAAATGTCCATCGGTCTGGCTGCGTGACACTTCTTGCCACCTGAGACATTGCAGGCTTGTGGCCAGTGTGGAGCACGTGCCGGGAGGCCGTTGTGTGCAAGGATTTAATGCTCTCCAGCTAAAGGTTCAACGTGTTCATGCATTAGCTCTGTCCGTCCGTAACAGGAGGGGCACTATAACTCTCGTGAAAATGATCCAATACGAACCAATGCGCAGTAAAGTTGGCTTTCTATTAGGCACTTTAGCCTTATTGAAAAGCGGCCACTTCGTTCCAAGGGCTTGTTGAAAACATTGGAGGACCCAAACGAGAGCACCAAAGGACTATTTGCAAATGTGCAAACGTATTTTTCCCGAGCAGCCGTCCGTCGTCGGCTTCCGCGCGCCGCAGGCTGAACACATCCGACGACTCGCGCTCGTTGATCAGGAGTCACGGGTAATGCACGTCGCGTGACGCGTGACGTTCGTGCGCGCGCGGTTTTCCTAACTCGGAGCGGGCCCCCCACTTCTCGTCGGCAGATCGGGGAGCGTGGGGATGCACTGGAATGAAATCTACGACTTCGTCAGAGAGCTCACGGAAAAGTTTGTCAGGTGCGTGAACAAAAAAAAAATCGGGAATAACGATAACCGCAAAAATAATGATAAAATGACTCAACATTGCCTACTCACTCTTAAAAAAAATTGCGGTCTACCGTACACGTGTCGTAAGCATGCTCCGTCGACTTGATCCGTGGGATAGTTGCAAACATTGTCCTCAGCAGACCCTCTGCCCCGAGGACGGTCGTTGTTAAATGATGTGGGCACACCCATCGCTACCCCCGGGGCATCTGATTCCCATGCCGTGTTCTGTCTGGTCCCAGCCCTTTTGTGTCCTCAAGCAAAACTAAATTGCAGCTGCGCAGTGCTCTCTCTCGACCTGTACGCTTCCGGTTACAACACAATTAAAGGAGGCAATGTTGTGTTAACTTGTCCACCACCATATTTGGAGACCTACTGGTGCAATGTTCTTGTATGGATATAATAAAGTTCAGCTCGAGTTCATTGATGTGCTCTACTGCTATGCTCTCCTTCACCAAAACGGAAACTGACCATCATGGTGAGCTATGGGTCATACAACCCCTGCGGCAAGCACGGTGTGGGGAAGCCCCCCAAACTGCAGCAGTGGATTGGATAAAGAGCTCTCCACATTGTACAACGCGGTTCATACTTGTCGGTGTCTCCATTGCGTTTGTGCTGCCTGAAGGCGTACGCTGTGGGCATCGCGATGAACCGGTTGTTGCAAACGAACTCCTCGCGTGGTTTTTATTTCGCCCCCCCCACAGCCCGATGATGCGATTGTCATACATCGTGTTCTCCTCCAAGAGTTACGTCATCATGGAATTGACATCCGACAGGTACATTTCTGTGGTTTTTGGTCCGCCGTGTTTTTTTGTTTTTGCGTCCTTGAGTCACGGACTATGGTTGTGTACTCCAGCGGTGCGCCCGGATATTTATGTGCTTCAGCAACCAACGAACACAAATAAAACAGTTCTCCGATTTTTTTTAGTGGTGGATTATAAAAAAATTTAACTGGATTTCTCTTCACTTGATACAGTAAATTTGGCTGTGACGGTCCCACCTGAAGACGGAGACTTGTGTTGCCTCCGAAACGTCGTGATTTCATGTAGTTATTTTCATTTATTATTATTTTATTTTATTAATATTATTTTTTTACCTACGTGACTTTACCGAAAAAACCTAAGAGTATTAACACACGCACTTATATTTTAAAATTCGAATGAAAGCTCGTGATCTTTCGAAGAGATTGCTACACGGACATGTGGCTTTTAAATAAACCAGCAACGTCAGGTCAGTGTGACTTTTTTTTTACTTTACATTTTTATTCCAAAAGCAACATCGTTGCCCCGCGTACCTCTCACTAAACAATACGTTCAGAGCAGCATTCCGTGCAGAGTCCCCAATACTCGCTCACGCTGCCTCGTCACTCCGTCACTCCGGCACGTGCTTCCCGTCGTCTTTAGTACGCAGCGATCTCCGTTGCTGCTAACGTTCTGCGGACGATCATGCCGCACGCCGCCGTGCGTCTTTGCTCCAGAATGTGCCATTGCATATTCGACGGATTGTTTGCGACTCTGGCCGGCGAAGTTGTGTGCGGCGTTTTAGAGGGTGCTGATAGCCAATCTAGATCCTGATTGGGGATGAAAATTCAGGCCTTCTATAACCTCCAGGGTTAATAAAAATGTCTTTTTTTCCTGCCATAGTAACGTGAAACACTCCAACAACTTCATTGTTTTTTGTACCCTTTTATCTGGCAACAAAACTGACACCTTTTTTACAAGGAGTCATGTTTGCATTGACCACAATACCTGCAGTCGGAATGCAAACAAAAAACACAACTCTGATAATGTATGCACTGTCCTTGAAGTTGATTGGTCCACACCCGAGACAGCTTTCCTTAGAGCCTAGTCTCACATGGTGTTGGACCAGATGACGCCAAAAGGCGCACAACTCAAAGACGTTGCACCATCAGAGTATGAGAGCTCGGGGTAAGCATTTACACCATTGGAACCCCCTTTGCCAATAGCAAAATATGATAATTGGTTTTTTACTCTTTTATCTGGCAACAAAACGGACACCTTTTTTTCCAACAAGTATTAGGGGGGATTAGTGGCAGAGTGGTTGCCACCACTGCGCTATGAGCCCGGTGACCTGAGTTTGATTCCTAGCCAAAGCAGATGTCAGTTGTAAGTTATTGACGAACCGTTCCTGCCCTCCCCCTCAATCCTGCACCAACCCGTACTGACCAGCGTGGTGATGAATGGTGAAAACAAAAATATAATAACATTTTAGCCCATCAGGTTTTCGGCCTTCCCACCAATTATGTTTAAGCCACATTAGTTTTAGGAAGACCAACTCTCTGAACTTCATAATTGTCATTAGCAGAGCTTGGCCTGTTCGACAAAAGCACATTTGTTGCCCAATGTTATACGACAAGAGCCATCTTCAGACAATGTGGAGGTCTCGATTTAAAGCTTTCGTGACTGCAGGGATTCATCTTCTTGGTTCTTTCGGTAAAGTCACGTAGAAGGGAAGTAATAAAACAATAAAAATAAAACACAATAAAATAAAATAATTCTCACGACGTTTCGGCCACAACGCAAGCAGCCTTCCCTTCTACGTGACTTTACCGAAAGAACCAAGAAAATGTGGAGGTCATTCACTGCATGGTAGTAAATGAACAAACGCACGCACGCACGCGCGCTTGTACGGTATGTTTATGTATCACGTTAAACCTTTGTACCTTCTCCCATGGGCCCTCGTGCAGAGAAAAGATTAAAAAGGGTTTGGAGGACTTGAAAAATGTACAACCAACCGGAGACACTTACATGCACGAGGGCATCAACGAGGTAAGGCGAGCGCGCCCCACGTGCTCACGCTTGTGCAACCTGGGATGGCATCGGGGGCACATTTGCAATGTGTTTCCTGTTGACTGCTGGGAAGTTACATCGTTTAGGCAACCTCACAGTCAAAATAAAAATAAATCATCCTTACGTACAGGATGTAGTAGGTACGTATCTACGTTGAACTTCTTTCACACCAACCGTGCTCAAAGGAGATGCGGGGACTGCGTGATGATTAGCTATAGTTTTCATAAACGTGGCTTCTGTATGGAATGCCACGTCCCTCTTTCTCGTTGGGTCCTCGGAAATTTTAGGTTATTTTGCTGCTAAAGATTACCTACGTGACAAGCCACTTCGTTGAGCTGTCATTAGTTGCCAGGTCGCTTCTGAAAAAAAAAGCTAAATAGCTCGGTGGACTTTACCTGGAAATGTACCAAAAATAATGTGTATATATTTTTCGAATTGTTTATTTACCCGTCCAATACTTGGCACTCCTATCGTGTCTTTGAATTGTTTGTTGTTGTAACGTTCTGACCTGCTCCTTCTGGACATTTGTGAAAAGAAGAGCTTGATAGCTCACCGGAATCCTGCAGAATAAATAAATATTCTGATCCTGTGCCCGGCTGGTTGGCGTTCACCTCTGTACAGTGGCACAATTCTTGCAGCCACCCCGGCATCTCTGTTAGGGCATAACCAGATTGCACCCGGGTCACAGTGATACATTGCAAACATTTACGCTGTATATTTAAGACTCAAGATTCATGCAGCAAAAAAATAATATTTCACTTAAAATAACTGCGTTTTCCTTTCATCTCTCAGGCAATCGTACAAATTGAGGGTGAACAACAGAAAGGTATGGGTTTTTTATGAAGATGCTTGTACCACATCTCTGATTAATTGCTCTTTCACGGGTTTTTTTTTTTATAACTTCAAAATAAGCCATGCATTATTGTTACATTTGATGGCCCATGTTTATAACCCACTTCCATTAAAATTGATTTTAACTCGTAGCCGTCGCCGCTGAACAATCCATTTTGATATTTCAATGAAAAACAAATTAACCGTAAAAGCTTCACCCTTGAGCTGCCGAGATTCATCTCTCCCATTCCATGAAGGTTTGAACGGAAACGACTGTGGTGAGCATATTGTTAGATCCATTGCTTCTCGGTGCCATAAACAACATCGTCCAATGGTGCTTTGAAATTGGCACATCACATCGTCGTTCATTGCAGATGCTTAAAATAAAATTTCCGTCAAGTCATTCACAAAGCCAACATCCGCTATTTCTTTATCATATGGATGCAGCGATCAGCTTGCAATCGGAAGGTTGCGATATCAAATCCTGGTTGGGGGGATTGAGTCAGACCATCATCAGCATCATCCCTATGGAGTCGATTAAATAAGTACTGCGTAGTGGGGAAGTCAACGGGGTTGTTTCACGGATAGACCCACTCTCTGTCGCAGAAATGTGGAATTCCCGTTACTGCCTCAGGGTCTGTGAACAGGAAATAAGCACCACGAGAAACCACACTTGCTTTAAGAAATATATATTATTTGACTTAGGACGTCTGCCCTTTGATTGCGTCCGATGAAGCCCGTGCCCTCCGCGCTTGTGTCCTCGCCAGGGAGAAGAGTGTCGAGTGTGATTGTATCCCTCACCGATGGAGACCTCGTTGAAAACCTCTTTCCCTACGCCAAGAAATCGGTAATATGATTCGTCGCCGGGGCATGGGGAACAAAGCCTGCATTGTTACCCTCACCTCGCACGAACCTATTATGTACTGCTTTCAGGATTAAATAATTTTTCGCCCTGATTTCATGTCTTGAGATCAAATAAAACCATCACTTCTGCGCTCCGGTTTCTGCTCGCGTGAGGCCACTTTCCTAGAATTCTCAGCCCCGAGCGTGCTCCCGGTACTCCCTCGCGCATTCCACCGCCGCCACCACCGCTTGCCGCCCTCCTTGAACGAATCTCCAAGAATTCCACGAAAATAGCCAAAGCCATTCACGGACGTGGTAGCGGTGGCTGCTCGCACAGTCTTGGCCTGTGTGACTGGAGGGTGGCGACAAACCGTTGTGTATCACTGTCCCCAAACTACGAGGCAAAGAGGTGCACACGTAGCGGAGTTAGTTGCACGTTCCTCTTACCGATGAATGTTCACGGCATGAGTGGAGGCTAAGGTTTGTCGCGTAAACAAAACGTGCCAATGAGTCACTACTTCAGCCCACCGGCGTGTTGGAGAGTAAATCCACAACATTTGCTATCTGAGCAGCGTGACATTTCGCTGGTAATTACATCCAAAGCTTGCCGGTCGGCTGTGGCAGGTGGTGGCGGGGTTAACGACACATTTACGCTGACGCGGCGACCTCACCAGAAATCCTTTATTAGGAAGGCGATCAAATTTCTTCACCTGAAGACGGCTGCTTGCGTTATAGCCGAAACGTCGTGAGAATTATTTTATTTTATTATGTTTTATTTTTATTATTTTATTACTTCCCTTCTACGTGACTTTACCGAAAGAACCAAGAAGAGGAAGGCGATCGTCGATTGTTCCGTCTCGACGTGCGAATCGTGGAAAAAACAAGGCTGACGTTGGAAACGAAGACAATGTTCCACTTTGGGCTTGAAAACAAGAGACATCTGTTACAGCTTTGTTTGAAGTTTTTCTGTTTGAACAAATGTGAAGCCAGCTGTGTTTAATTAATAGAGATCGCGTCTGGCAAAGCGTTGCAACACCCTACCAGGGTTTATCGCGCAGAAAGGTTCAATAACATTGTTTACTTTTCTCTTGTTTATGTCGTCTGGGGCAATGCCTCTTTTCTTCTGTGCGTGATGGAGGGCTAAGGATTTGAATAACAAAGTTGTGACTCTCAATTCATAATTTTCTTTCAGGCTGACAGGGCAAGGTCAGTTGGAGCCTCTGTTTATGCCGTTGGCGTAAAAGATTTTAAGTATGAACAGGTAAATAATTTCTATTGTTGATATTATTATCTATATCTTGTTGTGTAACACACACACACACATGCATGTTGTCTTTGAGAACTAATTTATTTCATTACACTTGATAATTTACTACTATAACGACCCATTAATGTCTGTGTGTCCCGCGCGTGACGTCACTCCACATGAGGCCAACACCCACAGGTGACGTCCTCCAAATGGACATCCCTCCCCCCTCCAATAATAATAATTAGCAGATGACGTCACTCCACATGGGGGGGGGGGGGGGCGAGGCGCCTCCTCCCCCCTCCTCGGCGTCAACTTACAACCCTCACTGCCAAGGCAGAACCCTCACGTCACGCGATCTCCGCTATTGAGACATATAAGTAAAAAGGACTTCATCATGAACTAGGGTTTATAACCTTTCAATGAAACAAGTCAGTGTCACCGCGGCCTTACAAATTAAACACGAATGGATGCAATGAATATCACGTCGCGGTCTGCTTTTCGTTTGCAAGTTTCAGATTTACTGCAATAGACCCGTCCTGGGAAGGGCAAAAGGCTCGTGTATAAATATTATTAAAGTCACTGGTCTTGTTATTAAAGAGTATTTTTTTTTCTTTCATTTTAATATACTGCATAGCCATTAGTGACGAGTGATATCTGAACCAGGCCTGGGCCCCTACCCTTCACAAATACGCAATTAATGAGTTGGTGAAGTATGGTTAAACCACCTTGACCGACAGGGAGGCCTTCATCCAGCAGTGGATTTAAAAAATTCGTTTTGTTTTCTTCATAATTTATCATTTGGAGGCCCTCCCACCTGCATAGGCAGCAGTGAGATCTACACAACCAGGAGGGAAGAAAAAAAGTCGAAATATATTTTCTTTTAAAAACCCCCAACAAAACTATCACACAATGAAACGCATTTCTACAAAACGCTGTCGCGTACAGAATACCACTCCTCCACGCGCATCGCCCCTGTCATTGATAACGAACACTCTACCCTTTGCCTCCTTGCGCGCTCCGAGCATGCGAGCACCTCGATTCAAGTTTTAACACCTACGCCCCCCCCACCCCCATCTGTCACAGCTCGCCGTGATCGCAGACAGCAAGGAACATGTGTTTCCAGTCAACGGGGGCTTCAGCGCCCTGCGAAACATCATCAACTCCGTGAGTGCCTCTCTGCGCTCTCGCGAGACGTGCGAGCGTGCGCCGTCGACGCTACGAGACCGACATCTGTCAGCGAGCGACCGTGCGGCTCTCTGAAGGGGAGCGGTGGTGGAGCGGTTAGCGGCACCGAGTTCCATTCCCGCTCGTGGCCAAGACCGGCGACGATTATCTGAATCAGTCCTGGGCCTCCCCTAGGTCGACTCAGCCTTGAACGAGTACCCGGTGCGGTGTGTAAAATGTCACCTGATAGGGAGACAAAGGCGGCTGGGCGTGGTGCTGGACCCCCACCCCCCCCCCCCCCCCCCCGGTGGATCTTTGCCATTGTCTCCCTAAGGTTACGGAGAGGCCCGAATTGCAATAGTTCACCGGGAGCCGTAGAGCGACGGTGATTTAGCGGCCTGTGCACGTGGCCGTGTTGCGAGAGGCACGGGCAACTCTCTCCGATGAACGCTCGAAATCCAATCTGTCAGAGTGACACACGAATGGAACACACAGCAGAACGCGCACGCCCCGGAAAGCCATTGACAGTGGGCCGAGATCAAAATGACGGGATAGAGAGGTAGACGGTGTGCATTTGGAAGCCTCGACTTGGCAACGAAAGGCAACATACCAATGCACGTAAACAGGGAAGGTTTTTAATCAGTCTGCGTTGCCACCTTTTTTTGTTACGCGTGGATCAGAAGCACGGGCGCTTACAATTAAACCACGCCTGGACCTAAAATGAGTGACAGCGAGAGGAAGACCTGGATGAGAAAACGTGCTCAGGTTTTAGGGACGTAACGTTGCTCAAGAAAGTGGGCTTGGCTGGGCAGGACGAGTGAATGACAATGGCCGTTGGGTCGAGGCTAACAATGGAGCGCGAGTCGAAGGTTGGGAACGCGCCCGACAGGAATTGGCCTCCGCAGAGGTGGAGCCACGGAATCCGCTCACGTGCAGGCGCTCAACGTATCGTTGCATCGCGATGGCCATGAGAGATGGTGACGGCTGGGTGGGGGGTGGGGGAGGCCTTCATCCAGCAGTGGATGGGTCATGCTTCGATTTGCTGCTGCTGATGATGATGATGATGTTAAAATGGGGATGTTAAATGGATTCACATATTTATACACGAAGACATTTGTGTACGCACCTGAGCCTTGTTTTCACCGGCTCTGCTGTGGCAGTTTTGTTTTAAATTCACAGGCAGTCTCCCGGCTTACGACGGTCCGATGCGCAATTGCTACGTTTACATAGCACATCAGCCAGTGATGTCGCCACCGTTTCTTCTGTCTATGGGGAAATCGGAGTCCGATTTTCGACGACGGGGTTTCCGGGAACGCATTGCGACGTCGTAAAAGTGGCGACCGCCTGTGTATATCTATAACTAAAAGCTACTGTTTTTGCTTGACCAGGTAAGGCCTACTGATCGAAATAGCTCTTTTTGCAAATGATAGCTCAACAAAGTGGCTTATCAAGTGGAAATGTATAGCAGCCAAATACTTGAAACACACGTTTCTGACTATGGTGGGAAAAACCAGAGGACCAGGAGAAAAATCCACGCGACCGCGGGGAGAATATACAAACTCCAAATATACAGCAGCAGCAGGCGTCAGGGTCGGGATGGAACCCACCACCTTCTGTATACCAGGCGAGGTAGTTAACATCTCCTAGCCACCGTGGCGATAGATACATATATATACCCCCGAGAAATGTGGTGTCCTTTTAAATTTACATTGGGTATCTCGGTGCGATTGTTCTATGAAAAGTGAGTGAATTAAAGCAAAGCAAGTAGCTAAATGAATGTGCACTCGGGTAGATAAATGGATCAACATGCCGCGTGTGCCTGTCAGCGTGCGCTGATTAAAGGGGGAAGCCACGAGTGGTGATCAAGCTGGTGTTTTTGCAACAAAGCAGGCTAATGCTGAATAGAGCTCACGCGCATACATTCCGAAGCTTACTTCTCAGAATGATTTTACATTCGTGGAAAATAAAGTGCAGGGCCTAAATTAAGGTGCCCTGGAGAGACATTCGCAGAATTGTGGCTCGATTTATTTAAAGTTACTCAAACGAGACGGGCTTTGAGGGAATGTTTATAGAATTGGGAAATTAATGCAACGTAAAAAAAAACTTACAGCCAGTACATTTGTAAGCTTGTTTTTATGCACACAGGGCCTTTACTTGTTTAAAAGAAAAACAGTCTCCGAGGGTTAGCACAAAAATGATATACATTATATTTGTTCAGCACGCACGGTAGGCTACGTACGTTTCGACATACGTACATGACATACAAACTAGAGTAAAAGCAAAATCAGCTTTGTAAAAGTGCAAGAAATGTTTTTCTATTTATTTTTTTGTTGTTGCAAAATATCCTCGTGCAGATGTATATGATGCTGCTTCGTCGGTTGTTGTTGTTGTGTGGCCGCTCTGCTGTTGGGGTCGTGCCGGAGTTGGCGCGACGTTTGACAACGACATCACTGATCGTTTTGCTTCACCACGATCTGGGGGGCCAACGGGCGGGCGGAGGGGGGGGGCTAACTTCCCTTTTCCAAGCACATCTTCATGGAAGTGCATTTTCCAGTCGAGTTCAGTTCCCGAAGCGGCTGCCACCGGCTCGTGTGGCAGCGAAACGTCGGACGTCACGTCGGAGAGAGGGAGATAGAGAGATTTGAGTGTGCGCCAGAGGTCGCAAACGGGTTTTGATTCCTTACCCGTACCCGGCCGCACCAGGGTCGCAATCGGGTACCCGTACCCGGCCGTACCCGTACCCTACCCGTACCCGGCCGGGTTAGCACAAAAAATGATACGGGTAGGGTACGGGTATCGGGTACCCGATTGCGACCTCTGGGATTAAGCCATGTTGCAGGCGTGGGCGGGTTGATTCTAGGAACTTGAATTGTGAGAAGAGACAAGACGTTGGGAAATGAGTGACAAACAGTTACTCACCAGTGACTCACGGCCTACCCGTTAACCGTACCCGGCCGCACCAGGGTCGCAAACGGGTACCCGTAACCGTACCCAGCCGGGTATGGGTAGCCGGGTATCGGGTAGGGTACGGGTATCGGGTACCCGGTTGCTACCTCTGGTGTGCGCTGTGAAAGGGGAGGGGGGGTTGGCAAGCGGGTGGGGAGGGGGGGGCTCCGTTGACTCCCTACATAAATTATGTAAACAGCTTTTACCCACGCACGGTGAGAAGCGCTCGCCTCCCAAATCGTAAACGGCCGACGGCGCAGAAATTGCAGCGCTCGGATGTCCGCCGTGCCCCCCCTTTCCTCCCTCCCTCCCCGCCGCGAATCCGTGACACGCTCACCCACGCGTGTGATGGTGCTCTGTACCCCCCCCACCCCCCCACCCCCTTTAGATCCTGAAGAAGTCATGCACCGGGATCACATCCGTCGACCCGTCGAGCATCTGCATCGGAGGTACGTGTGCTCGCCCCCCCCGCCCCCCCCCACCCCCCCCCCCGGCCCCCCTCCCCCGGCCGCCGTGTGTGCGTCCACGCCAACGTCGCTCTTTAACGTCACTGGAAATGGAACGGAGCAAACGCCGCCCGATGCAATTTGAAGGGCTTGTCCTACTCACCCCCCCCTCCCCCACTTGCAAAGCCCTCACCACCGCAACAATGCTCTGAACTCGTTTCTGCTGCTGCTGCTGCAACCCGGCTGCTGCTGCAACCCAGCTGCGTTCGTTGTTGTCGGTGTTGATTTTTTTTTAGAAACTTGCAAAGGTGCCTCAGCCTGGCTGTACGAGCCTAGGTCAGGGGATCGGCGTCATCAATGAACCACCGTCCTTGTATTCACCAACACAGCGCATTGTGGCTCTTGAAATATTGAGGGCTTTTTTAAATTCTTGAAATATTGAGGGTTTTTTTGTTTGACCGATTTAAAAAAAAATGGCTCTTCTTGTTATTTTAATTGCTGACCCCTGGCCTAGGCCATTAATGCCGGACCTTAAGAATGCTATTTGTGTCTTAGTCTCGCTCTATGAGCCTCGGAAATAAACACTGAACCTCCTACAAGTCTTGTTGCTCTATCCTTGGGCTGTGCTGCACCGTCGCTTTCTCCGCTCTCCAATGATTTCCTTCTCCAAATCCCCCCTCCCTCCACCTCCCACCCTTCCCACCCATACCGGCGTGTGTTTTTTCCTCGATTGTTGTAAAGTCTCTTGAGATGCAACGGCATTTAGGCGATTTATAAATCGAAACTGTCGTTGCTATTTCACGAGATGTCGTTTTACTTGGACTGTGTGGAACTGAGAAATGTCACCAACGTGTCACGGTTGATTGTTGGCTTTGAGATAAAGTTAAATATAAAATAACGACAATACAATCGTTATTGCATTCGAAGTATATACTACGGACGCATATTCCTAAGCATCAGGTCAATCAACATTTAAGAAAAATCTACGAATTTATAACGGCTCTTTAGTTTTTCATTTAAACATACCAATGGAGTCAGCTACAGACACAAACCTCGAGGTAGGAAAGGAGACAGCACGACCTCCCATTATGTAGAGAATGATAGGAAGATGAGAGAGGCCGTGTATTTATGACCTGTCAGAGTAAGCGTAGGGAGAGGTGAGGTCAGAGAGGTAGGTAGGATAACTAATGTAACTGAATAAAATCAAGTCAAATTACGATAAGCAAGCAGCAACCGCATGAAATACATTTCATGGCTGTGCATCGTCCTTTGTCAATCCTCTGCTGGATGAAGGCCTCGCCCGTGCTGTGTCAGTCATGTGGGTTGTTTGACCATACTTCACCATTCTGGTCAGTGCGGGTTGGTAAAGACGGGCAGGCATAGGGCCGGTTCAGGTATCACTCGCTACTCACGTTGTCCGCGGCCCGGGAACCGAACCGAGGAAATCAGGTCACCCCCGGTTCATATCGCAGTGCGCTAACCACTGTGCCACCACTCCCGCACCGCTGCTGTATTATCACAAATTTGCAAGAAAAACAAAAATACCAGTCAGGTCGTACAGTTCATTGGTCTCTCGCAGCATTGAGTGAGATCCTCTGCGTTGGAGAAGACGCTCTGATCCTCGGCCAGCTTAGCTGGCCACGCCGGCCTGGCGGCTGGGGGTGGCGCGCGACAAAGCAGCGAGTGGGTGCGCGACGGAGGTCAAACCACCGCGGCAAGCGAGTTCCTCACCGACCCCCGCGCCGCCATCCTCGATTCGGACTGGCCCCTCGCCACGCGGCGGCGCGACGACGCAGGGCCTTGCGCGAGGAAGCGACGGCGATAGACGGGAAAGACGGCGGGTCGCGCTGCGCTGTCTGTCCCCCGCCCCCCCAGCCTCCAGCGAGGAAATAAAATAGAACAAATAAATCGGCTAACTTCCCAACGTCGGCGAGCTCGAGTGCGATTAGCAGCGTAAAAGCGTGCCTAACGACGAAAAGGCCAAATATGTTGTCACTAGCAGGCAGCGTGCGACGACAAGCATTTTGGCAGTGTGTGCTCAAATAATGAGTGGGTGATATTAAAGTGAAATGATCATTTTGGAGTCATCGCACCTATAATTATTATTCAGGCTATAATTGGACCCAATTTGTCCTCTGATGTGCTTATTACAGTGGGTGTCAAAATCTCGACGCGTGTGCGTGTACATTTCCCGTGCTGTGGCCCGGGGAAGGGGGGGGGGCCTTCCGAATTGGCTGGGACTGTCTTGTCTAACGGACTCATTCTCCCCGAAAGTCATTAAACCCACACCGTATATCCATATTTAAATTGACACAATAAAGCAATCATGCTCGACTGACGACCGTAAAGCAGGCCCGGTTTGGCACAATGTAAGGTATTAATATTGTGTCCGGGGTGATCAGTTAGTGTTACATATCAAGCCGACGCGAATAAATGTATTAATTTCACAGCTCAGTAATCAGCGCTTCATTTTCCTCCCAAGACTATAGCCAATTCAAATGAGGGTTCAAGGTCGATACAAACATTACGGCGAGGTGCACGGCTCCGGTGAGTCGCGGCCTGCTCCGAGAACACTCGGGGAGGGCACTGGCCCCGGTCTTGCGTTGTGCCCGTGGCCCCGATTTAGCCGAGCCACCGGATATGCTTTGTGATTTATCGCGCGAGCGGTCCCCAGACCGCAAACCCCCGATCGCTCCGCGCGCACAGCTCGCTCGGTCATCTTCTCACGTCCAGTAAATACCTCTCCCTGGCAGCGCGCGTTCCTGCGAGCGATCCGCCGTGCGGCCACACATATTGCGGTGTCTTGTTTGTTTTGCGTTTGACCGATGATTGTAGCAGTAATAGCGGGCAAGTGTATATGTCAATTTGAGTGTTGCTATGAAATGCCAACATTTGTAGCAACAACACAAAATGTATGGTGTGATGTCAAAATAATGTAATAGTGCTGATATCTAAAAAAAAATCATAATTTTTTTACAATATAAAATGCATTTTTTTTTTTTTTACTAATAATTTTGATATACTGTGAAACATAATTAAAGCTCGCCCTCCCACTATGTCGGTGCTGCTCATGAGTACCTATTCATTCGTTTGCTAATAATCGACAACACATTAATCACGAGCTTAACCATTATTATTTTGTATGTAAACATCTGTGAACATATTGACACTGGCACATATTGGAGAGAAACTCTTCACATTTCTCAGTTTTGTTTTGCAGCATTATTTAAGAGTTTCATACCATATCCCAACCCTGCTTGTTAAACACTTGGGTTGTTTTTTCCCCCCCATCCAGAATTCACACTGGCCACATGTAAATAAATACATAAATAATGGATATTGAAATGTGTTATAGGTGAATGCTAGTTTTTTTTTACATTTATTCCAAGAGGCAGAGGTCGCTGTATGGATCGCACCAACACTGCCAGGATGTGTTTGACGGTTTTGACTTCAACACAGCAGCAGTTTCGTCAATTATTTGATCCATGTCCATTTGTGGAAGGTGGACACGCATATCCGATGTTGCGCCAGTTACTGCCCAGTTATGATAGTGGTGGGATAAATCGTGGGTACCATCACATCTTCATGACAGCGTCTGAGAGATGGATAATCGCTCCTTCAAATTACAGGGCCCTTTCAATAATGCGGGCATCGGAACCCTGTACGTGTTTCTGAGCTTTAGACGAGCAAAGATGCATCAGTTCGTCGGATGCAATTATTCTTTGCGCATAATGCCTCACATCGAATTGTTAATGTGAGAATCAATTATTTACGTGAGAATTGATTATTTTAAGTGCGTGCACGTGGTGTGCAATTGAGAACCCGTTACTTTTTTAGGCTAATGTGCCTAAGAGACAAAACGAAATTAAACCAATGTGACTGCAAAAAAAGACGACTGAAAAATAATTGATTCTTCGGTAGAATCTTGACCCATAATTGTGACAAATGGAATCACTGGGATGGTGAATCGTGCCATGTCTGCTTGTGTTTATGCTTGACGCACTTGCCAATAACATCTGGTAACCCAGCAGCATTTGTTTAAGAAAGCCTGGCTCCGCTGATGAGACGCAGGAGGTCGAAATCGGTCCAGAAAATTTGGATGTTTAAGCAAATGCTGCCGGATAATGCTGGTCTGCAAAAGCCAATTGGGTGATGAACTAAAACACGTACTTTTTTTTTATATCGAGGCACCAAATCTCAGGATTTGTATAGAAAAATGCAAATGGCTCGTTTTCCCTGACCCCATGACGAATTCAAACTTCCACCCCTCGGGGCCCGAGTTCAGAATCAAAATGATTTATTTTTCTGAGCAGCCACACACTATTCATGGTTGATCTCTGAAACACATGACCACCTCGTAAGGGTATCCTTAAAGTGAATGTTTTTGGCTCCTTTTTTCCCAGATTGTGATCCGGCCGTGAAATGTCAACACGTGTACCCGTATCAGCCGTGTACAGTGCGGTCACAAGCGTTTATAAGTTCCCGGGTGTAAAGATTCGCCCCCTTGGGGTGCATTGAGTCGTCACAATTTAGGGCCGCGATTCCATTTCAAAATGGATTATCATTTTATTTTACATTGTGGGTGAAATTACTAGCCCCTATTGGCTGGAAGGCATCACATTAGCTAATAGCTGCATGGATCGAAAAACACCGATTCGTACACACATGAGGGCACGCATTTGTAGCTTAAGTGTTGGTAAAAGCCCATGAATCAATGCATTATAGCCCTTATAAGCACAATCTCATGGAATTTAAATCACTCCTGAATGGAGTAATTTGTGCAACGAAGAGGGGGGGGGGGTCCATTTCCCAAAAACATTGCTTTGCATATACTTCCCTTTTAAGGCAGTGTTCTTAACAAATGTGTCCAGTTCTTTCTTGATATGATTTGTGTTATTGGGCACCGCTGCAAATGCAGCAGCAGCATCGCCGAGTAGTTTGTTGACTATAATCGGCAAGATATCCAAGTGTAGGTCGTACGGAGCTTCCTGAAAAAAAGACTTGAGACTTTGTAGCTTTCCTGGATAAATAATGGATATTCTTCTTCTTACTGTAATTATTTGAATCATTCTTATTAAAATAATTGTAAAAAGTGTTAGCTCTTAGAATTTAATAATATTTTACATCATTCTTCGGTGTTAATGATTTCGAAAGATGTAGTGGTGTGTTCCTTCCACAGTACATGCGACACGTATTTAATAAACAGCTTCTAGAATACAACAAAGTGTAGACACATGCACGATGGCGCAAAATCTTTACAGTGAATAATTGCACGTCTGCATTTATACATTCATGGGAGGGGGGGGGGGGGAAATAACAATGCAAAAATAATGCTCTCCCAACCCTTGGGGTGAGATATAAGTTGGTCAGCCTTATCATGGACTACTGGAGGCTACGTGAAACCAGATACAGGTTGACAAGCTGCATTGATTGCAAATAAATCGTACACATAGTGTAAGCTGTGTCAGTCTAAACTGCAAAGCATTTTAACAATCCAATGCATATCATCATCATCATCATCACTAAACATCACGACCTTTATTACTCGTCCCAAATTTAGATGTTCCTGTGTTGATTATGATTAGTCATCATCATCATCATCAATAACCATGATCGATCCGCTGCTGGATGAAATCCCCCTCAAGCCATCACCATCTGCGACAATCTTGCGATGCGATAATCTCACGGAGCATGTACACACACACAAAGCCGATTTTAATTGCTCCATCTCCTCAGTGGATATTACCCTCAGAATCCGTTTATTTTTGTAACATCTCAATGACGTATCATCTCAGCAATTCAGATTGAGTGATAGATCACAGTGATCCCTCGTTTATCGCGGTTAATGGGGACCGGAACCCCTCGCGATAGATGAAAATCCGCGAAGTAGGATTGGCCCCCTAGGAATTTCCGTATATGTGTGTGTGGGTACCAGAATGTTTAAAATATGTATATTTATACTTTATATATATATTTTTCTTAAATCTATTTAATTATAAAACCTTAATATTATACATTCACTCTCTCTCTCCCTCATACGATACGTATTATGGTGTTCTACACTCACCAATGACAGTAGTATCTTGAGACTTGACTCAAGTAATGACGACGATGATAATGACGATGACAATGACGATGACAATGACGACGATGACAGACCTGTGCAGTTCGATGAATGTGATGATGAATGATGATGATGATGGTGTTACTGCACAGGTATAATGAGGCCTTTAAATCAGTTCGAAAAATCCGCGATGCACTGAGGCCGCGAAACTTGAACCGCGAAGTCGCGAGGGATTACTGTATTATAATATATAGGCATGCAGATGATCATACATATACATACACGGTGGCGTGTTATACATATACATACACTGTGGTGTTTCATTTCATTCCCTGACATAACCTGCGTTGAAAAACATGTAACCCTATCTCCATTCCGCTAATAAGTACGCTTTAAATTTCGATTTAAAGCTTTCGTGACTGCAGGGATTCATCTTCTTGGTTCTTTCGGTAAAGTCAAGTAGAAGGGAAATAATAAAATTATAGAAATAAAACATAATAAAATAATTCTGACGACGTTTCGGCTACAACGCTAGCAGCCGTCCTCAGGTGTAGCGGAAACGTCGTGAGAATTATTTTATTATGTTTTATTATTATTTTATTTTTCCCTTCTACGTGACTTTACCGAAAGAACCAAGAAAAAGTACACTTTAGCAACATGTTTTGTTTTTATGTCTAAAATATGTCAATGACATATTAGACATTTCACAACGTTTGTTAAACACGTGCGCGAGGAAACGGCACTGCCCCGCCGTGGACTCCGAAAACGACCTCCCGTGTGAGTCGGTGCCGCTCCCTCGAGCCTCCTCAATCGCTGCGCCCACAACTCCTCAATCGCTGCGCCCACAACTCCTCAATCGCTGCGCCCACAACTCCAGCCGTCTGCTGGACTATTGCAGGAGGTGGCTCGTGTTGGCTTTATTTCGCTCCACGCCTCATCCCCCCCCCTCCCGCCCGCCCCCAGAGTGCATCCTATCTTATCAAATTTGCTAAGTCGAGCAGGGGTTGAGCCTGGTTTAGTCATTGCATGGAAGACTGCCTTGGATCTCGATTGTTGAAGTAATGTTGAATATTGAAGTGTCGCTCCTCTTGCGAACGAGTCACGGGTACTCTCTGGGGTCCCCTGGTCGCCTCACGCGTGCGAGGAATTGGCACAAACAAGCCAGGGGTGGCAGGCTGCTCACGACAAGATTCACGACACTCAATCGACGGGGTGTTTTTCGAAAGAGAAAAATAAAAGACTGAAGACCGCCCGATGCGGTTTCGAGTTGCGCCGCGCCGCGTGCTGTCGTTCGGTATGATGTCCAGGGAGCCCCTGCAGGAGAAGCTAAACAGCACATTAGCACAACCGCCAGAATCTACGCAACTTATACAACGCTCGCAATCATTGCAATTGGCAGCTGCCGTCGTGCAAAGGTTGGCACACTGGACTTGCAATCCGGAGGTCGCCGGTTCAACTCCACGTCCAGCGAGCGGCGGTTGAAACAACGGGACACGCATCTTCTCACATCGCCCGCACCTCCGACCACCGCAGGCGAGGCGGTTGGCAGGTCGCGCGCGGCGGAACGAAGCGCGGCTCACGCCGATCTCTTCCAAACGCCGACCGGTCCACGTTGAAGGGGCCGATCGATTCCCGTAACCACCCCCCCCCCCCCCCCCCCCGAGTTCACGTCAGTGGGAGGCCCTTGCGTCCTGGCCGCCAGCAGTGGCGACTGCAGGCCCGGCGCACGCGTCTTTGATCTTCGACCGCGGCAATGAACGTCGCCCGCCGTGTGTCACGTTCCCGCAGAGGAGTACGACGTCGTGATCCAGGGCAACGGCTTCACGCGCGCGCGGGCCGGGGAGAACACGCAGTGCATCTTCCAGATCAACGACACCACGTCCATCAGTGAGTAATATCCCCTTCCCCCCCACTACTGCACCACAGTGCTTTTTTATATGTATTTACACGCTTGCTGAGTATAGGCCTAAAGGCCCAACAACAAACAACATGGTCGCAAAGTGGCAATACATAAAATAAAACTAAACTGATTTCAGAAGCGAACCTGGCCACAAATGATAGCTCAACGAAGTGGCTTATCACGTGAACATTTCTCGCAGCCAAATACTGTAAACGCGCGATGTTTATTCTCAATGTGGATGGGAAACTCCAGGAAAGCCGGAGAAAAATCCATGCGACCACGGAGAGAGAGACATGCACAAACTCCAAATATACAGCAGGCGTCAGGTTCGGGATCGGACCCACGACCTCCTGTATACCAGGCAAGGGAGTTAACATCTCCTGGCCACCGCGGCTGTAAGAACTTGTAGGGAAAAGAGACAATGGGAGGGAATTTCAAAGTGAAGCAGTGCAAGGGAATAAGCAGACAGAGAAGCATTTGTTGTGGCCTGCGGTGTGGTGGTGGTGGTGGGCGCTTGAACACGGTATGGATAAGATGAAACAGAAGATGAACTAAAAAAATTTAGCAGTCTTTTAAAATACGTGGTCAACCAGGTTAGTGTCTGTGTTGTTGGCCGACTGGTTTTGCATCACGTGATGTTTCTAAGGTTTGTTGAGTTCTCGTCTCCCATCTTCTTGCTGTATTTGCCTCCATGCAGTTTGCCGATCTCTGTGTGCTATGCACGTGGTGTCCCCCTGTGTGTTCCCTCGCTATGTGTTTTACCCCATTTCCACCTGACGATGAGCGCTTGTGTTGCGTTCGAAACGTCGTGATTTATTTTTATTAAATTTTATTTATTAAATTTGTATTTTATTTCTACATACGTGACTTTACCGAAAAAAACAAATGAGTATAATTCCTGCAGTCACGAAAGCTTCAATTCTAGATTGAGATGAAACGGTCAGTGTCTCAGACACCGAGCCCTCAACGTGGGTGGAGGAATCGATGTGTCCGTGTGAAGTTCACGGGAGCAGTGACCCACGGTAGTAGCTATAGAAGAGCGATAAGGAGGCGGTCGGCGCGTCTTGGTGAAGTAGGTGGGCACGGGAGCAGTGCAGGTATCACTGGTCATCGACGTCAGCCATGCATGGACTGCATGTTGAACTTCTTTCGCACAGTACGTAGCCAACCGTGCCAATCAGAGGTGCAGGTAAAACTGCATAGCTCCAGTAGCTTCCTAACAGCGGAAGGATTCGCGTTCCGGACGGCTGCAGGATGCACGTCTGAGAGCGCCGTGCGATGCGGTGGCCGCCTTTGTTCGACGGGTATCAAAAAGCCGCCGCTGCTGCTGCTGCGATGGGCAGAGTGTCACGTGATGGTGGATTATGCTACTTGACGAGATCGGCATGTTTCGATTTAAAGCTATCGTGACTGCAGGGATTCATCTTCTTGGTTCTTTCGGTAAAGTCACGTAGAAGGGAAGTAATAAAATAATAATGTGTTTTATTTTTATTATTTTATTACTTCCCTTCTACGTGACTTTACGAAAGAACCAAGAAGATGAGATCAGCATGGTGTTGTGGTTCATTTGTGGCAAGCGCTTTTGTGTGTCGTTTGAGCCATGGCCAGGACTGACATTCATATCATTGGGTCCAAAATGCAGAAACACACTGTGCAACAACTCCACTCAGTATATACTGTACGCATTCATGGAAGAAAAACATTGGATGCTTCATGGATACAAGGGTCAACTCCAGCGGATGTCAATACGTGCCGTAATAGAAAGTAATTTAATTATGGAACGCTCACAGCATTGCCTAAGTGCATTATAAACTTACATTGATTCCATTATTCGGGAGCCTGTGAGCGGCTTCTGCACAGAACTATCAAGTCTTTCTCCCATTGCCCATTCATTTAGCTTCTGAGGTTAAAGAGATTGGGCAAAACCACAGGGTAAAACCATTCGCTACTCCGCTTACCAGGGAGGTGAAATGCAATACAGTATACGATACAAAACGCTTGTATAAACTGCTCTTCACACACAGCATTCCAGGGAGCTTCACAATAATAATAAGATAAACTCAAAAACACAATGCCATGCAAATCCTACTATTTTATAATTACAATATGATTTAACCAACAACACCCGTTCCCCCCCTAATTGCCAATTGAACTTTCCCAGAGGCAACAATAGATGTGCTCTTGTAAACATGCAGCAGAACAAGTGTTCCATTCGTTGCAGAAGTTGCTATTTTAAAACCCGATCTCAATGGCTCACTGTTGCCTCTGTGTCACATTTTTTGGGAAACTAGCCATCGGTCTGAGATAATAACATTCCTCAGCATGCAACTGGTTTCGTGGCAATGTTCCACATATAAATAACATGTCCCAGTAGTGGTCTTATAGAGTTTCACTAACAGTACATATTTTATGTGTTGTATCTACGAGTCTAAATTGTTCTAAACGATTAAGTGTTTCACCGACCTGCGTCGACCAGCGTGGTGAAGTATGTTGAAAAAAATCCTTGCATGTGCACACGCAGCAATGGGGAGGAGACCCTCATCCAACAATAGTTTGGCAAAGGTGCGCACATTATCGAAAATAATTTTTAGAACGTGATAAAAAAATGTTTTAGATATAATTGGGTAAAAAAGATTGTGATGGGTGGGGACGTTCATGTACAGCATGGAGAAGGGCAGGTTACATACGGAGTTACGTAGATGGCGAGATGTTAACTGCCTCGCCTGGTATACAGGAGGTCGTGGGTTCATTCCCGACCCTGACGCCTGCTGCTGTATATTTGAAGTTTGTATGTCTCTCTCTCTCTCATCATAACCACGGTGGCTAGGAGATGTTAACTACCTCGCCTGGTATGCAGGAGGTCGTGAGTTCGATCCCGACCCTGACGCCTGCTGCTGTATATTTGGAATTTGTCTATTTTGATCATCGTCACGGTGGCTAGATGTTAACTACCTCGCCTGGTATGCAGGAGGTCGTGGGTTCGATCGCACCCTGACGCCTGCTGCTGTATATTTGGAGCTTGTGTGTCTCTCTCATCATCATCACGGTGGCTAGGAGATGTTAACTACCTCGCCTGGTATGCAGGAGGTCGTGGGTTCGATCCCGACCCTGACGCCTGCTGCTGTATATTTGGAGTTTGTGTGTCTCTCTCTCTCATCATAACCACGGTGGCTATGAGATGTTAACTACCTCGCCTGGTATGCAGGAGGTCGTGGGTTCGATCCCGACCCTGACGCCTGCTGTATATTTGAAGTTTGCATGTTCTGCTCATGGTCACATGCATCTTTCTCCGGGTCTTATTGTTTTTCCCTCCGCATTTAGAATCAACGTGCGTTTCTCGTATTTGCTTGCTATAAATGCCCACATGATAAGCCACTTTGTTGAGCTATCAATTGTGGCCAGGTCACTTCTGAAAACGAGCTATATCGCTCCGGGGGCCTTACCCGCTAAAATGTAATAGTTTATTTTATAGCAGTAGCTTAGAGCTAATATACAGGCATTGGCAACCAAAGGGAACACTTAAACCCAGAGAGTTCTTGAAATGTGGATGCCGAGTTTTACAGCAGCTACGGGATGTAGTGGAAGGTGGCCATCAAGCGACATTGCCCATTATGACCCAACAACCTTGACTAACTGGACACTCGCATGAGGGCTTCCTTGCAATTTCTGTCACATGAGACCGTTGCTGCACATCGACCACAGACAAAGCTATGGGGTGTGCAGGCGGTTCAACTGTACCGGGGTCCACAGGCCGGAGGGGCTCAGATGCTGGGCTGTAAACCGTGAGGAAAATTTGATTCGGGGGCCTTCATTTCATCTCTTGCACCAGGGCCCATGCCTGCCAACCACATCGCGTCACTGACCACAGGCATGGCTTTGAACGTCAGAATTGGCTCTATGTTCGCTTTGTGGGCCGATATGGCGTAGTCAGCTGCATGCAATTCTGAACCGACGGACCTAGAGTGTCGTTTTCTTTTTACTTTACACAACACCTTTGGTCAGACTGTGTATGTGAAGCGTCTTTAATCGCCTGGCCTCTTTGTGTGCAACCTGCAAACCCGCAATAGACGAGTCAAGCAGACGCATGGCGGGCACAAATGCACCCTGCCTTCCCGCCGGAATAACTCGCTCGCTGTGCCATCGCGTGCCATCTCGTGCCGTTACAGCGGAGAAGGCTGTGGACGTGACGGAGACGTACATGCGCTGCAGGGGACCCGTCATCTACGAGTCGGGAAAGTAAGATGCCCTCTCCTTGTTCCTACACGGCCGACGAGGGGTGCACGCAACACGTGGCCTATTCATTATGGGAGGCTGTTCCTTCTCCTCTGCTGTGTCCCCGTTGGAAATGGCTTGTTCATCTTCTTGGTTCTTTCGGTAAAGTCACGTAGAAGGGAAGTAATAAAATAATAAAAATTAAACATAATAAAATAATATAATAAAATAATATAATATAATTTAATTATATATATTTTTACTTCCCTTCTACGTGACTTTACCGAAAGAACCAAGAAGATGAATCCCTGCAGTCACGAAAGCTTTAAATCGAAATTTAATGGCTTGTTCGCTTGCCACACGTATTTCCTGCAATTTTCCCCGTAGATAAATAGCAGTATATTCTTAGGTATTTTCGGTAAAGTCACGTAGGTAAAAAAATTTAATTAATAAAAGTAAAATAAAAATTTAATAAAAATCACGACGTTTCGGAGGCAACACAAGCAAGGATAAATAGCAGTTTTATCTGTAAAATATATTTATATGCATTTTAAATGTCGACTGGCTCAGGCGGTTAATGCTGTCACAGCACTGAGCCAGCCTCTCTGGGACCTGGGTTCCAATCCAGGTTTCAGCCACTCATGATTAAACAGCGTTAATGGTCTCATCAGATCACCAACGACTGCACTAAACAAATGATATTAAATGTGGTGTGTTGCTGAATTTGGCTTATTTCATGAAACCATACTTTGGTTTAATTGACATGGAACATTCGGTATTGCTAGGGGTCTAATAAAACAAGGTGTCCACATTATTTGTTTCAGTAGGCCTGATTTTAAAAGGCCCTCCGAAGCCGATTTGGGGCTACTCTCTGGCACAAGGTGATCGACTGCTAGCTGAAATAGTTGTGGACGATAATTATAACTTCTCTGGACATGTTATTGATTTGCCATATGGAAGATAATTGGAAGAAAAAAAACACAAAGGCATAGTTTTCAATGCCCTCCATTTCATGTCGATTCCGTCATCGACTGACACGGCTTTTGCTAATATGAGTATATATTCTTCAATTTACCCTTGTGATTTAAATCTGTTGTGACTGTAGTGTCCCGAGATATGTTCTCTCAAGTTTGTAAGACCAATAATTTCTACAGTCTTGCCAAATTTATGTACGGTCGTATCAAGGATTGTGTACAGGAGTACACGTTTTTTAACTGCAGTTGAAATGTAAGGTTTTATAAAGCCAATGCATATCCCATAAGATTATCACTGAAGACAATACAGTATTGATAAAAATTACCGGTGAATTAATAATAATCAACACGACTTATCACGCGTGCAATATTTCACAAATCGGACGCGACGTATGGTCGATTCACCCCAGCTCGTGTTGAGTTCTTTGCCTACTGGAACGACCGTACAGTCGACTCGCATCGTGTCAAAACTGTAGGGAAGATTACAGTGCTCGTAAGCGCCAAAACCTCCTTATCGGGAGCGCCGTGCGCGCGTTTGTCGCTGACTTGGATGGAGATCGGTAGCGTCAGCCCAGCATCTGGTACCGCGACTCTGAGCCAAGCTTCCCTGGCGGTAACTCACAGCGGAATCCACTCTGTGGGCTCCATCGGTTTTAACAATGCACAGTAAATTACAGGCTTTTTGCTAAAAAAATAAAATTATCGCCGTTGCCGAGCGACCACGGACCCAAGCGGAAAACGCCCAGCAGCCAGCAACAAACGGCACTCTTGAAGGTGTGATAACAAATTAATGGAACTATAAAGTATTTTATTTAACCAGGTAAGGCCCCCGATTTAAAGCTTTCGTGACTGCAGGGATCCATATTCTTGGTTCTTTCGGTAAAGTCACGTAGAAGGGAAGTAATAAAATAATAAAAATAAAACATAATAAAATAATTCTCACGACGTTTCGGCCACAACGCAAGCAGCCGTCCTCAGGTGAAGAAACAGAGCTGTCGGAAAGACAGCGTCTGTTATATTTTAATTATTTTATTATTTTTCGATTTAAAGCTTTCGTGACTGCAGGGATCCATATTCTTGGTTCTTTCGGTAAAGTCACGTAGAAGGGAAATAATAAAATAATAAAAATGAAACATAATAAAATACAATTCTCACGACGTTTCGGCCACAACGCAAGCAGCCGTCCTCAGGTGAAGAAACAGACGCTGTCGGTAAGACAGCGTCTGTTTTATTTTTATTATTTTATTATTTTCCCTCTACGTGACTTTACCGAAAGAACCAAGAATACAGGTCAGGCCCACTGAGCTCTACGCACACATGTGTTTGTCGAACTGCTTTCGCACTGTGCGTAGACAACCGTGCTCATCGGAGGCGCGGGGATATTTGTGTAACGACTCGACGACAAGTTATATGAAGAGCCACTTTTATTTAAGGTTTACAAAAGAAGGAACCCTACTAACGATTTCCACAAATGAGAGGATCTAGGCTTCGTCCTTGTCTTCCTGCTTGTATCTTCCTCCGAGCGTCCCCACTCCTCGTGCTCTCTCCCCTTACATCTCACTCAGCCCCCTTTCTCGAACTTTCTCGTCCTTGTTTTTACCTCTAGCCAATCCCTGGCCTTTCCCTTTAACGGATCCTTTTTGTTTTACCGTTCAAGCTCCTTATTTCTAGATTTGAAGCTTTCGTGACTACAAGGATTCATACACTTTGTTTTTTTCGGTAAAGTCACCATGTAGGTAAAAAATGAAATAAAAATTAATAAAAATAAAATAATAAAAATCACGACGTTTCGGAGGCAACACAAGTCTCCGTCATCAGGTGGGACCGTCACAGCCAGATTTGCTGCATCAGCCGTCACAGCCAGATTTGCTGCACCCTTGATGCAGCAAATCTGTCTGTGACGGTCCCACCTGATGACGGAGACTTGTGTTGCCTCCAAAACGTCGTGATTTTTATTATTTTATTTTTATTTATTTTTATTTCATTTTTTACCTACATGGAGACTTTACCGAAAGAACTAAGAGTATAGGTTTCTAGCTGTCGCGCGTTTAGGCGGAGCGTAACTTCGCAACACGAAGCCAAAAAAATTAGCCTCACGGCCCCGGGACCATTTTGCGAGTCCCTTTGTTACTGATGTAATTAACGCGCAACAGAAAAGAATGTCAATTAATCTTTAAAATAATCTTTGGGATTTCATTGGGTAGCAGTTAATTAATCTTTGGATCATTAAAAATGCTGTAACCTTAACTAACCTTGTCTGCTTGGAACAAGCGTGTAATGAATGCGTGTTTATAACATTTTGATGCCACGCTTCCTTAGCTGCTCCCTGTCTCGGCGAAATGGAAGTAATTCTTACTTTTGATTATACACTTCATTATATTTCTTACACTTGTTAGTTTCGTATATATTTTTTTTTATTTCCAGACGAGTGTTTAGCCAATTTGCATTGAAGCGCCATCGTCAGCGGCTCTCATTGTGCAAGTGATAAGTAGTGGGGTAGGGGGTGGGGGGATGGAAAGTATGTTGGAAATATTCTTAAGCTCTTAACATTGCAACGAGACAAAAAAAAAAGTGTTGACCGTCCACGCTTCCGCCACATTAATGCACGCTGCGTCGTCGTACTTTAATGCTCGGCCGCGAAATAAACATTTCCAAGTAAAGTCGGGTTTTTTTGGTGGGGGCAGGGACATTTTTCTTGGAACACATCGTTAACAGACTGGCAAAACAACAAGGTTATCCCAAAAGTCTGTGAGCCAAGGGGGGGGGGGGCATGGTCAGTACCACGTGGGGTGAGCCAAGGTGGGACGCGGTCAGTACCACGTGGGGTGGCAAATGCTACCAGTATCCAGCCATTGATGGTGTCAACCTTGGTCATTGTCCACCGTGGGTAGAAATCTCAGCGTATATACCGTCCGTTTTAAATACACACCTAATGTTTACTTTCTTATTCCGTAGATGTCTCACGCCACAATCGTTGTTATTCACCCTCAAAAAATTATATTCTCTTTCAAACGTACTGTGGTTCCCTTCTTGAACGCAATATTTTTCTTGATAAAAAAAAACCCAAATATACAATTGGTGCATATTTGAAATTAAGCCAAAACGCGCTATTTCAAGCAAATCGTTGGGAGCACTGGCGACCCTGGGTGGTAAGCGACGAGCCATTTTGACGGCGATGGCTCAAACATCACGAACAAACAAACCAAAAAAAAACCCCAAAAAAAAACAACCCGCGTGCTTTTGGTACGATTGCGAGTGATCAGCTTGCTATAAAAACCCGCTCGGGGGAATTCGTTTGCCATCTCGAGGCGACGAGAAAAACAAAACGTTAGTGCGGACGCCGGGGGTTAACGGCTGAGCCGTGAACACGAGTGTCGCAGCTTGGCCCGGCCGCGGAGCAGATGGCGCGGGGGAGAAATGTCACCGCGCCACCGGTGGCACGGCCGCACTGTACCCGAACGCGCGCATCTCGAAGCGGAGGACAGATGGAGAGGAAATGTCGGAACAGCGACAGGAAGTCAGTTCCGCTGATCATTTTGGCTCCCGATAGAGGCACTTGGGCGCTCGCCAGCGTTACGTGACGTGCTCCGCCCGGCAGGGACCGCCGTTGCCGGCCGCGAACAGATTTTTTTGTTTTTGAAATTTGACTTCTGAGTTGCATTCGTTACCAGCTCGGTGAGACCTTCTGGGTTTCTCTGATTTGGTTTGATTGTCTGCTCCGTGGCCAGGCCAAGCTGCGACACTCGTGTTCACGGCTCAGTCGTTAACCCCCGGCGACTAACGTATTGTTTTTTCTCGTCGCCCCGATGCAACGAATTCCCCGAGCGTTTTTATAGCAAGCTGATCAATCGCAATCGCACCAAAAGCGCGGGGTTTTTTGTTTGTTTGTGATGATTGAGACATCGCCCTCAAAATGGCTCGTCGAGATCACCCAAGGTGGCCAGTGCTACAGCGTCACGATGTGCTGAAAAATAAAAATCTAAATAGACATATTTGCGAAATTCTTATTCTTATTATTCTGTGCTCTGTTTGCAAAAAGGGCTGGGAATATTTTGCTAAATGTTCATTACAAAATCACGCAAAAAAAATGTCCTGATTTTTGTTGGGATAAGGCTGGAAACATTCTTAGAAAGTGGAGAAATGTAATCAGTGAAACTAAACATTGCATGGGCTCCAGATTGCAACATAATTGTCGGCAAATCCTTGATTGCTATGATGATCGTGAAGATTATTCTTAATCAAATTTTTGTCAGAGGGCACCAATTTCTGAGATACAATTACAAATGTAAAAAGGCCACAGAAATGAAGCAACGCAAGTGAGCTGTCGCGGGACATCTTGCAAGAAGAGATGGGTGATGCTTGGCTTGTGACGGAACGGCGGCCAAAGGAGAGAGCACCACTCACGGGATGACTCTCCCGTTGAGATGAAGCCGTAAGATCAGCTCAATGTGCAGGAGCTGCTCAATGCGTTGTGATATCATGGGGACCGTGAGGGATATTGACGGACTTGAAGCTTTTGTGACTGCAAGGATTCATACTCTTAGTTCTTTCGGTAAAGTCACGTAGGTAAAAAATGAAATTAATAAAAAAAAAATCACGACGTTTCGGAGGCAACATCAGGTGGGACCGTCACAGCCAGATTTTCTGCATCAAGGTTGATGCAGAAAAACCTTGATGCAGCAAATCTGGCTGTGACGGTCCCACCTGATGATGGAGACTTGTGTTGCCTCCGAAACGTCGTGATTTTTATTTTATTAATTTTAATTTCATTTTTTACCTACGTGACTTTACCGAAAGAACTATGAGTATATTGACGGACGCCGGGAGGCCTTTGTCCTTTGCCTGCCACTGACGTCTTTCCCGACCACCGGCCATCAGGCGTACATAAGTTCAGTCGCTCTTCAATGCGTTCAATAGAATGTCCTTATTTAATCGGTGTGTGCGTTAATCACTTTGACGTACGGAACAAAAACTGACATTGACAAAAAACAATGGAGCTAAATGTTAAAAGTGTGCAAAAGAAGCATAGGATAGGCGGGAAGAGGAAGACAATCAACTAACATACCAAAATGTTTGCGTACATCTGGGGGAAGTGAGCTTGAACTGGGGCCAGTGACGGGGACATTTGGCTGATGCTCGCATTTGTTCTGTCCTCCCAAAACACCACCACCAACCCACCCTCCCCTCTCCGCCGACTTCCACAGGACGGTTCATTTGCAGGTCAGCATCAATGAGGGGCAGTCTTTCCTGACGAGCTCCACCACCATCACTGCCGCCAAATGCGTGAGTACCGAAAAATAAAAACGACGGCGACAACGGCTGAACGTGTCGTGCGTTAAATCCACGCGCATCGCTTCAGCTCAGTAGAGAGCAGCAACAACGTCTCCGAGGACAATGTGTTTGTTTGTATTTTGTGGGCACCGCTGTGGCGAGATGTTAACTACCTCGCCAGTTATGCAGGAGGTCGCGGGTTTGATCCCTACCTTGACGCCTCTCTCTCTCTCTCTCTGTCCCAATGGTCGCATGGATTTTTCTTTTGGTCCTCCAGTTTTTCCCTCCACATTTAGAAACGTGCGTTGAAGAGTATTTCGCTGCTAGACATTTCCACGTGATAAGCTACTTCGTTGAGCTATCATTTGTGGCCAGGTCGCTTCTGAAAATTAGCTATGTAGCTCAGTGGGCCTTACCTTGTCAAATAAAAAATAGGGAAAAAACAGAGGCGCTGCCAGCCTTAATACAGATTCATCGACAGTGCCAACGAAACTTTATCGACAGCAGACCATTTTATTTGATCGTAAAGCAAGTGGTCCATTCAGGGAGGAGTTGCGTAAGGACGACACACCCCTGCCCCCTTCATCGTGCCGTGTGTCGTAGGGAAGTAAAAGCGATACACATATTTTAAACGTTGGGGGGAAATTATTTGTAAATGCTCACACTATGAGTGCTTCATCATTATAATAAACGCTTGAGTATGTGGGTACGCTCGTGAGAAGTGTGATGAGATGTTAGTATGTTGAACTTCTTTCGCACCGTACGTAGCCAACCGTGCAAATCGAGGCCAGCTGTGCACATCGGAGGTGCAGGGGTGTAAGGATAACAAACTAAACACACAAAGCAGTTCCAAGGGAATGAGTATTCAATCCAGATGTAAAAGCCTCACGTGGCAGTGCCACAAGAGGCAGCGTAACTTTGGTAGTTCAAATTAGTTTTACGTGGCCAATGACAGCGAATTGTGTGAGAGCCATTTGAAATGAGTGGCCGATGGAAACACATTCCTGCGGAGGGAGCTGGTAGGAACGTTGGGTTGCTCGGTCAATGGCCAGGGTCAACGGCGGCGTGGTGTATTCAGCAAATATGGCCGACTGTGAGGGCAGGCACAAGCCGGCGTGAGTAGGTTAAACGTTGAGTTTTATAAGGGAACCACGGGGTGACCAGCCCCTCCCCACCCAGCCCCACCTCTCCCACCCCCCACCCAGCCCCACCCTCCCCACCCTCCCCTCCCCATCCAGCCCCACCCCTCCCATTTTTGGATGCACGACGGACGGACGGACACAATAATCCCCTGTGGGCTGGTGTAACCAGGAGGTTCCTACCAGTATAATGCACGTATATTAGCCGTGTAAAATAGAACGGTGTAACTAAAGTGTTGCTGCTACCTTAGGTGGGACCTATTTCTGCTCTGTGGCTTGCTCTGCCCAGTGCTGATCCGAACAGACCAGAATACCAGTTTTCATTTTAGGGTGTGTCTACCCAGGGAGATCGCAGTCTTGGTTTAGATACTACATGCCACTGACTTTGTACATGGCCTGGAATTGACGTCTCTGGGTTCATAGCGGAGTGCACTAACCACGACACCACTGCCACCACATGATTCATACACACAAGGCACATACACATATACACACACTCTCCAAACACACGTGTACACACTTACACGGATGAGAATACAAACAGGCACATTCACAGACACTATATATATATACACGCTCAAACGCATACAGGCACTGCATGAAAATACGTCCACGTACAAATACACACGCACGAAATACACACACACACATGAACACATACACGCACGCTATGTACACATGCACGTGCACGCAGAGGCATAAATACACAGACACACTCGCAAACATGCGTACTCGTATTCCATGTACACAAAGACATAAACGCACACAAAGACACACTCACAAACGCACACACATACAGAGATATGCAAATAAAAAGGGTGGGGGGGGGGCGAGGGGGGTGGGGGGGGCGAGTGGGGGGCGGTGGGGGGGGGGGGACCCAGTGACGAACACTGCAACGAGGCCTGACAGCAACAAGCGATTTCGAGACGCAAATTTTCAGAAACGAGCCAGTCTGCGTGCGTGCGTGCGTACGGGCACACCAGCTAAGCAGCCTGACAGATGACAAGGTGATTTACATCACATTAGTGCCGTGCTGCGATATCTCGGACAAGGCCCCGCGTATTATTTTTTATTGTTCTTGTTGTTATTGCTGTTGCCTTCCATCGTTACCTCCGAGTGCACGAGCGCACGTACGGGCACCCTCTTCCCACCGTTCACGTCGACGTACATTACCGAAATTGTGCTTAAGACCGAGAAATATTAATCAAAATTGCACTCCAGCTGTCAAACGCCCGCGTGTATATTTTTTAACAAGGTCCTCTAGGAATAGTCGATGATTAATACATTGCGCCAAATTGTTTGCTACTCGTGATATCAATTACATCCGATGAGATATTCATTATTTCAATTAAGTCGCGGAGAGGGGAGGGGTGGGGATACCCTTTCTTCTGATTTTTCACTTGCTGATATTTGCTTTTTTGTTGATGTGACGAGACGTGTTATTACGGTATGGCCAACGAGTGTGGAAACATTGTAAGGTAGATTGTATTATCCCACTGTTTCTCTGAACAAATATTGACGGAACCTCTCTGACCATCGCAGCCTCTGCAGAAGGACGAAAACGCTTCAGCCTCCTCACTGTGAGCCCGAAGCAAGGTGGTTAAATGGCACCTGGAGAATGGCGAAAGCATACGATGTTGTATCGTACGGCCCAGAGTGGAGTCATGCCTTTTAAGGCCAAGATGAAAAAATAATAGGAAAATGGGCAGTGCCAGGTGTAATGTCAATGAATTGTCTTGTTCATATTAAACACTGCATCGTCAACGGTCGGATGTTTAAATCTGCAAAACTTTTAAATTAATTCAGCTCCATTTGGCAACATTATTGTTTGCGGTAGGGTTAATCAAACTAATGCTATTTGTGGCTTATAGAGTCTACGTGACTGAATATGTACCGTGTTACATATTTGTTAAAAGTTTACACTTGCTGCTCAATTGTAATACAACTCACGCGGGCCAGTTCTTGTGCGCTGCTTGTTTAAACAAGTGATTATGCATGTGCAGTTTTAGCTTTAGAAGAACATTGTCTTAATTTGTTTTCCTACTACAACAGAGCCTTGGAAGAGCGTTCCAATCGAATTAATTATTCAACACTATTATAATGAACTCATTGAAAATTCAATTTATTTTCGTACCAAAGGATTTAAACTAAATTGAACACATAATGACCATGTTTAAATATAATTTTCTCCAGATTTATCGCTTTTATGCTCGCGATAAAATTAATGCATCCTAATTTTACAATGAAAATACGGTGTTTTATTTCACGATATTAATTTAACAATCGGCGCACCACGAGAGACTCACAGGAGCAGAGAGAATACTTTGACCAGGACCAAACCGCGATTTTATTTGGCCTAACGACCGCGCACGTTGATTGGGAGCATTTGCAAAGTTAATAGGCTCGCGGAGCTCCAACGAGCTCTGTTGTTTTGTGCTTTTTGCGGCGTAACAAATCGGGGCAAATTAGCCTTCGCGCTTTTCCTGTAAGCGCCGCGCTCTGCCACTGCGCGAAGCCAGATTAGCGCTGCCACGGCCGAGGCAGGCGAGGGATTTACACGAAATTGCCGTGACTTTTCTCTCACAAGGTGCACTTAACCTCCACGCTGCCACGAGCGCCCAGCGTGCCCTCCGTCTGAATCTCCCATTTGTCTGCAGCACTTGGACAAAAGTAAATGTCTGGATTTTTTTGTTGTAAAAATACCCGAAAAAAAAGTTCCCCCTCCTTTAAAAAAACGTTTCTTTCTCCTACGTTCCAAGTGAAATTCGTGGGGACTATTAATTTCCACTAAACGCATTACATTCAATCGCCTTCGTGATGCTTGGAGTCTGGCGGTTAAGGGAGTTATTAAGATGTTTGCACATCATGCGGCTAATTATTTGGGGAAAATCTCAATTAATGTGAACATTGGCAGAGCTCTGGTTTGCTTGTCAGGGCCATCTATTTATTATGCAATGTGATTATGTGAGCTCATCAGCAGTGTTCAAATCTGAAGCAAAGAATGTACTGTTTAATATTTAATTTACCAACAACTTAATGTAAAATAATTGGATTTTTTTACACGATGCAATGGAGGAAAACTTTTTTGCCGCACAAACACTGGTCAATAGATAGTTGCATTGGACACATTTTAATGTTTTCACTTCTTACATTTTTTGGCCAGCCACACAGTGCGGCATTAAACTTGTTAGCTTGTGTTCCAGCGGTCTGTAGTTTTAGCCTCTGAAAATCAACTATGTTACTCATGCGGTGCGCATTGCAATCGCAACGATGCCGATGCACTCATTGGACGCTATAAGAGTTTTGCGCTGGCGAACGGAGGATTCGCTTGGAGACGTTACACGGTAAATTATCGCCTAAATGCAAGTGCGTGTGCAAGCGAGGATGAACCAGACAGCGACATAGCATTTGCAGTCGCATCAGTCATTAAGAGCCCCCAGTTAGCAAACGGTGCACGCGGCTCTGAAATAATTTTAACACGCTGTGAAATAATATGCTCTTATTATGCGGCGGGAAAGCGACCCGCCTCGGTACACTAATTTATTTTAATGAGCAGCTTCGCTGGAAATTGCACCTCGTTAAAATGCTGTGGTTAACGAGGCCTTAATTACGACGCTGTTTGCAGCCTAATCAGCTAATTATTTCATTATGGCGCTGATGTGAGATTTTTGTTTACGCACACGTCCGTGCGCGTGCACGCGCGCGCGTGCGTGTGGGTTGGAGGGGGGGGCGCGCGCGCGTGCACGCGACGTGGCGCGCGCGGCGTATGGAATGTTGGCCCGGGAGCCACAGCGCGTTCCACCGTAAACCTTGCGCAATGAATACATTGACACAATGAGAGGTTAATTGTCGGTATTATTGCGATGACCGCACGTCACTTACCACAAGGCCCGTGCGGTAATTGTCTCTCTATTTAGATTGCCTCTCGCTCAGCAGTCGGTATCGAAAATCGAGCTCGGGGTTCGCGTGCTCGCAGGGCAGAGGAGGCAGCAATAAACGTGTGCCCGGAAATAACGAAGTATATAAATAACTTCGGTGTTGTTATTTTTTTTTATTTAGCCATGAATTCCAATAAAGTTTGCTAAAGTACACGGATGCATGTTACGCGAACGAATAAGTTGTTACTTGCAAATATTTATTCACTTGGTCATGTCGTCACTTATTAAAATTATCTTGCCAAGATTTTCTAATCATATGCAACGGCTCATTTATGTTATAATTAATATGTTTATGAAAATCATCGCTAGGCATTTGCTGGTGTTAGTTATTTAACGCGTGTGCTAAATATTACGCGAGCATAACAGGGGTAATATAACGCCCATTCACTTTAATTTATTTACAACGTAGCAACCTCTTAGTTAGAACTCATAATGAGCTTGATTAGATTAGAGCCACACATTACGCTAAAATGTTAACTCGCTTGATTTAATCTCCCTGCCTTTCCATTGATGGTGCCAGCCAAAAAAAACAACCACAAGCAACGGTAAGCGCTTTTCAATATTACACAGCGCTCCCTAAATAATAGCATCTTGATCGGGCACGCGAATGTGCGCGCGATGTGCAACTCGAACGCTCATCATGCCTCGAAGGGCTCATTGGGGTCACGGCCAGGGTGGGTCGAAGGGCTCATTGGGGTCACGGCCATGGTGGGTCGAAGGGCTCATTGGGGTCACGGCCAGGGTGGGTCGAAGGGCTCATTGGGGTCACGGCCAAGGTGGGTCGAAGGGCTCATTGGGGTCACGGCCATGGTGGGTCGAAGGGCTCATTGGGGTCACGGCCAGGGTGGGTCGAAGGGCTCATTGGGGTCACGGCCAGGGTGGGTCGAAGGGCTCATTGGGGTCACGGCCAGGGTGGGTCGAAGGGCTCATTGGGGTCACAGCCAGGGTGGTCGAAGGTTCGAAGCTCATCCTCTGGGACGTGTGGAGGGAGGGGGGGTGGTGGGGGGGTATCGGAGGGATGCCTGAACTTCAAATCCCCAAACCAAAGCGACATTTCCCTTCCCGGGAAAAAAAGTTTTGTCCGCGCTCGGCCGCCGACGGATAACGGCGGCTCATTACGGAGCCACGCTTGGCTATTCCCCGCGCGCCGGATGGAGAGCACGGCGCCCGGCGTGGAGACACCCAGAGGAGTTGCCGCCATCGCCGCAGCGGAAGGAGTGCGGTTGTCACTCTGGTCGCTCTCTCGCTCGCGGCGATGCCACCTTGGTCAGCTCGACTGGGACTGTTCACAGTTTCCGGGCTCTCTTCCTCGATTTTGTGAACGCCCAAGTTAAAGAGTGTTCGCAGCAGCGGCAGATTTTGGCTGCTGGCCATGGAACAAAGGCGGCAGTCACCGCATCGCGTGCTTTCGGATGCGCTTCTGCGGCCGTCTGGAACGCCTCTTCCTCCCGATATTAGAAAACGACTGGAGCTATGCACGCTCTTAAATCTAGATTGAAAATTCATTTCTTTAGAACTGATTATTGCGTTTAGTTTGTTGTCCTTCCCCCGCGCCTCCGATGAGCGCAGTTGGCTACGTACGGTGCGAAAGAACATACATCCACTTATTTTACGGCTGAGTCGAGCCTAGCAGAGACCCAGGATAAGTTCAACGAATCACCACTGATGTTAGCCATGACCGGGAATGGGCTTGCGTTACCGGCTTCATAGAACAGTGTGCAAGGTCAGTGCAGCACTGCTCCACTACTTACACACACACAGAGACACTCCATAGATCCCCAGATGACTGTCAAATTCCATTGTGGGGCTTCTGAAAGCATTCTTAACCTTTGTAAAATGCTCCTTCTCCAAAGATCACAGTTTCCACGCTAAATAATTGGACGTATTCATAATTCAACAGTGACATTTTCAATAAACTGAAATTAATACATGAATGATGTATCAAAATGCAGATGAAGTAACAAAAAAAATCCATATGTGGTTAGATCCAGAAGTTGTCGACTAGTCCACGTGACGGATGTGATATACGAGGGCCAACATAATGGGTCCCATTTAGATTTAAAGCTTTCGTGACTGCAGGGATTCGTCTTCTTGGTTCTTTCGGTAAAGTCACGTAGAAGGGAAATAATAAAATAATAAAAATTAAACATAATAAAATAATTTCAGACGCTGTCTTTCCGACAGACCTGTTCTTCACCTGAGGACGGCTGCTTGCGTTGTGGCCGAAACGTCGTGAGAATGATTTTATTTTTTTTATTTGTATTATTTTATTATTTCCCTTCTACGTGACTTTACCGAAAGAACCAAGAAGATTATGGGTCCCAACAAAAAATTGTGTAAAAATAGAAATAGTGCACATTCCAAGAGATTTTCACGCAAAAAAAAGAAAGAAACTTGTTCATTCGGAGACTGTTTCACGGCGCAGCTGTTTGCAATCACGTTTACGTATAATCGACAACAAAGAAATAACGTACAGCCCTTTACCAATAAACCGCCGTGCGGAGGGATTCCCCGAGCTGTGTCAGTCGGTCGTGGGAGTTCTTTGTCCCTAATCTGCCACACTGGGGAGGATAAGGGAGCGGTGGGTGAGGGGGGGAGGGTGTGTATGGAATGGGGAGCGGTGTCGCAGCGGTTAGCGCATTGCGCTACGAACCCGGCGACCCGGATTCGATTCCCCCTCATGCCCAGCACCAGTGACGATTATCTGAACTGATCCTGGGCCACCCCTAGGTCGACTCGGCTTCACATGAGTACCTGGTGAGGTATGTAAACATCACCTCTAGGGAGACAAAGGCGGCCAGGCGTGGTGCTGGCCACCCACCCCCTCCTGTGCGTTGCCGACTTTCATAGGTTTCATTTATTTCAAGTTTCATTTATTAGGTATAGCCCTGTGAGCCATGCGGCTCTTGAGTCGGGTGCAACCGCAACAAACACAATATGAACAGAGAACATCTTAAAGCGACGACGCGCAACAGAAACATCCTGGATAAACCAGCAACTCTTCCAGAATAAAAAACCCCCACCGTATTACAACGCTGTGTGCAAAAATCCCAGTGTGATGTAAGTCAAACTAACAGCACTTGCCCCAGCAGTCTAATGAATCTTTAAATGTATGTATATTGAACTTCTTTCACACCATACGTAGCCAACCGTGCTAATCGGTGGTGTGTGGGCTACAAGACTGGTTTGGCAGATTTCACTCACCACTGATCTTAATCCCGGATGGCAAGCAAATTCATAGCAGGTCGCCAGCTCCACAGCATAGTCAGCTGGTCGTAGTAAGAATACACTAAATTTGTAACACGGATATTTTTAGAATTCGGAGGTGCACAGTCAGAGCTCAGAGTCCCTCAAATGCAGAACATTACACCAAAGCCAACGCTGTCTAGAATTGATGAAAAGCCTCGCCTGACAGAAAAGATTGCACCAATGCTCCACTCCATTTTTTATTGAACAAATATAAACATAGTACATCAGCCTACTTGACTTGTGACACATTACCAAGTGGCATTTGTTTAAGCCGGTTTTTACCTTCTCGGTCTCATCAGTAGTCTGGCTTGTTAAACAAATGCTGCCGGAATACCAGACGTTTAATTTATTTCCTTTGTTATGAAAAAATATATATATAAATGTTTCACCTGCACAATTCCTCTAGATGCAAATCTCGTTTGCAAGAATGATGTCAATCATCACGTCCCTCGCAAACGCGCGACAAGAAACCTTACTGGCAAAGGCAATCCGTACGAGACATGGGTCCCCCATTCAACGTTTAAAAAAACCGCAAATACCGTAACGCGGGTCCATTAAGCGCCGCCGCAACGCACGATGATGTTGGCGAACGCGGCATTCTCACGAGGAATAAATAACATGACGGGGTGGGTGGTGGGACGGTCGATTGTGCGCCGTTCGACAGCGCTCTAGACTCGGCAAACGGCGCCTCCACCGCGACCGGTTCCACAAAGCGATTTTTATTATTAAATCCTTTATATTAAGTTCACTTGCTTGCTTGCTTGCACGCTTACGACCGTGCAAATATTTCGGTCGTTTTTTAACCCACTTCCCGTGATCCAATCGAGCTGACATTTTGCACACAGACTCGTTGTGCGAGACAATTATTTTCGTGAAAAAAATTCCAAAATTTTTCACTTTTTAGGAAAAAGTTTTTTATATTTAATTTAAAATACCAATGTGATAAAAATGAAACTCTTACTCGAGAAAAACAGAAATGAATAATAAAATAAAACCGATGCCACGCATATAAAGGATTTATAGTGAAAAACTTAGTTTTTACGGGTTAATTTTTTTATTTCTCGAGCCGAGGAGGACATTTCCACCAAACACCACCCCCAACTCCACCGCCCGGACCCTGGGCCCCGCAACGCAACTCCGCTGGCCGACGAGTGGCGGATCGCGCGCTCCCCGTGTCCCTGACGTTGTGAAGAGACGACGTCTCGCCCGCACAAGCCCGGCATCCAAGTCAGAACCGCTCAGCTCACCGCGAAAAGGCCACGCGTAACGTCACCTGATGGGTGCATCCCACACGTCGCTTGCGCGATGTTAACGCCCATCAACAATTTTTATTTTTGTTTCTTTATTTATTTGGGGGGGGGGGGGTGGGAGGTTGTCTTTATATATTTCTTTAATGTACCGTGAGGAGGCTCGCGCTCATTCGCACAAACATATGTGCGGCCAATTATACAAATGTTCATGAAGGAGCAGAGAGGATATTTAAGCGCTTATTCGTACGCGTGTGTCAAATCGGAAATTCATTTTGAGCGGTTGCCTGTGCCTCACTATCAATGCTTCCAACGGCATTATCATCACGTGAGATTCATAATCACCAAAACGACGTATTTCTGGTTTTATTCATAGGACCAATGAAATATATTTACGATGGATTCCATCCATATGCACTTAATCGTTACGACTCTGCCATTTATTTTAAAAAATGCACTATATGTTCTAATTATGAATTTTGGCTCAATTGCTTAATGTTACTGACATAGATTAACAACGGTACGCTAATATAAGGTGCTGATGTAAAAACGACATTAATTTAAACGAGTTGCGTGTTTGTTAATGGGTGTTGGGCCTGTCATCGTTTAGGGTGTTGTTATTCCACTCAACACAGTTGCAGGCCATTCTGTTTCAAAGCTGCACGTCTGTGCCTTCAAGAGAAATACAGTAAATGCTTCAAGTTTAAAACGCTCTTTTGGGTTAATTATCGAGAGACACATTCGTGTAATAACTCGAGAGTACGGACAAAGCAAGTAAAAAAAAACAACATACAAACAAGTTAATGACATGAGGGAGAATGTGACATGATGTCATGTAACAAGATGAACCTACTGCACGGTTTACAGTTGGGCGCTCTATGGAACGATATCCCGAGGGCATTAACAACACACAGCAGCGTTGGGGGGGGGTGCACAGGGAAGTGGTAAAGGGTTGTTGGGAGGGTGGGCAGGGGTGGTGGTACGGAAGACGATGGTGCGGGCGGTGCCCAATTTGATCTTTTTTTTGTTCTAAACGCAAACAAACCTCGCAAACGTTGCGACCGCCTGCGCTTGCCTGAGTAAGGCGTTGCCGCTTGGGTTACAATCACGTCTCAGGCTGCAACGCCACCCCCCTCTACCCCTCTACCCCTCTCGTGTCTGCCGCGATTCACTCGCTACAACCAGATTGACGAGCTCCCTGGGCCGTGGCGCGCGTGCACGTGTGCACGACGCGCGCGCACGTGCGCACGTGTGCACGACGCGCGCGCACGTGCGCACGACGCGCGCGCACACGTGACCGATCGACGGGTGAGACGTGGTTGTGACCCCCCCCCACCCCCGAGAGGAATTCGCTGGTCGCGGTGCCCGAGAAGGTGGCACTCGAGTGATGGTGGGGGAGGCAGGTGAGTAGCGGGGAATTGTGAGGTTGAGAAGCAGCAGAAGCGGTACAATTGGAAGTGGGTAGTTGGGGAGGGAGGAGGGGAAGGTGGGGCTGGTGCGGTGTTTGGAGGAGCGAGGCAGGGAGGGAGGGAGGGGGGAGACGAGTGGCTGAGGCCAGTGAACGCAAGGGTCATGGCACCGCTGGAAGGTATCGGGGGTGATGTGCCCCCCTCCTCTGCCCCCCGCCCTGGTTTGTTTTTCTTGCGCCGCGTTCATTCACTCGCGAGCGCGTTCATGCGCGGGGAGTCGTCATCATCGTCGTCGTCGCATCACGAGCGCGCCGCCCGGGTAAGAAGGTGAGCCAAGAGATCATAGCGTCCTCTACTCGCTGCCTGAAATTGAGTAGAATGTTCTTGGTTTTTTCGGTAAAGTCACGTAGAAGGGAAGTAATAAAATAATAAAAATAAAACATAATAAAATAAGTCTCACGACGTTTCGGCTACAACGCAAGCAGCCGTCTTCATGTGAAGAATGAGACACTGCCAAGCTAGGAGCTTATATATGAGCTGAAGACGGCTGCTTGCGTTGTAGCCGAAACGTCGTGAGAATTATTTTATTATGTTTTATTTTTATTCTTTTATTACTTCCCTTCTACGTGACTTTACCGAAAAAACCAAGAAGATTAATCCCTGCAGTCACGAAAGCTTTAAATCGAAATTTGATTAGAATGTTCAGCGGTCTATTTTCTACTTTGTGACTTGTGCGGACCAACTAATTGACGTGATTTTTTCGTAAACAGGATATTTGTTAAGTTACGCAAGCACTGAAATTGTTGTTTTGTTGGCGTGCGGTTACTTTTAGACGAAATCTAAATAAGAATGGGAAACAATATGGCAAATGTTTTCATGAGTTTCTTTGAATAGTCATTGTTTAGGCAAAGCCACTCTGGGAATTTAGTGCGAGAAAAACATTGCTGCAGAAAACAGATTCTCACTGGGAGGGAAACGATACTTAAAATCTGTAGCTGTTTCGTGCAGATGTTTACAGGCTGAAGCACAATGCGTGTCTCCAACGAAAACGTCAAATTGTGAAATTTCTGTGAATCGTATGCCTTTAACGATGACGATTTACGCATATTAGAAAAGCTGCTTGTCCGTTTAATCGACTGAATTATTTAACATAGATTTTTCGGTAAATGTATCAAAACTGTACGTGGCTCTGCGAACGCACACTTCTTTTAAATGTTCAACGATGCGACTTCCAGCGAATCGCTGAAGCAATAAACGACGGCATGAACGGATCCGTTACCTTACGGGTGTAACATCGCTTCGAAGAACGATTTCACCTCAAGCCAATGCAAACCTTGAGCTTCGGTGAACAGACCCCTACAGACGCGAGGAAAAACAAAAAATACCAACGAATGAAAACAACTACATTTTGCCGCCACGAACAAAGACGGGATGTGTGTGCACCATCGAGCCCGGCGTCATCGCCGTACGAACCGCGTGGCTGCAGTTGACGTTCTTTGACGCGCGCGCGCGACGCGTCTCGTTACAGTCGAACGGGATCATCGCTCTCATCGCCATCCTCGTCATCCTGCTGCTGGTGGCACTCGTCCTGCTCTGGTGGTTCCTCCCTCTCTGCTGCACCATTGTGAGTAGCAGCACCCCCCCCACCCCCCCATGTCCACAATCCCCCCCTTCTTCAAGCCGTCACCTTGGTCAAGTAAAAGCGATCGCGCGGTGCAATATCAAGCAGCCTTTAACACCGAGCAAAACTGGTCGGCAGATCATGAGCCGTGCTCTATATCTACTGCTGGATGAAGGCTGCACCCCCCCCCCTCCCCAAGTCGTGGCAATCCCTCACAGTTATGCGTCCGGCTTCTGCAGGGCCAGTGATTTCGTCGCTGCGTCTCTCTGCGACCGATTCAGTCTCGGGCGTCTGCCCTCATTTTTGGCTGTCGCTTTGTCGTCCGTCATGACCGCGGGTGTCTTGTCAGCATCCATTATTACACAGCACCCGTTATAAAAAAAAAATGTAGGCGGCAGTCCAGAGAAATGCGTTTGAAAATGTATTAAAAATAATAATGATAAAAATAATAGTCTGAGATGAATGTCAGTAAGGTTATGGTAAACACTTGGATGCCAATAATTTAAGTCTCACTGGCAGAACAGTTACCAGAAATATTTTCTGCCCTATTGCCCAACACCCTCCGTGTGTTCCTGCACGGGCTTGGCTTGTAATGTGATAATTCACCCGTTTACTGCCCGACGATTGCTGCCAAATAGAAATGGCTGCACTAGTAAAACGTTTTACAAGATTCTTTTTCAAAGGTCGGTGTGTAACAAAGCACAATGCGAGAACACAATGGTTGCAAGCTTAAACATGCTATGGTTAAGTTTGACACGTTGAAAATCAGTTTTCTGGTGTATTCCTGAAAACAATATCTTAGCTTCATGAAAGGACCAATTTTGGAGATGTAGCACTTACGACGCCTGCTATGGATTTGGTATAAACACTCCATTATTATCGTACCATATTTAAACTACGTAGACCCCACCGTGGTGGTGGGGTGGGTGGCAAGAGCTTGAGTTGAGAAACTACCCTAAATTATGAATTCTAAAATAACTTCGGTCATTGTGCACATTTTTTGCGGCAAAAAAGTAGCTCCCACGTGGTGCGTATATCCTCCTCCTTCTCGCATTGAGCCCCAAGCACTGCACCTCTCAACCTTAATTTTGGAGCTTTCGTGACTGCAGGAATTATTCTTTGTTTCTTTCGGTTAAGTCACGTCTAAAGATAAAATAATAAATTAAAATAATAGCATATTACGACGTTTCGATTGCAACACCAGCAATCATCATCAGGCATAAAAGAAATAGCAACAAAAATCTAACCAGAAAACTATAGACAGACATACAAGCAGACAGACATCACAACGGCACACAGAGAGAGGACACATATCGGCACCTCTCAACCTCTCAGCAAACCGTCGTCGAATGCAATGGTGGGGAGCAGGGGGAGGAGGGCAGGCTCGCTGGAAACTAGTGCTAGCGTAAGTCAATAATTACGCACGTGCAACACAACCGATCGCTCAGACAAAAAAAATTAACCCGTAAAAACAAAGTTTTTCACTCTAAATCCTTTATATGCGTGGCGGCTAGAGTCCTCTCGTCCTCTGGCTTGAGATGGCTGCCACCTATGGGTCAGATGATTGTCTGCCAGCATTAAGCAATTGGTAATTAAATATTTATTTATTTTCTCCTAAACAGTGTAACATTTTGGAAAAATTTTTCACGAAAATTACTTGTCACGCACAACGAGTCTGTGTGCAAAATGTCAGCTCGATTGGATCACGGGAAGTGGGTTAAAAAACGACCGAAAGATTTGCACGGTCGTAAGCGCGCAAGCAAGCAAGCGAGTGTACTTAATATAAAGGATTTTAAAAAAAGAAAACGGGGGAGTTTAGCGAGGCATCGATAATGCGCGATTCTCGCGTGAAGACCCGGCCAGGAAGCTGGCAACGACCAAGCCGGCGAGGTGTGCCCATGAACGAAGGCGTTGCCAGCGTGGAATGCATTAGCGTTGACCGGAGCGCATCCGTTTTGCGGTGGGGAACAGATGGGTTGAACAGCTGGTGGAGAAGTGATACATTTCACTGCAAGATACCTCCCAGTCTGCCACCTCCATTAGCCCCAGTTAGCTTGCGATTAAACAAACCATCTTAAAGAAAAAGCCACCGAGTCTCTCGGCAAATGCATCATCGGCCGGCTCAAGCTGCTGCAGGACAGCAAGATTGTACAACGTGCGGAGCAAAATGAAAAATGGAAGAATAAAAAACCAGGAGGAGTAGAGCAATTATAAAATGTTAGATTTTTTTGTTGTTTTTGTAATTAGTGGTGCCCTTATATTCACGAATAGCTACCACAAAAATGGTCACGACTCTTGATGAGATTGCAAATTGTGTACTCTCCTATATTTGTGCAGACTGACCCATTTTTAAAAGGAGTGCTTTCCATGCCAGATTTCCGTTGAATCTTTGCCAGATTTCTGGCTTGCGCTTACTGTAGTGGAATTATACGATCTTGCGGGTTCATAAAGAGTCAGTGGTTTATTTTAGAAAAATGGGCATTGCGCATTATATACATACGGTGCATAATTTATGTACACGTCAAATATCGTACTCATCTATACTTAGCAGCACACAGCTTTACTAATATAAGAAATACATCTAAAATCATCATTTTGACAGTTCACACATTTCAATGGTTAATACACGTGAAGGTGCATGAATTGTATTCAATAGGAAATACTGTCATCATAGCTATAACTGCAATATTGTGTACACCGTGATCGTGGTCATGCACTATACTGCAATCTATATCCCCGTAATTACCGAGGGGAATTCAACCCTCATTGTTACACCAGGGCAGATGTTTTTCCCAGTCAATTTTGATGGGTGTAATCAAATATATGCATTCACACACACACATTAAATAATTATTAATGATAATAATTAATTAAAATCCTCCCCCACCCCCGTGCCATATCGGTCATGTTGTTTGACCATACTTCACCACGCTGGTCAATGTGCCTTTGCTGAAAGAACAACCAATAGAGACGTGTATGAAACATAATGATGCATTATTTACATTTTATTTCTAAAAATATTGAATATGGTTTTGCGAATTTTTTTTTTACTGCCGATAACCAGGTCCGTGTGGAAAATATTTGTCATTCAGTTCCTGAAAAATACATGCAAAAAAACGAGATTACATTTTTTTTGTCAACTGGAAATATTTGAAGCAACACACAATGATTAATTATACATGCAGATAAAAAAATTCAACAGCAATTGCTCACATTACATAGACTGTGTAGATTTGCTTTGTACATCTGAAGTCCAACATTTATTAACGCCATCCACGTCACTGCGCCTCAAAGATCTAGGGGGGGTTGCGATCCCAATGCAAATCAGCGGAGAGAATGCATTGGGCATTTGGCAAGGCTGCATTTTAGCCTAAGCACGTCAGCTCAAGTTAGCCGATGCTCTTGAACCCTGAACGGCTCACGAGTGCCCGACTGGGGAGAGTGCACTCACTCCAAATCGCCACTTTAAATAAAACACACACGTTCATTTGCCGATTATGCCCAGCGCGGCGAACTTTCCACAGCAGGCACCAAATCCCTCCAACAAAGGCAACAATGCTCCGTGACGATGCCACCATCTCGCCACGGTGGCAAGATGTTAACTACCTCGCCTGGTATACAGGAGGTCGTGGGTTTGATCCCGACCCTGACACTTGTATATTTGGAGTTTGCATGTTCTCCCCGTGGCTGCGTGGATTTTTCTCCGGGTCCTCGGGTTTTTCCCGCCACAATTAATAAAACACGCGTTTCGGAGTATTTGACTGCTATAAATTGCCACGTGATAAGCCACTTCATTGAGCCGTCATTTGTGACCAGGTCGCTTCTGAAAAAGAGATGCATAGCTCAGTGGGCCTCATCTGGTAAAATAAATTCTGAAAATAAATTATGTTTATAGTTTAGTTTTAGTTGATTAATTTTGCCACACTTAACAGCGTGCTGGTAACTATAGCTCTAAAGTGTTTCCTGCGAGGCGGTGGTAAAGAGGCTTGTTATGCCAGCAGTCAAGGTCGTGGACAAGTGTAGTCGTTGGGCACTTGAGTCATGTCTGCTGACCGTTTGCGGTAAACCACGGCTGCCTTCGATAGACATCGGTGCACACGACGCCATTTCATATGGAGCTTATGAAACTAAAAATGGAAAAACTTTATATAACACCGTTTTACATAACGACACACCGGACGTGTTGATTTTACGTACATTTACATTTTTACAAGTCCACAATAAAAACACATATTACGATAGTTAAAAAAAAGTTATCCCTTATGATGATAATTATTTTATACGGCTCGCGTGCTGGTGCAAGATGGATTCTTACATCAAAAGATCCGTAGCGATGGCGACAGCTTAGCAAGGCCTTCATCCAGCAGTGAATAGATCATGGATGATGATACACACCGTTTTACATAACCACGTACTGCCACACTTTACATTGGTAAAAAAAAATTTTAGAGCTCCACAGTTATTTTTCTAAATAATAATCAGCAAATGAATTAATCTTCTTGGTTCTTTCGGTAAAGGCACGTAGAAGGGAAATAATAAAATAATAAAAATAAAACTTACGTAATATTATGTTTTATTTTTATTATTTTATTATTTCCCTTCTACGTGACTTTACCGAAAGAACCAAGAATATGAATCCCTGCAGTCACGAAAGCTTTAAATCGAAATTTAAAAGCAAATGAATTACTAAACAAACATGTGTTTTATAACCACAATCCACATTGCTTTATTTATAAATATGCAATTTCATTTACGCAACAAAAAAATCTTTGAATACGTGGACAAACCACAAAAAGCCTCAACAAGGCCTTTGAGACATTTCTTAATATTTTCTTGAATTCAACCAATGCCACTTTAATCATCTTCCCATTGAATCTCCACACAGGATATCTTTGCTGTGAAGTAGGACCGTTGCCGAAACGTTACCTATCATGGGGGTGGGGGGGGGTGGTTTCCCTTCTCAGAATTATTGACGCACGTGTTGAGTTTTCAACGATGCACCTCCGATTAGCATGATTGGCTTACATTTCAAGTTTCATTTATTGGGTATAGCCCTGTGAGCCATGCGGCTCTTAAGTCAAGCGCAACCGCAACAAACAAAATATGAACACAGAACATCTTAAAGCGACGACGCGTAACAGAAACATCCTGGAATAAACCAGCAAATATTTTAAAAAAACGTATTCAAACGCTGTGTGCAAAAATCCCAATGTGGTGCAAGTCAACAATAACAACCATAAGACAATTTAGATGAACCATGTGTTTTCGAATCACCAAAATAAAGCTGCAAAAACAATGTAACAACAGTAATCACAGGAACTGTGATTCAAAATTTAACAATAAACGATATACATAACACGTACGACCAAACTTGCAGCCATAGCTGGAGCATGACACTCCCAGTGTATGAGGTGTGAGTGAGTCAGCGTATGATGTGTGAGTCAGCGTATGATGTGTGAGTCAGCGTACGATGTGCGAGTGAGGGGGGGGTGCGAAAGAAATTCCACATGCATACACATACATGCAACATACGCACCACTCAACAAAAGAGTTACATTCAGGAATTATTTTATATTGCTTTTAACCCGACTTTTAACTTCCATAATGACAATATGGCGAGGAATTCTGGGAAGCAGTACAATGTCCGTTCTTGTTGCTACAGGTTGTGAAGCCGATTCCACCTCCGCCGCCACCACCTCCGCCAGTGAAAGAGGTAAAGATCCTAAAATTGACATTCAACACACGACTTCACACACGCGGGTCAGTATTCTTATATTAGTTTCAATTGATCGACAGCACCCACTTCTATGCGCGCATCGCACTTGGCGGACAACGCAGCTTTTTGTAATTGGGGTGGGTTGCGCGGTTTAGAAAAGGAGCGCGTACACACTCGCAATTAAAATGATCCAATTCAGGGTGACGATGAGATTCAATCATCGGTTTACATTTGTTTTGTTTGACATATCAGTGGACGGTTGCACCTGTGGTGGGTGGGCTTCAAGTGGTCACGTCAACCTGTCGCCTGTCACACACAACACGCGTGGTTTGAACAATATTGATTCTTTCACGGGTGATTAGATGCGCGTGCCGTGAGCGCAAAAAAATATACATTTTTTTTTTCATCGCGACATCCCACTCCCAATTTTCCGCGTTTACCAATTTACTGCCCATTCCAATTAAGACGTTTCGCGCGCGCTGCCCGTGCCCGATGATTGTTAAACCTGACCCGCGTGACGCAGCTAAGCAATCAAAGCTGCACGCGTGAAGAGAGAGAGAGAGAGAGCGCCGATTCAAATCGTGATTGAGATCTCGGTGTGCGTGCGTGCGTTTAGACGTGTCACGTGTTCCACACAGCTGCACTCAATCATCGGACACGTGCAGCGTGGAGCGATGTCATTTGTATTTGAATGCGGAAAGAGTAAATTGGTAAACGGTCGTGATGACTTGAGTTTGGGAAAGCCCCCCGCGATAATTGATGCGTAAATTAGCCGGGGAAACTGGATAAACGGGTTAACCCGTGTAACAAATCAAATACACTCGAAATCAATCAATCAAACTCAATCGTTGTGAAGCAAAATTATATTTTGAGTTGTGTTTGATTTGCTGTCGAGATAATTGGCACGCACCAACTCGCTTCTCTTTACATCTTAATTTGCCCAGAACAAAGGAAAATGTGTTATAGAGTGTCACACGCATTGTTAACGTCAGCTCTTGAGAAAGACCAGTGTTTGATTATAATTATCGGTTTGGCAAACACACTAGCAACTTGTTTTTAACAGATTATTATCTCCCAACACCTGTAAATTCCTCTTTAAGTGCTGTGCTAGGAATTATTGGCTCAACCTGTGAAATCTGCTGGCACAGTACATATCACGTGTTGTTTTCATTTCACTGCTGGCTTCCAAGGTTGTCTGAGTAACATATGGGGTCTCAGGAACGCGCCACATCTCACATGAACTAACAAGGGAAGACGGTCACCTAACAAGATGGTCATTTGGACCTAAATCCCACGGGGGAAACAAATAACTTCAGAGTGTTTCCCAAATTTCGATTCAAAGCTTTCGTGACTGCAGGGATTCATCTTCTTGGTTCTTTCGGTAAAGTCACGTAGAAGGGAAATAATAAAATAAAAAAATTAAACATAATAAAATAATAATTATTAATTATTAATAATAATTTTATTATGTTTTATTTTATTATGTTTTATTTTTATTATTTTATTATTTCCCTTCTACGTGACTTTACCGAAAGAACCAAGAAAATGTTTCCCAAATTTGTAGTTTGTGCAACGTTAAAATAAGCTTTGATTTCCCAACAAGAACGTGTGTTTAGAGTACAAACATCTAAAATGTGTGTATATATGTGGATAAAATGTAATATATTACAATCGCTCATTCTGCTCTTGCTGCCTCCTTAGTCTTGAACTTCGATTCCCCCACTCCCTGGTCCCTTCTTCCACGAACGCGCTCATCTCTCCGTGCCACTCGCTCGCCCCTTTCCCCTCCCCACCCCGCGTGCGACACCCGACAGGAGGAGCCGGAGGAGATCGCACCGAAAAAGAAGTGGCCAACGGTGGACGCGTCCTACTATGGTGCCGGCGGGATCGGTGGCATCAAGCCAATGGAGGTAGGGGCAGTCCTCGACTTACAAACAGCCGCACTTACGAATCAGATTCGATGAAATATCTGGGTTTTTTCATATTGGCTTAAAACGCGAACTCTCGCTTGCAATTCTAGATTTGAAGCTTTCGTGACTGCAAGGATTCATATTCTTAGGTTTTTCCGGTAAAGTCACGTAGGTAAAAAATTAAAATTAATAAAAGTAAAATAAAAATAAAATAAAAATAAAAAATCACGACGTTTCGGAGGCAACACAAGCTTCCGTCTTCAGTGGAACCGTCACAGCCCGACAGCTGTATCAAGTAAATGAGAGATTACAAGAGATACCACTCCGTATATATAATGGTTGAGGGGGGGTGGGGGAAGGGCCAGGAACGGCCCACTTTTTACTATTATGGTAATCTCGCTTGCAAATTGAACCGCGGCACTATTTTTGTTCGGCAGAGTGATCCCCCCTCCACGAGATGTGAATGAGTCAGCCTCGTGCTGGGCCTGAGTGTTTGTGTGTGTGTGTGGGCATTTAAATATACAGCAGATTACTGTGTTCCGACTTACGAACGGGACACAGGAACAAATTGTATTCGTAAGTCAAAGTCTGTCCCATTGTAATGATTGGGTGTTGGATGTTGAACTTATTTCGCACCGCACGTAGCCGACTGCGCTAAACGGTGGTGCGGGGGAAGGACAACAAACTAAACACAAACAAGCAGTTCTTAGGAAATGTGTTTTTAATTTAGTATAGTGCAGTGTATTGTATGGTTGTGTAGTGTATAATGTAGTGTACAGTAGTGTAGTGTATTGGAGTGTATAGTGTCATGTATTGGAGTGTGCAGTGTAGTAGTGTTTGTAGTGTAGTGTATAATGTAGTGTGCAGTAGTGTAGTGTATTGGAGTGTATAGTGTCATGTATTGGAGTGTGCAGTGTAGTAGTGTTTGTTGCGTAGTGTTTTGTAGTGTAGTGTATAGTGTAGTGTATAGTAGTGTAGTGTATAGTGTAGTGTATGGTGGAGCTGCCTCTCTCACGCGAAGTTCTCATCACAGCTCCACGCGGCACCGCGCTCAACTCGGGTTTCCAAAATGAATGAATAACTGTTACACGCTTCTCGCACTCGGCTTGTTTTTATTCCAGGCTCGTGTGGTCTGTGTTTGCACTGCTAAGTAGTTCAGCTTCTTGCCCACCCGCCTGTCCAAGTGTGCATTAGAATGCGCTCCGTTTACCCATCAATTATTCATGTGCGTGTGAGCACGCGATGTGCTTGAATTAGACTGCTGAGGAATTGTGCAGTAATTGAGGCGTACTTTGCGGGGGGGGGGCTGCATATGCAACGCAGACACATCGCTGCAATTTTTGTTTACAATTCCAAAATGTCTTCTGGAAAAAATCGGACCAATTGCAAGCTTTGTTTTACCAACTCTGGTGGCTTCTTTTGAACACTGCGGTCAGCCATGTGTGTTTACATTAACATAAGGCACGAAGATGTAAACGTGTGGTACATAAGCCCGATTATGTTCATTTTTCCATTTTACACAGGGATTATATTGTTGCCGTGGGGGTTTTCTTTTTAAAATGATGACAAGTTTTTCGGTGCTACTTCGTCTTACAAAGGAATGGTCTAAGAAGATGTTTGATCGCTCGATAAGAAGAAAATTCCAGGTGATACCCCCAAGTATATTTTTCAAGGTCGATTTGGGTCAATGAGGCTTAATCTAATCATACTACATGAGAAAAAAGTTTTGCTGGCTGCCTGACTGCCTGGCTGGTTGGTCATGCACTGCCCAGCACGCAGAGGGGAGGGGGCATTGGGGGGGGGGGGGGTAGAAGTACAGTACAACAATATACTTTGCTGCACAACTATCTGCTGCCTCATCCACGGTGTAACCCCACAGCAGCTGCTGACACCCGCCTTCATGCGTGTGGTGAGTAGCAACGCAGGCTCAAACCCGCTTAGCTTCCGTGTAATGTAGATTATCATCTTGGATGCCATGCACATCAAAATTGTATTTAGTTTGTTGAACACGTAGGCTTTCGCGACCAATATCCATAATGCAGTTTTTTTGGGGTTAGATCGCGTAAATATATGAAAGCGTTGTTAAACCCGCCACCACCCGACACAGCCAATTAGTAAGATTTGTAACGCAAACAGAACGTGCCAATTCGTTACTAGTACAGCACACCGGTGTGGCTTGGCGTATTTTGTATTGTAAGGGTCGACCGTGTTGTCGTGCCTTGTCACGAGCGTTCCGAGCCTTCCCCCGCGTACCGCGGCTTCGGGATCCTCGCTGACAGATGGCTTCGCTCTGCCCCACTGGAGTGTGTTTGTGGCTTCATGACAGAGGTGTTTTCTGAAGCCGAGCCTGTGGAATGACGCAAAAAAACACACACGTCACCGTTTGTCGCGAAAGAAAAAACACCACGTCTGCTGCAGACGGACACTCGGATTGAACAAGCAGTAGTAGCGTGAAGAAGAAGATTACGTCCTGATTATTGAGAAAAGTATCCAAATTAGCCAGTTGTAATTTTTTTGAGAAATCGCAAAAAAAGACCTCGGTTTGCACGGAAAGGAAACAGATTGTGTTGGCGCTCAGGAACCCCATGCAATATGCTAAAATGATTTTCAAACTTTGGCAAATATGGCAGAGCCGGAAAAATGAATCATTATCTCAGCACGACAAAGAGCATGTCTCCAAAGCTTGCTGCAAATATCTCTTCGCAGCTCCACACACACATACCAACGAATGCAAATGCAGCTGCGTGGACAGCTATTCCTAATGCAGTCTTCTCGTCCACCCGGACACCACACATACCCCAATACTGATCCACCTTTTCACATTCATCAATAAACAAACGTACGTAATGTAATTGACCAAAACTGACGCGTGAATTGAGACGTGTGGTATATGAGCAGAGCTGGACTATAGCAACAGATTTTAAGAACGAATAATAATCATTCCAAGCCTGGTGGTGTTCATTCAGACGCTGTCCTTTCGACAGACCTGTTCTTCACCTGAGGCTGCTTGCGTTGTGGCCGAAACGTCGTGAGAATTATTTTATTACGTTTTATTTTTATTATTTTATTATTTCCCTTTTACGTGACTTTACCGAAAAAACCAAGAAGAGGAATCCCTGCAGTCACGAAAGCTTTAAATCGAAAAATAATAATGCCCTTTAGGCAAGAACGCCTTACCGAGTCTTAAGACTCTTTCTCAGGAACGTCCTGCAATTCCTTCAATGAGTACTTGCCATTTGGTAGGAAACAAAAGCAACTTTGTGAAAGCCAGCTGGTATATCAAGGCAGTCTCCCATCCAAATACGAACTGGAATTCAACCCTCCTTGGCTTCTGAGATGTGGAGCGACCGGGTCCAATCGAAGGCGGTTTTGGCCGAGGCTCAAGGAACCGTTGCGTTGTCGTTTGTTGTTGTTATCAGGCTGTAACTTGTCGCTGCACCTCCGATTCCTTCACCCGCAACTCCGATTAGCACGGTTGGCTACGTTCGATGTGAAAAAAGTTTTAAATACATACAAAGGCCAACCCCATTTCCTTCCATGTTTTGCTTAGTTTGTGTTATTCATCAGTGGCCTCCGAAGTTACATGAGTCCATCCCGCCATCTCTTCCGCTCTGTCTTCCTCAAGCCTCTTTTTCCCTTCCCCGGGTATCTTCTCCCGAGTGAATGTTGTCAATCTCTCGTCACGTTCGTTAGAGCGTGGAGGTCTCGTCCTCTACGTCCTGCCAGTTGCCCCCGATGTATCTACAGACGTGTGGGGGCCCGGTGGTGGCTGTGTGTGCGCGCGCGCGTGAATAGGTACGCTGGGGTGGCAAAGGCTGCACAGAGGAGGGGGCCAGGCTCAAGGCCACCCCCAACGCGGTCGTCACCATGCCAACGGAGGAGGAGGTCCAATTCCAACAAACCCCCCGGCCCCAGAGGAATGGCACGGCCGAAACCCCCCGCTCGCCTGCGCCACAGTGGTTCGCTCCGATCAAGGTGAGCTGCTCCTGTCTGATATGAAGAAGGGCCGATAATGCGGCAACTTAGGGCAGCGTTATTGAAGAATGCGTAAAATTTTTGACATACGTGCTCGCGCGCTACTGGCAACGCAAGCATGGTGGGGTCTTTTTTTTTTGCTGTTCGTGAATCGGACCAGTGTTAGTTAGTTTCGTTCAAGAAATTGGCGACGCAAATATTTGTCGACAAAGTTTTCATATTGTTTTAGTCGACGATGGATATGGATGGATGATAGTAATGGGGCATTACGATCACGACAATGACTGCCCACCAGATATGAAAGTGCGACCATAACAACACTTCAGGAGTAATTAGCAACATATCAGAGACAGCAATGCAATGGGGGGGGGGGGGGGGGGGGGAAGACCAAAACATGCCATTTGGCTATATATTTTCTAATAAAAAAATAAATGTTCTGAGTTCACCGATTGGCTGACCTAATACTACGTGGTGGACGATCTGTTAAAACGGGAGACCTGTAGCACGGTTGGGGCAAAAGGAACGACGCCGCAAATCTTGCCCCGTACGACATCTGTTTTGCACACAGCCTTTCATGCGCACACTGCAACAATAATGTTCATACCTAAAGCCCCCAGGACAAAGCTGCAAAGAAGAATCCGTCATACCATCTTCAAAGTTTGCTCGCGGGTGTGAGCGGCTGAACTGTTACTGTGGAGCGTCGCGGCAAGCGCGCTTGCTGTCGCCGAGCACGCTTCACACGTGGCCGCTTTGACTCCCGTCCCAAACAGGGAATGCTGGACGCTCTCTGGGCCCTCATGCGAAGTGGCTACAACCGCGTGTCAGTGATGAGGCCGCAGCCCGGCGATAAGGTACGTAGTCAATGCAGCGGTGACGGCAGTGAGCATTGGTGGCCCGTACCGTGCTGAGAAGTCCTAACGTGGATGACGCTGGGCTACAGTTATCCATCGCCGAGTCACAGCCGCCTGTCGGTCGGTCATACTTTGCTCAAATGTATTTTGATGGTGACCTAAGCCGAGAGGATCACAGTGCACTTCTTGAGGACTTCATGACGGTTTTTGCTTACTGCACAAAGGCTTAAGTGATCTTTGCCACGAGTGTGCGTGTTGTTTGAAACTCGTAGCAGTGGCTACTTGCCGGCGCATGCAAACCAGCGACAGCTGCAGCCTCACAGAAACGTTTTTCTGATTCGCCGCGCTCGTCTTTAGCGAACGGTGTTTTTACCATGCGTAGAGAGCTACGCCACGGTGACTTTTTCTCTATCAAGGTCTCTATTAGGATAACACCTGCATGAGCAGTTTGGTGTCTCTCTAAGAGTAAGTGGGCTGTGGGTCGCATGATCTGGGCGGGATTACCCACATCAGGCACAGAGTGACGTTGCGTTGTTGGCTTGGGGCTTGGTGCAAGGAAAGAAATGGGCCCCCCCCTGGTCAATGCCTCCCCCCCCCCCTCCTCTTCCTAGCCCTGGGTCTGGGCCCCTCCAGTCCATGGGACGCGGTGCAGTTGCACCGCCTGCACACACTCGATAGCTGCGCCACTGATCAGGCACCAAACTCAAAGGGCAGAGATTGTTGCACGTTCACATCGAGCCGCTTGCGTCTTCTAAACCGAAAGGGTCGGATTACGTGCACATTCTAAAGAGCACAAGGGTAAAACAAGTCTCGGTCTCCCGAAAAGCAGCTTTTGGGCATAGACCGCCACAAAGTAGAACAAGGCTGTGTGGTCTGGTGAAGAGAGAAGAGGAATGCGAGCTGTGATATTGTATTGCAAGCACGGTCATTATCAGATGTTTAAAAATGAGATGTTTAAAACATTTTAAGGCGAGATGCTTGGCCCTGCCTCGACACTCGGTGAACTGCAGCCAGGGTCACAGCAAGTGGCCTCAATCTGGACGGCGTCACAGATACTGTCAGCGTTGGCCTGACCGAGCATTATGCCTTATTATTAGTTATTTAATTCATCTAAATGGTTATTTATTAACGCATGCGAGCATTTATACTCTGACCAAGTCATGGTGGCCCTCCGCAGCTGTTACCGTTTTCTTTTATTCAGATTTTTTTTCAAGCTTTCACTTGAATATTTTTCTCACAAATGGAGATGGAAAACTAGCGCATACAAGCCAAGAGGTGTTAACACTGGAGCCAAGTGGACGTGCCTAGTTTATGTAACCATGTCAAGTAACCACAGCAGAATGTTCACCGCAAGAACAGCACTTAATGGGAACAATATTATTTCCAGTAAAGGGACACTGCCGTGGTGCAACGGTTAGCGCACTGGACTTGCAACACAGTGGTCACTGGTTAGTTCTCCCCGTGCAGAGGTTGAAACAATGGGGCAGGTTTCTTAAATCCCCCAGCTTCTGGTTCACCCAGCAGTATAAATGAGTTCATCACAGTTAGTCGATCGGCAGGTTGCGTGTGGTGGGGTAAAGCGTAAGTATTCGCACCTCTTCCGAGACGAAAACTAAACTGTGAACATTTTTTTTTATTTTATCAGGGTGAGGCCCACTAAGCTATATGGCTCTTTTTTCAGAAGCGACCTGGCCACAACTGATAGCTCAATGAAGTGGCTCGTCAAATACAGATTTGTAGCAACCAAATACTCTGAGATGCGTGATGTTGATGCTAAATGTGGGGGAAAACCAGAGGACCCGGGAGAGAGAGAGAAACACAAGCAAACTCCAAATATACAGCAGCAGGCATCTGGCCACCGTGGACACACTCGCTTGAGCTCTCTGTTGTCGAGGTGTTTCCACCAGCAGCGGCATGAACGCGGAATTGCAGGACTGCACCTTTACCTTTAGACCTGTAAGACAGCTGTTCCCAAGCTTATGGCATAGATGAATCTCTATTGCTGTATCTTCCATATATCAATCTTCCCGAAGTCGTATCTATAACTAATACAAATGTTTTTAAACATATTACTTTCGCTAGGGGATCGTCTAAACTACGACATTATTTTAAAAGCTATCCATGCAGAGCAAAATAGAAATATGGATGCATACGAAAGATATATAAATGTCATCTTGTATACAGTATAACGTGAGTGCCAAACAATAGAACAATTCGGGCTAAGACCATGTTAATGTGAAAGCTGAAAATAACTTATCTCTACAATCATAACAAACACTTCTTCGAAGTGAATGTTGTGTAATTATAAAAGTGTTAGAGTTGTCTGGCGAACACGTTAGACAGATGTTAACGGTTAATGAAACTTTTTGTTTAAGTTAACATCCACGTATCTTTTTTTTTCCTTGCCCAAACAATAAACAGAGGACAATTAATCATAAATTCTGGTACGGACAAGACATATATTTGTCATCAACTCTCCGTCTCTATAATTAAAGCCAACACATCTGTGTATTCAGAATAATCTACACCACGGGAACCCGCCAGCTGGCTGAGCGGCAGAGCTAGCAGACCCACAATCGGAATGTTACGAGTTCATATCCTGGTCAGGGGTTGACTCGACACCAGTGCCAGATGATCCTAGTAGCAAAAGTAGCTACAAATGCTCCGGGCCCAACACTTTCAAGGGGGGCCCCGCGCTAAATGCTTTCAAGCTATCAATTCCGGTTCAGTGATTCTGCACTTGCTCTATCACTATAGTACTATACCGCCTTTTATAAACGACTGGGTGTTTAAGGTTAGCGATTTGTCATTATCTGGCTGTATAGCAAATGAAAAAATACAATTATTTTGCTGTGCAAGTTAAAAATGTGTTTTTTTTTATATTTAGGGCCCCTTTATAACAACATATGCTACAGGCCCCGCACTAGCTTAGTCCGGCACTGCTCGACACGTCACCCCTCCGAGGTCGATGAAGTGAATTCTGTTGTGTGTGTGTGTGTGCGCGTGTGGGGAAGTCAACAACGGTGGTTGTCCTATGGATAGACTCACCCCCGCCATGTGAATGTGGATTTCCCACCATTGGCTCAAGGCTTTAAGCGGGAGCTGAGCGTCGCGTCAATGCGAATTTGAGCGGGAAATCAGTTGGACTCTCTAGACGCCATCTGGCTCTCCTGGGGGACGAGGTTTATAAAACACTGCGGCCACCCTCCCTGCGGAGCCTGCATTCGTGCTTGCGAAGCGTGGAGACTTTGCATCCGTTTGCCATGACTTTGCTGCCCCGCAGTTTGTGGTGCTGGCCCATTTGTGGCTGGGGCGGGAGGTCCTAAGTCAACAAAAATTTAGTGACTTGCTTACCATTTTCTCAAGTTTGTACCACTACGATTTTTTTTATTTGTTTGCTGTTGTAACTTGCGGACCCACCCGTATTGGATTTCTGTGAAAAAAAGAGCTTAGTAGCTCTTCGGATTCCTCCTGCAAGCTAAATACAGATTCTGATATTTTTGCCCCCCCCCCCCACCTCTCCCTTACAATTCAGAAAACCGTTGCGATGTCGAAGTAATGTAAATGTCGATAGAAAAGTTGAGATGCAGCGAAATTAAATAACACTGATGCAGACAAGATAGCGATGAGAGACATTAATTTGGCGTGTTATGTGCATTTTCTTGTTTTGCTTGTTAGGCTTTGAATTTTAGCTCGTATCGGTTAAGCCGATATTTCAATTGGTCCCCTTGATTTGCTGGCAGGCCAAAGCCTCTTCTTGGGTTGCTTTTGCCCAGTGCCGTCACTGCTTGTGTTTCGTTTCGTTCTCCCTCCCGCGCACCTCCGATTTAGTACGGTTGCCTACGTATGGTGCCAGAGAAGCTTAACATACACATGCATTCTAGATTTGAAGCTTTCGTGACTGCAAGGATTCATATTCTTAGGTTTTTTCGGTAAAGTCACGTAGGTAAAAAATTAAAATTGATAAAAGTAAAATAAAAATAAAATAAAAATCACGACGTTTCGGAGGCAACACAAGCGTCCGTCTTCAGGTGGAACCGTCACAGCACGATAGCTGTATCAAGTGAGAGAAATTCCAAGAAAACAGTCCTTGTATATATACTGGTTGAGGGTGGGAGGAGCCAAGGTAGGCCCTAAATATTATTTTTGTGAGGTTCGGTGCGGCTGAAGTACGCTCTACATAATAATAGGCTCAGTCAACCATTCTACACAACAAAGACTAACTTCCTGACAGCGAGTTAAGCCGCACCACCTCTACATAATAATAGGCTCAGTCAACCATTCTACACAACAAAGGCCCATTCCTAACAGCGTACTTCATCCGCACCGAACCTCACAAAAATAATATTCAGGGCCTACCTTGGCTCCTCCCACCCTCAACCAGTATATATACAAATACTGTGTTCTTGGAATTTCTCTCACTTGATACAGCTATCGTGCTGTGACGGTTCCACCTGAAGACGGAAGCTTGTGTTGCCTCCGAAACGTCGTGATTTTTTTTTTACTTTTATTAATTTAAATTTTCTACCTATGTGACTTTACCGAAAAAACCTAAGAATATACACATACATACATTCATAGTGGCACCGATTACATTCTGATTATTTTTGGTTATAAAAGCGAAACTTATCGTTAAAACATTTACACCTCGCGCAACAAATTACGTACAATACATATTATATATAATAACACACATTTCACAAACAATTTCTATCGCTCGTAAAAGCATACACACACACAAAGAAACATTGTAATTATACTAACACAGAAATATAAACGTCGTTAAGTATACATTACGACCACATAAGTACCATTTAACACGTAAGCTTTCGCGACCAATATAATCTATTATCCAGGTTTTTTTGGGGGTTAGAGCGCGTAAATATGAATGTCGTTAAACCTTCCAGTACAAAAATCTAGCTGCCGCCTGATGAAGCTAGTTGTAATTACTGACGAAACGTCGTACTCAGATTGTAAATGTTGTGGATTTGATCTCCAACACACCGGTGTGCTGTACTAGTGACAAATTGGCATCTTCTGTTTACGTGACAAACCTAACTAATTGGCTGTGTAGGGTGGTGGCGGGTTTAACGACACATTTGTATTTACGAGATCTAACCCAAAAAAAACTCTATGGGCAAATAAGTACCGTGTGATAACCAATCATGCCACTCGGATGCTGTCCTGTAAGGGTCAGCACACTGGACTTGCAATCCAGAGGTCAGTGGATCATTTAACCTGAGCGGCAGTGGAAACAAACGGGCAAGTTTCTGTAATGCCCACCAACCTCTCTCCACCAAGGAGCGTAAATGAGAAATGCTGCAGTCAGTCGATCGGAAGGTCACGTGTGGTGGGGCAGAGTGTAGGTAACTCTTACCTCTTCCAAAATACGTCTAGCCAGCGTGGAAGACGAGGCCAAATACCCTCTAGAGGGGGTAATCAGGAGCTCTGAGTGGAGGCCCTTTTGTCAGCAGTGGCGTGAGCAAGACATTTCAGGGCTGCAGCTTTACCCTTTAAAAAATATATATCTTTAAAGTGTTATTTCACACACATACACGATACACATTTGTAATCCTTCTAACACACACAGACACAAACATCACGAAGTTATTATTACATTGCGAACTTCAGAAATGTGATGACTTGAAAAAAAAACGATGACTGTACGTTGTTTCCTATGCACAGGGTCGCTGCATGACCATGAGGCGCACTTGACGGAGGGCGGCTGGACCGCGAGCAGAACCAAAGTCGAAGATTATCTTCCCACGTGACATTGCACCCACGTCGGCCATTTTCTTTTTTTAAGCAGGCGGCCATCTTGTTGGGAGGCAGTGGTCGCTCCAAACCAAGGGGGTCAGCAACCAAAATGAACAAGAGCCGTTTTTGTTCGAATTCGGTGCAAAACTCTACATTTCAAGGGCCACGATGCAAGCGAATGCATACACATTACGTTGCGAAATGGTCCGCAAAGAGCCGCGCATGCCTCCGTAGCGGCAGGTTTGCCGACCCCTGCGCGAAACGTAGTGCCCCACGCCAACGAATGTGAACGCCACTGCTGCCACCGGGTCCCGGTCTTCCCAGGATCAGCCTCAGTTTGAGATTGTTTTCCGGAATTTGTACGTCTCCCCAGGAAATTAAAAGTTCCTGATGGTTTTTTTTGGGTGGTCAGATGCTTAATAATACACCATTCGTGACAATGCGCGTATGGATGTAGTTCTCTCTTCTGCCAGTATTATGAGCTATTCCTCTTGCCATATGCGCCATGGTTTTTTTTTGTATCTCAAGAGGTGGGAAACCTAACGGATTGCATTCAAGAGCAAGCGATCTAGAACTTCTCATAAAGCCACGACAAGATCCACGGCGATAGACTGCAGAGCAGACTACACTCTACTTTTGGCAGGGTTCAATCCCGTCTCCTTATGTACCGTATGTTTAACTTTTTTCAAACCGTACCTAGCAAGCCAACCGTGATAATTGGAGGTGCGGGGAGAAGTACAAAAATCTAAACACAAAAATAAGTTCTAGCTTGTTGAAGTGAATTCCCACCCCTACCTTGTTCTCTGGATTATACAACGCATCCCGACCCCCCTGTAGTTTGTAGCAGAACTTGGAGGTGTGTGTCTTTATAATCTGGTAGGTGTTTGTGTGATCATATTAGCTTAACTTGATCGACTCCCGGGCACTAATTTGAGGGATATCTTCATTTCGGGGGCGTCTTATGATCTAGAGAATGAGGAAGATGTTGGGCCCAGCTATTTGTTAACTTCCCCCTTTCATGTGTGTCTTGTCCGTTTATCTGTATAAATCAACGGACTTCTCATGAACACGAGAAGATCTATTTTCCTGCTGTCAATCGTTCAAATAAATACTGCCTGTGATAAAGAAATCAGCCAATTATATAGACCGTGCAGAACAGTCATTTGTGTTTCGGCTGTATTTATCAGCATTTTTTAAAAATAAGTATTGGTGTCATTATGATGTATGCTTTACAGCTTCTGAATCCAAATATAAATCATTAAACATTACATCTACTTGACTTTACAGCTCAGCCAACGATATCTTTCAGCCTAGGCTCTAGGGATATTGCCTTTTCAAACGTTTAGGCTCGGTTTCAGACCTGATTTGGTATTTTAAGATTATAATTTAAATGTATTGCATTTTTATAAATTTAAGGATTTTAAATATTAATAATTTATTTAATGACTTTTATATCAAGCATCATCGGGAGAACATGTCATACATCACTTTCTGTGATGTTACATTTTTGCATGAATCCAAAAGTATTTTTTTTACATCATCCGAAATTTCTATATAGGCCTGATTTTCAGATTTTTTGGATGCATTCCAAAAAACATTGGGAACACATCCCAAGTTGAATCACAAACGCCTAAACTCTTTCCATTGCACCGGTTTGCTGCCTACACATGGAGAACAGTGGCCCTTGTCGAAGCCAAGCCGGAAAGTACGCCGACATATCTCATGTTGAGTACGTTCTACCCTCGCCGCTAATGCCTGGTGACATTGAGCCGGCTAAATTAAACACAAGATTGGCTCGCGTTGGCCATGATTGTACTCGCTGAGATGTTTAATAATTCCTGCCTCGTGTCGAAGTCCGGTCGGCTCTTCGTTGCTGCGGGCAGCATTATCCACAGTCCACGTATTCATGAATTTGCAACTGCTTTTCCCAAAAATGTTACGACACTTATGTAATAATTTTTCAGTTCAGTGCTGTTTGAAGGCCTCTTCACATCGTATCAGCTGCACCAGTTGTTTGGCCATACTTTACCATTCTGAAGCACGCGGGGGACCACGTACCGGTTCAGATATCGATCGCCGCTGATGTCAAACGTTGCCGAGAATGGAACTCAGGTCATCGGTAATTGTTTTTTTCACCCTTTTTTCTGGCAACAAATCTCACACGCCATGTTTGTATTGACCACAATACCTGCGGTCGGAATGCAAACAAAAAACACAACTCTGATAATGTATGCACTGTCCTTGAAATTGATTGGTCCACACCCGAGACAGCTTTTCTTAGAGCCTAGTCTCACATGGTGTTGGACCAGATGACGCGGTGCGCTAACTAGCCACGGGGCCACCACTTTGCCTCGTCACGCGATGTGTTACGTGAAAAGCTTTCGGGTTACAAAGGGACGTGCAAGACAATAAATTATCAAAATGGTTTGGAAACAAATTCCAAGGTATGCGTAGGCTCAGACGTTGTGTTGTATTTTTTGTTACGTCTGCACCTGTGTTATAGCATCCGTATGCAATTGTGAGCATTAAGAGGCAAACATACACGAGTAGGTGTGACTCTGTGCTATATTGCCAACAGTTTTTTTTTTTTACACTGCCTATTTGCCTTCACGCCTACCTCCAAGAAATATGAAATGATGGGTAAACATTGCCAGGGAATTTCTGTCTCCGCATGAGTTTAGTGTTGCACCTCCCTTGACTGCAACGTGCCCCCGAGCAAGACTGTTCATCTGTACATAAATTGCGCGGAAGAAATTCACACATTTCAATCGACTGTGTGCCTATATGGGTTCGCTAATAATGAAAAGCTTGTAGATGTATAATTTTTTCAAGGTCGGGACAACAACAGCAGCAACAACAACCGTTGCAGATGTGGAAATCGAACAGTGTTGCAAAGCTGCGTCTCTTCGTGGTTATTAACATGCGCACTCGCCGACCTCAAGCTAAACGCGCAACAGGACCCGGCCCTCCCCTTGACCGCAGGACACGCGTACAGTGCGGCCGGAGAGCACCATTTATTTAACGGAGGCCGCACCACTTTAATAACGAGCATCTGCACCGACCGTTCCCAAGCTGTGATCCGCCCGGCTGCCAAGTTTCTGTCGCGTCCCCAATGCCCCCGAGAGGCATCACGCGTCTTTGGGAGGCATCCGTCGTAGCCTCGTGAGCACACGCGCTCGCCACTCCGTGCGGTTCTTTTGCCGATTTTTTTTCACGTTTCGCCTTTTTAGCCGGGATTTAGTTTGGCAGCAGCACCGAGCCGCAGAAGAAGGGCAAGTTGTCGTTGTTGTTGTTGCTGCTGTTGTAACGGCGCATTGCGCGGACGTTTGACGCCGCGTAAAATCTTGCGTTGGAACGAACCGCTGCCGGCCTTCACAGTATTTATGGATGCCCCAAAAAAGAGAAAAATTCCAAAAAATATATTTACTTGAATTCAGTGTACGTAACTAATCTAGCGAGTAATTTCAACGTCATGTAGACCACTAATACCACAGTAGAACCTTAAACGTTGCTTGTGAAACCGTTGTATCTGGATATCATGCTTGCTTTTTTTATAATAAAACATTCGTTTCTTTCACAACTTTAAATGATTCACGAATCCTGTTTTCAGAACATTCTCGTCTTTGCATATAAAAAAAAAATCCGCACGGTTTATGATGTTTTTTTTTACGCAAGCGTTCACTCGAACATCTCAGTTTAAGCAATTAAAAGGACGGGTACCTCAACGTCAAATATGCGCACACACAATTATATACCGAGTACATTCACAGAAGGGGAGCCCCAGCGGGGGGGTGGGGGGGATAGTTTGTAACACACGGCATACTGCATCTAATTTCACAACGTGCTTGCGTTCAAACCACAAGAACGAGACGAACCACAGCCACTTGGCGGTCCAAAAGCAACGTCCATTGCAGGAGTTATTCTTGTTTTGTTTCACCCTCGAGCCATTAGTGACTGACATTCATGAATCCAGTGGTACTATATTTTTGAAGCCACCACATCCTACAAGGAACGTTTGAAATGGGCACACCAGTGAATGGAAATCCCTTCTTGAAACAACGCCGTGCGAAGAATGCCCTCTTCACAGATGTGCCACACAGCCTGGCGCCACGTGACCTTCCAGTGCCAGGGACCAGAGCTGCGGCTGCGAGGACGACAAATCGCATCTCCATCCGTCCAAGTCGTGCACGCGTGGCAAAGTGATTGAATCGGAAATGCAAAAGTGGCGGCGTCAACCCTTTCCGCGCGGCGTCGACCTCACGATCGCATACATACGTACTTACATTCCACTATAGGCATAAAGCTGCAGTGATAGAGAACGTGCGATGCATTCATAGCATCGCAGCAGAAGAAGAAGAAGAAACGTGGGGAGCCCTCTTTATTGTGCCCAGACAGCCTGTATTCTCAGCGTGGGAGCAGAACGACTGGTGAGCTATGGAAAGGCAGTGCTGCTGAAAGTGTTCGCAGTGCCAAGCGGAGAGCCAAGGTGCACGTGCTCTGGACTCTGCACGAGACCGGCATTTGCTTCACCTGCTTTTTTTTGTCGTCCATAATAGAGTTTTTTTGGGGGGTTAGATCGAGTATAATTAGATAAATGTGTCGTTAAACCCACCGCCACCTGACACAGACGATTAGTAAGGGCTGCCACGTAAACAGAACACGCCAATTTGTTACGAGTACTGCACACAGTGTGTTGGAGAGCCATGCCACAACATTTACAATCTGAGTGCTCAGAGCCATGCCACAACATTTACAATCTGAGTGCTCAGAGCCAAGCCACAATATTTACAATCTGAGTACTCAGAGCCATGCCACAACATTTACAATCTGAGTGCTCAGAGCCATGCCACAACATTTACAATCTGAGTGCTCAGAGCCATGCCACAACATTTACAATCTGAGTACTCAGAGGCATGCCACAACATTTACAATCTGAGTACTCAGAGCCATGCCACAACATTTACAATCTGAGTACTCAGAGCCATGCCACAACATTTACAATCTGAGTACTCAGAGCCAAGCCACAACATTTACAATCTGAGTACTCAGAGGCATGCCACAACATTTACAATCTGAGTACTCAGAGCCATGCCACAACATTTACAATCTGAGTACTCAGAGCCATGCCACAACATTTACAATCTGAGTACTCAGAGCCAAGCCATAATATTTTCGATCTGAGAACTCGGATTGTAAATGTTGTGGCTTGGCTCTCCAACGAATTGGCACGTTCTGTTACCGTGACAACTCTTACTAGTTGGCTGTGTCGGGTGGTGGCGGGTTTAACGACACATTTATATATTTACGCGATCTAACCCAAAAAAAAAACCTGTGTTATGGATTATTTTGGTTGCGAAAGCCAATGTGTTAAACGGAGCTTTTTTTGGTTTCCCCACTGAAATCCACTTTGCGCACTAACAGACACCAATGCCGGACAAGCCTCACAGAGACGAGAAGGAACAATCCACTCTCAACCTTAATAGAATCCATTTACAACAACAACAACAAAAAACAACCCTTGTCTTGTCATTTTGACCAATAAAAAGGTACAATTATACAGCATGGGTCACGGAAGTCCATAGGCTGATGAAGTGGAAGACTTTTATTTATTTGTAGCGATGGATTATGTGTGAATATACACGTGCGTTCGTGCGTGTATGTTCATGGTGGCACAGTGGGGAGCGGTAGTGTAGCGGTTAGCGCACGGCGCTATGAACCCCGTGACCCGGGTTCGATTCCCGCTCATGACCAAGACCAGTGACGATTATCTGAAACAGTCATGGGCCTTCAGTAGGTCGAATCAGCCTCAAATGAGTATCTGGTGCGGTGTGTAAACATCGCCACTGGGGAGACAAAGGCGGTCAGGCGTGGTGCTGGCCACTCTCCTCCCTCGTGTGCCGTGCCGGCCTTCGTAGGTGCTTGCCAACAGCACTTGCCCCAACAGTCCGTTGCAGGCTATACGGGGGATATTTGTCTTTGTCTTTTGGTGGTGGCACAGTGGGGAGCACAGGTGGTGTATCTACCAAATAATCGCTGCCTCCTGACCTCATTCCAGCGAGCCTTGGACACTTCACGTGACCTCCAAGTGCACCCTAGCCTGGCCCAAGCACTGAGATGACATCATTGTCAGTTAGTGGCAAGTGGTGGTGGTGGTTGTTGTTGTTGTTGTTGTGGTTGTGGTTGTGGTGTGCATGTGTGCCAGAACAAGTACGTTTGCAAGAGCACTTTGGTGTCGGAGAAAACAATATCATGAGAGCCCACAGCGTTGTAGCAGTGATCAGCCACGGCGGAAGAATTCGTCCTGCCGTGTTTCAAATCTGCCTTGTGCTCGCGAATACGGTCTGATATGTGTCGTTTCGTTTCCCCAATGTAGCAATCACCACAAATACAACTCAGTTTGTAGACTCCAGGATACTGCAAGTCAGGAATGACATCTTTTACGGATGGGATCAGATCACGGATTTTGTGTACTGTACTGAATCGGACCTGAATCTTGTGTTTGTTTAAGATTTTCGAAATATTTTTGGTAAGGCCTGCTATGTATGGCAACGTAATGGTTTTTTGAAGTGCAAGTCAGAATGACATCCTTTACGGATGGGATCAGATCACGGATGTTGTGTCCTGTACTGAATCGGACCTGCATCTTGTGTTTGTTTAAGATTTTGGACATCTTTTGGTAAGGCCTGCTATCTATGGCAACGTGATGGTTTTAATTTCCCCAAAAACAATGTTATGCCCAGCTTTTCGTACCTACATTTGCAATCGCACAATAAAACGTATACTAACATCTTTATAATTACATCTTCCGTCCTAAGACGGGCTAACAAGCTAGTCTAAATATATTTGGCGTCGAAGGTTCATCAGTATCACCATCATAGTCATTTTCACTCATTAATATCACCGAAGCATGTTTTTGAAGTGCTGTAGACGGATGGGGTAGATGAATGGGTAAGAGGTAGCTAGGAGGGTGCATGCCTCCAAAGCAGCCCCAATTGTTTTGTAATTTTGACAAATACAATTCTACAGCATGGGTCAAGAAGGTCCACAGACTGAAGAATTGAAATAAATAAAAAAGCCTGTGTGTGCGTGCTCGCTAACAGCGCTTGCCCCAATAGTCTGTCGGCTATATGGAGGATCTTTATCTGTGTCCGCACGTGAATTTCAACCGTCGCATCACCCACGGTGATCCACACTAGCGCATAATGAACTTTCATATAATTCAGCACAATTGTATCTACAGTGGTACCCTGGAGATCGAACTTAATTCGTTCCAGAAGTCAATTCGAACACCGATTTGTTCGAACACCGAATTAATTTTCCCCACAAGAATGAAAGTAAATGACATGAATTGGTTCCAGACACAAGACATCTCTCATTATGAAGCATTTTTACACGAAGTTTACAGTAATTACATGCATAAAATCTTACAATAAAACAACAAATGCAATAAATAAATTGAGACATTGTGTATGGATAAACACCAAAAACACTAAAATAAAGGAAATTTACCAAAAAGTTAAGGAACGATGTTTTGCGGATAACTGCACTGGGTGAGAGCTACGTGTTAACTGAGCCTCTCATACGGTAAAACCTTTGTCTGGGCAAGCGTCATGCACGCTGGGCCATACGCGTTTCAGCCATACAGGTTCTTTCAAGTCACGATTGCCCGTTCGACCTGAGAATTTCGTTCGGTTTCCGGGGCAAAAATGTTCGGAAATATCGTTCGAACACCGATTTGTTCGAGTTCTGGTGTGTTCGATCTCCGAGGTTCTACTGTATAAAGCATTGCAGAGCAAGCATATGCTCCAACAAAGATCTCTCATACAAAAGACAAACCTTAACATCGCCTGCCTAATGTTAGCTATGCAGAAACAACAAAAAACCTCGACATGCTTATCAATAAATGAATATTAGTTATAATCCCCCCAGCATTGCATTGTCAATGGGTCATCACCTGCAGTGGCCACTTTTTTTTTTAAAGAAAGTAAAACCCCACCACAAAACAATCTGACAATTATTTACCACCACATTTGCACAAGATACAGCATGACATTATTTGAATTTCTATCGCGTCCAAACGTGGCATCATGTCAAAAGGCTGCACTTGAATCTGCGGGCATATTTATTTACTACTCTACTATTTTTATTTTACCAGGTAAGGCCCACTGAGCTTTTTAGCTCTTTTTCAGAAGCGACCTGGCCACGAATTATAACCCAATGAAGTAGCTTATCGTGTGGAAATCTATAGCAGCTAAATACATGTTTCTAAATGTGGAGGGAAAAACCAGAGGACCCAGAGAAAAGTCCACGCGACCATGGGGAGAACATGCAAACTCCAAATATACAAGCATCAGGGTCGGGATCGAACCCACGACCTCCTGTATACCAGGCGAGGTAGTTAACATCTCGCCATTGTGGCGAGAAGTTAAAGAGAGGTAGCCAGCCATAGGTCGAGGAGAAATTAGGTAATGTCCTTAGACTTGAAGAGGGTGCAGGGAGTGTGCAGCACGGATGACAGGGGGAGTGGAGTTCCAGATCATTCGGAAGCAGAGGAGAATGAGAGAACAAGTGACCTTCCACCGAGCGAAGTTTGACCGGGGGCTTTGACAGAATTCCTCGGTTGCCGGAGCGGAGGATGCGTGGACGGGAGTCGAGTTGGAAGAGAGAGAGAGGGGAAGATGTCGGCAGCGGGCGAGTCCGTGATTTGCACAAATTGTGGAGGCAGAAAGATGGCTGTCGGGCTGAAGAGTCACGTCAATGGCCGCCCCTGGTCATGACATGAGGAGCGGCGAGTGATGGACCGTCCTGTCGCCTTACGCAATTACGCCTATTTGCCGAAAATCCGGCCAGACCGCGAGTCACTTCGCATTTGCCGTTTGTGACGCGGAGTGAAAAATCAGAAGGGAAATTTTTGACAAAACGACACGACTTGACGTGAACAGGGTGAGACAATGACCGGCGCAAGGCCCTCGGTGCCACACCTCCACGCCCTCGGGCCTTCTGCCAATTAAAGCCCACGACGAAACTCCAGCAAACTAGAATGCGTACACTTTTTTCCCTTAAATGTGCATTCGTCATCGAGATAGTTTGCATGGACAACTGATCTCGGCTTGCAGTACATTATTTGCTCACGGATGATATTTGTTTTACATTGTGTGATTTTCTTGTTTGTTTAAATATTTGACCGTCGGCGTACGGCGTGAAAAAAATAACATGCAAACGAAATGGCCTTAAATAGAGATTTGACCAGGAGCAATGCTCGCGCAAGATACTTCAAGAAACTGGAAAAGGCACTGCTCACCATCCGGTTCAAACCATTTTGATCACAATTTTCCCATTATCTTGCTAACAAAAAAGACAAACGTTCAGTATATGCATTCATTTTTTTTTTATCGGGCCTGGATACAACATTTAGGATCCAAACTGTTCTTTTGTTTTGCATTCAAACGAAGATATGACATCACAGGAAGTGTCATCACCTCCATGATGTCACATCCACATTGTTTCCACCAACAATGGTGGCATGTGCCATGCCGTGATGTCATATTTGTTACCAAAAAGATATGTCCAATTATTAGGTACAAAAATGTTTCTGAAAATCCGACAATTAAAAAAAGAATCCATAGTTGTCTTTAAAAGTTCACATTTGAACCTTATGGCGGTACCCCGGGGTACAATAGTACCCCGGCTCTCGCATAATGTCCGTGATGCGGTAATTTTTAGTCTGTTGATGGTCGACGATGCGGCAATTGACTCATCTCGACGAGCTGTACACTATGATGTACCACTACAGTGCGTACGAGCGTTCAGGGTTTCGGCGCAATCGTCCTCGCTGCGTTTCGACATCATGGAGTAGTACTGATTTCGGTATGATTGGTACCCCAATCGTGGAGTTGAGTAACACCCCTGGACAAAAATAGTGTCCCAGAAATAAAATATTGAATTGCCTCGGCCATTTTGTATTATTTGGTAACCCAGGGTACCGCCACAAGGATCATTTGTTAAATTCTGCAATGTGCAACTCGTCCCTATATATACCTAGGTTCTACAAAAGACTTACTATAAGGTAACTATTCATATGCCAATTCAAAAACTGCTCATCAGAAAGCATTTTTTCAATGTAATTCTTATCAGGGTCAATAGTGTAAACAAGTGCTGTCTCCAACCCTTGTTTTCCACTCAATCTCTCCGGCCTCCATATGTATGTGCTATGAATGAGGGCAATTGACCAACATATTGCCTATTCTATATGTTTCATCTTCTTAGTTCTTTCGGTAAAGTCACGTAGAAGGGCCGAAACATCGTGAGAATTGTATTTTATTATGATTTATTTTATTATTTTCCTTCTACGTGACTTTACCGAAAGAACCAAGAAGATGAATCCCTGCAGTCACGAAAGCTTTAAATCGAAATTTATATATGCTTCCTTTAAAAGCAGCGTTCCTGATGAATGTGTTGTTAACTGACCAAGCAGTTGACAATTTTGTAAACTCCAATTTTGGTCAGTTAACTTGACTCTGGGAGAGATTCAGGAGACAATGAAATTTAGGATTCAAATGACTTATCGAGTAATCCTATGGTTATACATTTTTTGTGTGTACGTTTAGAATAAAAAATACAATATGAAAGCGAGACACAATTGCAGCTCTTTTGCCAGAAGCCATGCAGAGACAATTGTTCCAGGCTGTACCTTGTAAATGACACTATCTGTCGCACGTGTCCTGAGTGCAGTCTAATTCCATTTGCAAGACACTTCAGTTAAGTGCCAAGCACCAGTTATAGGTTTTAGCTTCAATGACGCGTGATCGAATGCGGCTGCATTGTTAGTCGATAAGGCAGCTAAGTGATTTGACAAAATGTATATCTAGAAGTCAAAGCTTTCAAGACATAGTTCTTAAACTTCAGAGACCAAGCCAATGCCCGCCCCCAACGCCAAATAGGATCCATAATATGAACATAAATAATCAAATGAACGCACGTGAATTGCTTTGTATTAAGCTAAGCACCAACTGTCTGCCAATAAAATAATCATTTAAAAAAAAAACATTGTCTCACCGATGTCTTTGAGAAAGAAAGAAAGAAAGGAAAAAAAAATGGCAGTTACTGCGCGGACATAATGAATGCGATCACAAAGCTCGTTACGTTCAATAATTAGCATATTTTAATGAGCGAGGAGTGGAAGGAACACCCAACGTTGGAGCCGGGATAGCGTGTTTTAATTAAAATGTCGTTTGCATCCATTGCGACATTGCTAATGCCTCCCTGAGCTATGTGACTCTCAACGCTCGCTCCTCAAATGCCAGACAGTACTCTGGGAAAAGATTTACACTGTGTGTGCTCGCTCACGGAGAAAGAAAAAAAAGAGATCCTTCCTGGACACCGCGGTTATTTATCGCGTGGACATTATTTTCTTATTACTTTATAATTGCAGGATTTTATAGTACCCTTTTTGAGAACGGAGCGATACAAAACGAGACGTGATTTCGCGCGCCACACCGCACGCACCATCCTAGCGGGGTTTTTTTTTTACTTTACGCTGCAACGGCGGTAAATTAATGGGAGTTAATTGAAACATTTTGTATCGTTAACTGCAGAAAATTAAATAGCGTTCATCGAATTTTGTTTTGTTTTTGCATGGTCAGCAGATTGAAACATGCGAATGGCAGAAATAGGATATACTTTATAAAGAGAAACAAATAAACACTGTTTATATCACCGCAAAAATAAATTCCGAGATTATAAACATAACAAATGATAAACTAGCCGTCTTCTTTAATTCCAAATTACGATGATCATAAAGATGGACTGGGATCCCACTGATGGCTTATTTCCAACATCGCTCTCTTGGGCATATACACATTCTTGTTTGGAAGACATTTATATTACGTTTTGACACAGATATAACATATTACAACGAGCCACGAGGAGTCCTTATCTGCTCCTTTCAGCCAAACCTTCATGCGTGTGCAAGATAAGTTCAAGTGTGACAAAGATGTTTTAATTTGTTTTCATGTACACTGTATTTATTTTATTCCTTGAAATAATTGCTGTACTTTAAATTGTACCGTGAAAACACGCCCCAAATCGCCACGAATCTGAAGACTAATCCCCAATTGAAACCAGAAACACCAAAAAAATATTACATGACGAAGTCATGAAGGGCAATGATACAGTTATACAATTAGAAAGTCAAGAGATCTAAAACAATTAATTCCTTCACAAATGTGCGTATTACTTTAAAATTGATTAATCTACTTCACATTTGTGTATATTCATTTTATGTACAATGACCAGACATAAGACATCAAGTTAAGGGCAACAATGTAGGTTTCTATTCTTTTGTTCCCTAATCCATTTGCCTACAATGTGTACGTGTACATGTATGCAGGGCAATCATAGACACATCGTCTAAATGTTATTATTTTTGCCTAATTTGCTCAAATGTATGTGTAGGAAAACCAGCGCAAATGTTTAACACGAATAAACTAAAACATCTCAGTTCAGAATGGCGGGCTGTTTGATGAATTATTCATTTCTAAAATATTACATATATACGTGTGATGGCATTGTATTGAAGACATAGGTACCATGTCCTCCCAACCAAGAGGGGTTTTTTTCCAAGGTGGCAGTAAAATTATAATGCCCAAAAATGTTTTGCGAATACCCAAAATATCTTTGGCACAATTTTTGCGAGTATCGAGATGACGACAAAAAGAAAAGGCAATAATACACAAGGTGTTAAGATGTTCAAACACTAAACAGGCATCTACTCCCCAAAATGTCCGTTATAATGCCCAAACTGTAATATTTTAATGATGCACAATGTTTAATTTCTCATATAATGCTCAAACTGTGGTTTTATAATGGCTTTTTTTATATAGTGCCCTATAATGTAAACCAGTGCCGATGTCAGCGCAGGTGACTGATGCAAGCTCCAGTGAGTGTGTGTGTATACTGCAGGGAGATCATCACCAAAGGAGAATACCTGTTCGGCTAAATCCCATATGAGTTCCACGTTAATCACCACAATTACAGTCATTGTTCTGCTGAGCCTCGAGCAGAACACTAATTAGATGATGAGAAGGGAATATTGAGGTGGGATAATGCAGTCAGATGTGTACGTGCCTCTACAAATAGAACGTATAAGCCTTGCTATGGCACATGTTTAAAATTTAAAACAAGTTCACAAGCATGTGCATGCGTATACATTGAGTTTAATAACTTCAGCAACCGTATTGTTGTTTACGTGAAAAAAATAAGGCCATTTTGTTATTTTTTCTGAAAGGAAAATTATCCATCAACACTCATGTTTTAAAATGTTGGGATCATTTATTTTTGCCATAAAAAACTGAAGAAACCGCCAATATATTTTTTGTTCAACCCAAAAAATACTCGAAGCAGCGTGATTTTTTTAATCCTTGGAAAACTCATTTACGAAACAATCTTCGTGTTTATTCATCTACAAAAGGGGCTGGGAGGTGAGCACAAATACACGCACATGTACAAATGTCTCTCTTCACGGGGGGGGGGGGGGCATCGTGATCGCACTTGCGGCGCGTGTAGGCACCTTCCGCACCGAGGCACCTCGCGCTCATCGCATCGCGCGCACGGCGTCCCGCACGGACGCTCGGCAGGCACCGCGACTGGGGGCCCCACGCCGGCGCACAGATTTGGCCGCTCAAGTGGCGCTCGCAACATAAAGCGCCCGCTCGGCTCGCTCGGCTCGACGGCGACGTCGATTGGGAATGCGGCGCTTGACGCGGCCGACCCCCCCTCCTTGCCCCCCCGCTCGTGGTTCTCGCACACCCCCCCCCCCCCCATGAACCCCTCTGTGTACGTGCGGGGGCTAATGAATGCATCGCAGAGAGAGAGAAGTGTGCCGCTGTAGCCCTCCCGCAGACCCCAGGTTCGGGGGCCCGCCAACTCTGACAGCGTGGGAGGCCTCGTGAGTAGCGCAGCGTGCATACGGCACGGGTTCTAAGTCCACATCCCGCTGCCAAGGAGCCAGGACGCTCCAGTCAAAATGTGAGGACCGCTCCAGTCAAAATGTGAGAACTGATCTAGTCAAAATGTGAGGACCACTCCAGTCAAAATGTGGAGCACGGCTCAAGTCAAAATGTGAAGCACCACTCCAGTCAAAATGTGAGAACTGATCCAGTCAAAATGTGGAGCACCGCTCCAATCAAAATGTGAGAACTGCTCCAGTCAAGATGTGAGGACCACTCCAATCAAAATGTAGACCACATTTAAAGTCAAAATGTGAGCACCGCGCCAGTTAAAATGTGGAGCACCGCTCCAATCAAAATGTGAGGACTCCTCCAATCAAAATGTGGAGGACTGCTCCAGTCAAAATGTGAAGCACCACCCCAGTCAATAATGCAGTTCGATGTACGGAAAAGAGCAAACGCCACCATGCTGCTGCTGATAGGTCTTTTTCTTGATTGAGTTGGCAGCAACTATCACTTGTACATGCTGGGCCAACAATAATTGGAAGAGGCATAAACTAATTAAATAATATGGAGGGGAGGGGAAAAAAACCACGGCATACATTTTGGCAGAACATTCACTCAATGTGATCTGAAATAGTAAAGAGTGACTCGTGCTGATGAAATGAGGTGAAAGTTTACGCTAAAATTTCTACGGGTATAATTTACCACTGAAATAGCTCTTTAAAAAAACGAGCAGCAATGTAGAAAAATGCACTGCATGGTGCAATAGTGTAGAATATAGTCTTATTTATGAAGACACTGACATCCCCGCACCTCCGATTTGCACGGTTGGCTACATAGGGTGCGAAAGATGTTCAACATGCATGTGTATATCCACAGCATTTAAATGACACGCTTGTCCTCAAATCAGCCAAGGTCAATCTTCAGCTGGATGAAAGCCTCCACAAGCCGCCACCACCTCGCACGCTCCTACGATGTGAACGACCGCACTTTTTCCCTTCAAAATAAAGGAACAAATGGACATTTCGCTCGGCCTTTGAATGAAATAAAAGTTCAGGTCACTTTAAAGTTGCGCTGACAACAGCGACACATGTAGGAGCCGCTAATGCTTCTGTTATGCAGCACCTGCTGAGCCTCGCGCTTTTGTTCCGCTGGTGATAGAACGGGAGCTCAATTCAAAGGGCCTTTCGTGTTGTGGCTTCATACGGCCACTAAAACAGTTTCACAGGTAAATTGCAGCATCATTAATCGTAGCATCGTTATGCTACAATTACCACGGATTAAACTTTACCCATTGAACCCAAGCTCAGACACGTGTCGCTTGATCACAAAGTAACGACGCCCGCCCATTGCATGACATGTTTCCACCGGCGTCAATTTCACTGCCCTGTGAACAAAGTTTTCCGCCGCGAACTTCGGGACGAGACGAATTTGTGGGCTGCGCCGGTCAGAGATTAGTCACGATTGGTTATTTTGGCTCAGCTGTGCGGGTAGAGAAAGATAAGGGAACCGAGGTGGCACCGTCATGCAGGCTTACAGCGGTTGTGTCGTACAGCTCACGCGTGTGTTTTCGGGTTGTGCCTTGCGTGTGGTTCGGCACGTGTAGTGCCCGACAACAACCTGTGGTTACAAGCAGAAAGTACGTCGGAAGAAGATAGCAAGACAACTTTGAAGACGGACGAATAGTTAGTACGTTTTGACCGGGAGGGCAGGCTACAAACGATATCGAAACGTTCAAAATCGCAAACTGGTTGAGTAGCATCATGGGACCTCCTTTGCCAGTACCAAAATATACTAATAGGGTTTTTCCCCTTTTTTTCTGGCAACAAAACTGACACCTTTTGCAAGGAATCATGTTTACATTAACGCCAAAAGGCGTCATCTGGTCGAACACCATATGAGACGAGGCTCTAAAGAAAGCTGTCTCTGGTGTGGACCAATCAATTTCAAGGACAATCCATAAATTATCAGAGTATTGTTTTTTTGTTAGCATTTGACTGCAAGTATTGTGGTTAATGTAAACATGATTCCTTGCAAAAGGTGTCAGTTTTGTTGCCAGAAAAAAAAGGGAAAAACCCCTATTAGTATGGTTGAGTAGCTTCATCGCGGATTTCACAAGTAACGCACTAATGACTTGAACGGCAGACGGAGAGACAGAGGGTTGGAGAATTTACACCTGCACAAAGTAGCTCAACTCAACCGCAGGAGGTGTCCGTCCAGCCGAAATATCGGAGACTTAGCGACACATGCGTCTGCCCCCATAAAGCGTTGTCATTAGAGAACAAAGGGCGCCAACCGAGCGCGCATCGACGCAAACGTCCATAATTGTGGCCGCATCTGCGCTCTCCAGCATCAATCAGCAGAGGCTGAAGGCAGGGCAGTGCTGGAACCACCCACCGGAGCCAATTTAACATGTGTGTGTCGCGGCCCCCACACCGGCTCCCCAAAGATATCTCTTTGACCTCGAAGTTCTATTAAGGCTGCACTTATGTTACCGCACATATGGGAAAGGAAGGGGCGGCGGGGGTGGGGTGGGCACCTGTTAAATGATGCAATGTCGCACTTACACAAATGAATGTTTAGAGTTGTGAACGTCCCGTCAGCATCGTGGTCATTATCATTATTAACATCCGTTAAAACATTTTTTTTTTGTTTAAAGCAAAAGTCCAGGAGGAAATGTCAAAACAAAGCAGCTCTATATGCTACCACTTTTGAAAACCGAATGGGAACAAGTAAGCCCCCCCATCGCTCTCCTCGTCCATATTTTATCGTGCGCGGAGATTTGATCAACACGCGACTTGACGGTCATATGTTGTGATTGATAGAGCGCCGTCTGATTGAGTCTCAATTTCCCAGGGCACCAAGGCGGCCTGTTGGATGAGAATTCTTACCGAAAGGCTTGTAAATGTTTGTTCCTCGCCAACGGCCACTGAGACACTCGGCCGCAGATGCAAAGGCAGCGAGCGACGAAATTCGCAACGGCCGAAACAAAATGATCGAAGCTCAATCATTAAACATCCTCTCAGAGCTCCTAAAATATTGAATGCCACGTCAAATCAAGTTCTTCACAAATTCCCAGACCAATCTGCCGGGATGACGATTGTTTTTTTTTTTTGGGGGGGGGGGGAGGGGAATTTCGCGCTGTCTCTGCATCAGGCAAGCCGCACATTGTGGACACGCGATCGCCCTCGTTACGTTCGTAACGCGCTAAACGTCAAAATGGGAAGGATTTTTGGTGTGGTGGTTCGTTCATTGCGCGCTGCGATATCGACCCAGTGACCCGAGTTCAACTCCCAGCCATGGCGAAAACATCAGTGGCGAATCATATCCGAACCACTCCCTAAGGCCTCCTCTTTCTTCACAAACCTGCACTGAGCGGCAATGATTGACACGGCGTGCAAGAGACCTACATTTGGCAGTGTATTGAAAATGGCTGTACAGTCTGCTACTTTTTAAATATATATTAAGTGACTTTATTTTAAGAGGGAACACTATGAAATGTATTCTAATGTATCGTGAATATTTAGAGGATCGATCTGAACGCTGTCAGGACAATTCACGGAAGGTGTGCATGTTTCGCCCATGAATGGAAGACCCAGGGTCTATCAGACACACTGCGGATGCGGTGAGATGCACTGATGACTGATGCCAGCCAAAAACGACTCAACTCAATGACCCCCGGATGGCGTGAATGACTTGCAAAATAAAATATATACAATGGCAGCCTGCTGCGTTTTTTTCAAACACCATACGAAATAAGAACATTTAAACGTGGAAATAAAAGAAGAGTACAACCACCTTTAAAATGTTCTGCGTATGTTCCGCAGAGTCCATTGATGTGTAAAATAAGTAATATTAAAAAAACACGCTTTTATGAAATGTACTAGTATGTAATGGCAAAACTCCACGACTCCAGGAAGTGGCCCCGAAGCTTTCCATCACGTAAGGAACCGTGGCCAATTACAGCCAACGTCAGTTGACCGTGGACAATTAGAGCCAAGCCGAAACATAACATATCAAAAAAAATGTAAAACAATGTGTATTTTTTTATTACAGAATAGAGTATTGTCATCAGTATGACATAAGTATACCAAGTTTGCAGTCGATACCACATTGGGAAGTGGGTTCAAATTTAGTTACAAGATTTGAGGATACGACAACAACAACAGACAGAGTGAGTTAATAGAAAGCGTGTAATAAAAAAAACGAGCGGCGATTCCTCTCGGTATGCTGCGGCTTCGTTAACATATCGGCACTGCAACTCGTGCGTTGCAAGACGAGTTGCGTGAAAGCACGAAACGTTCCCCTAATTTCTGCACGGTACAAATATCGCTGTTGTGCCCACTCGACACAGACACACACACACACGCGTACCTTTAACTTCCCGTGGTACTCCGACCCGCTTCTGATTGAAAGAGACGCAAATTAAATTTGGTTAAAGTGCTCCGGCACGGGAGGGGGGGGGTGTTAATCATTTCCGAGGGACAGGAAGTTGTCCGGATGATGGATTGTGGGTAGTCAGCGTTAATTAGCGACAGAGCAGCGCAGGGGGAGGGTAACTCTGCGAGAGGCTTTGCTCCGAGACTTGGCCAGATCACAGGATCACAACCAAAAATAATTGCCACGGCCAGCGAACGCAAAGAGGGCCTCTAAGCCGCGCAATAAACGCCCCGGCAAGCATGAGCGCACAACAATTAAGCTTACTCTGGGCGTCGCAATTGCGCGCCCTATTTTGTTTAAACAAAAAAAATTGTATTGAAATGCTCCGCCGTGAGTTGTAGCCGCCTTGTTAAAGTGATCACATTCACCCCCCTTGCCGTGGTGACGATGACGATCGTTCGCCCTTGCGCTCCATACGTGCACGTCCGTCGCAATCCGTTCGCGGTAATATATTGTCTGTGTGTAGAGAGAAAAAAAATGCGTTGTAGTTGTTACGAACCAATTGTGTCCATTCAATTTTTAATACAAATTACAACCCGTAACTCCTGCCGCCGCTGCGGTGCGTAATTAAGGCGATAATCTAGCGGTCGTATTTACAGCTCTCTTAATTTTGTTTTATTATAAAGTGTGATGGGTAAACACTATCGGTGATAATAAATTCATAAAAGCCACGGGCTGGAGTTGTTGGGGGGTGAGGGTACGGGGGGTAGTAGATTGGGCAGGTTTTTTTTCTCTTCTTAAAATTAAAAATAAACGAGTACAGGACATATGTTACATTCTCAGTAACAGCTTTTACGGGCGATAAGCTCGAATTGCATTGTGCGTGCGGACAACAACGACGCTAAGCCTTCTCTCCCGAGGACATGCCGGGCGGGCGTAAGCGTGGCTTCAGAGGCACAGGACAAAGGACGCGTAGGCTCACAGACAGGCGGGAGGAACTCGGCATATGGCTCGTTCTATACCACCACCACCAAACACCAACCAAACCCTCTGGGTGTTTTTTGTGTGTGGCCGTAAGGGGGGGGGTGGGCGGGGGAGATTCCCTCTGCGCTCTTCAATATAACTCGCTGGCCCCTCGCTCTCTCGCAACTGGTTGCTCACGAACGCTGGCGATGACACGTGCACCGCAGCTCACGTGCCGAAGATCCCTCCCCCAGTATAGCTTTGACATACTGTTGGGGCAAGTGCTGTTCGCGAGCACCTGTGAAGGCCGGTCGGCACCCACGCTCGGTCACATTTTTGTCTCCCCCCGATGTTATATACCGCACCAAGGACTCAATTGAGGCCATGGGGAGGCCCAGGGAAAATATTAGATGATAATCTTGACCGGTATGGCCATGAGCGGGTATCAAACTCGGGTCGCCGGGTTCATAGAGCAGCGCACGAATCGCTAAGACTACCGCTCCTCGCACAACAATAACAACAGAGCCGTTCGCCACTAAGTGGCGCTTGTGCCAGGCTAGGTGTCGAAGGCTCGCTTGCAGCAGGTCACGGAACAGACCCAGGTGCCGCGGGTTGATTGACCGAGACGACTCGCCAATGCGCCACCTTGTTCTCCACTGTGCCAACTCGCTGTATTTTATCCGCCCGGCGCTCCGCTCGTTGTTGTGAGCGTCGCTCCTCCGCCCTCCGTTGTTGCTGGAGGGCGACTGCCTCCAACTGCCCAGTAGCAGCGTCCTTCACGAGCCTCCTCCAGAGGCCGATCTTAAAACCGCTGGTACCGGTGATCGACAAGTCCAATCATACACGCGCTGACACATCCGCACACTAGGATTCGCTTCAGCTTGAGATGGAACCTCATCGTTTGGGGTTACGGTGGTTCGGATTGCCTTGTGCGTTGTGTGTTGCGCCACTGCTTGATCTGCTCCCCAATGACCGTGTTTAATTATTTGATTTAGTAGTTTTATTTTGTCCGTTGGGTATTTTGTTTGTTATGCAGGTTGCCATGAACTACATCTGGAGTTGCTCTTGTGTGCAAACGGACTGCTCTATAACATAAAAAGATGACGTATGGTGTTATATTCTCCAAAGTGGTTTCTGAATTAACAAAAAAATGCGTCTTCAAAATGCCAGATTTCTCCATTACTTGGCCAATAAAATGTTACATCTGTTTCCCCTTTGGACATTGTAACGTGAGCATGATCAATCGAGGAACACGCTGCCCTGCCACTGCGGCTATTCCCAGATCGAAATTGAAACCTCTTTGAGAGGCAAAAACTACAATTATCTTTAAAAAGCATTTCTGGGACTGTTTTGGTAATGGTGCAAAAGCACAGCCTGGAATCACTTTACCCCTGACATTATAAACACACACACACCTAGTTATGTGTTTCATATTAAACATATATGTTCGGTTTAAAGTCATGATTGTTATCAATGATGGTGGTTAAGTATCGTCAACATATACCAAAACCGAGCCCATGATTACATGCCGCCGACAATGTATTGTGTACGTCAAAACATTAAAATATATATACGTAAAATATGCGTATGTATATATATGTCAACAAACTACATGTGTATCTTTTAAACAACACACTTGGGAGTTAGTCCTACTTTCGTGGCATACAGCTCATTTAGAGAGAAAACACTATTATTACAACTAATAATGATTACCGTTTTTGGTGTTTTTACCGTTTCTATCCCCTGTATTCTAAGGCAATAGGTGTGGTGCGTCTTATAAACACATTCCTGCGGAGGGAGCTGGTAGGAACGTTGGGTTGCTCGGTCAATGGCCAGGGTCAACGGCGGCGTGGTGTATTCCGCAATATGGCCGACTGTGAGGGCGGGCACAAGCCGGCGTGAGTAGGTTAAACGTTGAGTTTTATAAGGGAACCACGGGGTGACCAGCCCCTCCCCACCCCAGCCCCACCCCTCCCACCCCCCACCGAGCCCCACCCTCCCCACCCAGCCCCTCCCTACACGACGGACGGACACAATAATCCCCTGTAGGCTGGTGTAACCAGGAGGTTCCTACCAGTATAAACCATTGGGTTTTGTGTGACACCGGGCATAGGTTTGGGGTGCGTCGTACTTTCCAGAGCGTTTTACCAATCCAGAGAATACAGCGATGCGTTTGTAAACTAAACTGACAATGAATCGCATTTTTGCGAACACTGTTCCATTCTATAATTTGGACGACACGTGGTCTCGCACAGACGCATGCGTCACGGCCCTGCCAACGTTGGACCAAGAACCTCGCGAGGGGAATTACGCAGCCCGAATTCTGTGAACCAATTGTACGAGCAACGTCCAAGAGAAACAAGTCCAAAAGGGTAAAACCTACTATTAGAAACAAGTTTGTTTAGGTCTTATGAAAAGCACAATCTGGAGTTTCTGCTCAACAGCAGTAACGCCGGTTTATACAGGAAAAGCCTCGCCGAGTCTCAAGTTGTCCGTGAGGATACTTCTGCATTGGGATGTTTTGACCGATCTCATTAATACATATTTAGCATGTTTCAAAACATTAATTTGTTTGGAAATTTCCGTTTTCACACTCTCGCTAATTGTATTAACGTATTTATTGCAAATATAAAGGAGAAAAAAACTCCTTTCTGCATTGATTTATATTTAGCACAGTAAAGTGAATCATTTGAAAACCCCACTGACAAATGAGCCTAACCTTTCGAATCCCATAGCGTTAAATCACGTAGCATATACAGCAGGGTGAACATGCAAAACATTACCATTACAATGTTGCTAGGCTGACAACGCAATTTGATTTGTCCACGCCGGTGTTGGATACCAACTTGAAGAGACGAGAGAAAACAAGGGACGGCTAAACAGCGTTAGTTCCAGCAGACAGAATTCAATTTGATTTCATTCATTTGTTCGCTACTGCGTTGCGCTGTACAATGTTAAAGGGGCTGTAAAATAATGGCCGAGGTAGGATGTGGCATAGAGCTTAAACCGACTTAACAAACATGTATGTGCAATGGGACAGTGTTAGTTACGCCTTTTCAAAGCGGCTCAATTGCAAAATCCGTTGTGTAAACGTGGCATTTGTTCAGAATCAACGGGTGAGCCTGAAAATTATTTGCTCAATTTAAGGCTCCATTGTCAGCTCAGATCAATGAATTGGAAACAACATTGTTAAGTGGGGGGAATCAACACAAACATAAAATATACTTGAAAAAAACACATCTTCATGAGTTAAGCAACTACAGGCACAGTGTGCGCCAACTCGCTGCGTTTTATCTCCCCGGCGCTCCACTCGTTGCCGTGAGCGTCGCTCCTCCGCCCTCCGTCGTTTGCTGGAGGGCGACTGACTGCAACCAACCGCCCAGCAGCGTCCTTCATGAGCCTCCTCCACAGAGGCCGATCTTGACACCGCTGGTACCGGTGATTTGCAAGTCCAATCATACGCGCGCAGACACATGCCCACGCAACTATTCGCTTCAGCTTGAGATGGAACCTCATCGTTTGGGGTTACGGTGGCTCAGATTGCCTTGTGCGTGGTGTGTTGCACCACTACAACACAGTGTGTGTAATTGACATTTGTTTGCTTGACATATAACACTATGTTAATTAATGCATCACTGAATAAGTTTCAGATATCAACAAGTCATCGTTTGTAAATTGTGCCAAGATTATATGGATCAACATAAGTAAACAATTACTCGAGACAATCATTTTATATGACGACTTTATGCCGACTAAAATTACATCTCCACGATATACCGGACAGTGAATTGGGCTTGCAGTTGTCAGTGTGTTGGGTTCAGATTATTGACCGTAAAGAAAAGTTGGCTCGGGCAGGGACACATCACAAGAAGGACATCTGTGATACTGGACATCTGTGAAAAAGAGCTTCATAGCTCCTCGGATTCCTCCAATATAAATATTCTGATTCTGAAGGGATGGTTGGCCCGACAAGAGTGACATCCAAATAATGGTACACCTGAGCGAACGTCCTTCAGGGAGATGGAGCAATGCGATCCGCTCGCGCACAAGAGCCTTTTTACCAGGTTAAGCGCACTGTAATATATAGCTCTTTGCTAGAAACGACCTGGCCACAAATGATAGCTCAACGAAGTGGCTTATCACGTGCAAATGTATCGCAGCCAAAACCGTGACCACGTGGAAAGAGAGACGCGCAGACTCAAAATATTCAGGCGTAAGGGTCAGGATCAAAGCCACGACCTCCTGTATACCAAGCGAGGTAGTTAACATCTCGCCACCGTGGTGCCAACGGATAGGGATTGGAGAAACCTCATGCAAGCAGTGGATGATCATGGAGAACGTAGTTTTTAGTGCTTACGATGCGAAACCAAAAAAACGAAGTTTTGATGTGTTTGTCATTGTCGTACATTTATTTATTCTAGTAATTTACATCGAAAAATGTGAAACCAATAATTGTAATTATTCATGACAGCATGGAATACGCATGCTGGCTGCAAATTTCATTATAAGCTGAAACTTATCACAAACATACATACGATCAAACGGCATTGTTGCAAGCTACTTTTATCCCCTCTATGAAACGTGGCAATTGAACTACTGACAACGTATTTGTTCAATTTCTGTCATACATACAAAGCTATGCCGGCACTCCCACTAGAAATGAAATCGTTATATATTAGGCATAGCCACATTTCTACGTGAAACATTTTTAACTCTACATTAAAAAGTCGACTTTTCCCCAAAATGTTAATAATAACTGGCAATAATCGGATACGGATACATTATTTTAAAAAAAAAGTAAAATTGCAAATTAAGACATGAGGAGTGATTTTCGGTCTTGTTGCTTTTGTTACAAGAGAAAAAAAGGTCGACCAAATTGCCATAATGAGAGCAGGTTGGAATTTGTGAAGTTAACATTCACACGCGAAACATTTGAACGTGTCATTAATTTTAATTTTGATCACCATAAATCTCCAAACAGTGCGATTTAGGCAATTTACGCTTGCATTTTCCGTTTTAGAACCAGGGTTGTTTTCATGTCGACAGGAGGTCATCGCATTGCTGGGGCTAATGCAGCAACGTCAGGAAACAGAGCCAGCACCTCTATGATCTAGGGTTTGAGCCTTGCGGGCAGGACACGTGATAAATAAATGCTGCTGTTCCAGCGCAGGATTTCTCACGCAGTTGGTGTTTTTTTTTTATCTGGACCCGGGCAGCCGCCGATGATCAGGTAGCAGAAGAGGAAGAGCGAGAGAAAAGTGACAGGATTTGTATTTACGTGCGACGCGATCATACCTCACTCAAAATCACAAACCTGGGACCAATTTTGGGAGTGTGAGGGAGGCACAAAATGGAAGAGTCAGGCGATTGTAACGAGCCCTCTACACTGCACATGAGTAGCAATGGCATTCATGCCAATGTGAAAAGTATAAAATGCACATTTGTGACTTACCGATAGAACCAAGAATATGAATTCTTGCAGTCACGAAAGTTAAGTCTAAATTGATGTATAAGTGTTCAAGAAAAAAATGTAACTAGAAATGTGAATTACAATAATAAAAAATGCAATCCTCACTTGCTTTTGTTTCTCAACGACAAAAATGGTGCATGTTGATGACAGTAAAATAAGGAGTTTTTTCGTGCATATTCGTCGGAGCCAGGCAAAACATTTCTGAATGAGGCAACTTGCCTCGGCCTCCCATCATATAGATTTGAAGAGAGCCATCATGCGCGTGGCAGCAGTGCCGCTCTTTAAGAAAAAAAAACGGAGGGGTGGGGGGGGCAAATCAAAAAGTCTCTCGGATGCTCTGCTCGACATCCCAATAAAACATTTTTGACAAAACCTCGCGGTTTGATGTGAACACGGTTGGACAATGACCAGCGAGGACGTCAGCGGCGCGGCCCAGCGTGCGCCGCAGGACACGGCCACCTAATTACAACAAGCGGAGTTCGCTGACGCCACCCCGCGAAGCGATCCTCGCGAAATAAGGAGCGACATTCTGTCACTGCTGTTTACGGGGCCAATCCAAACCTTGACGTCCGCCCCGGCTTCGTCGCTGCACACTCGCAGATATTTAGCTCGCTTGATACGAGATCCACTCACGGACCAATCTTAAGCCCCCCACTCCACCCGACCCCCCCCCCCAAAATAAGAAAGAGATGAGTTCTGCCATGAAAGTTCTGAAAAATGGGTACAAATTAAAACCTTAAGGGTAATGACTCTTAAATTAAAATGCATTAACGTTTTGAAGTGCAATTAATGTAGAGCATTAATATTTCGACGCTGTGCATATTCATAGTACTTACATGGATAAATTATGCAAATGGTTTGCTGTGACCAGCTAAATGGATTGCGTGTTTGCATAATTATGAACATGGTAAATAAATCAAAGCATGTAAGAGTGTCCTATATTTTATTAGAAACAAATCCTAACAGCAATATAATAGGGTGTTCTTCATTAAAAGGCTTTCACCACAAATCTGTCTCCTGTAACCTTCCAGGAAGAAGCCTTCCTCCTATTACAGCCACGTACCCTGTACATGCACAGCTCTATTGCAGAGCTCCGCAGAACACAATCCAGCATTGCCCTTGCTGCTGAAGCCAGTGAATTTGGGTAATCTTTACAGATGCCTCTTATTCAGGGGTTCCAAAACTCCAGTCTTAATAACCCGCCACGCGTCCTTCCACGTTCACCAATTTACATGGCATTCAATACAAATGTACTTGTTCCACGCTGCACGCATCTGATGATTGTTAAACACGTCCCACGCGACGAAGGGAAAAAAAAGCGAAAAAAAACATGCAATGCACTATATACTGTGCATGCAGTAACGAAACTAAAAAAGCAGGAGCTATACCAACCACAACATGTATCTATGTTGTTGTTGTTGTTGAACAAATCTATAATACATGTTTGACACAGTTAAGCCATCGTTTTAAAAAATTGCCCAACTCAAATTCAACTATATTAGAATCCGAAATGGAATAGGCAGTGCCCACGTGGAACAGGTCCACCGGTTAACGCAATTACACGACCAACGGAAGGGCCACATCAAAGACATTTCATTCGATCAATTTCAATCCAATGAGCGTTTGTTATGAGCATCGTACGCGGGCCTTTCATCGACACGACAAAAGCCCAAAATGATCGACTCACGTCCAAACTCTGATCAGGATCGCTGTTCACGAGCCTGTAATGTACGTTACGGTGGATCTGACCGCCGTAATATACACATTATACCCGAAGCGATGACGCTTGGTGATACACTTGCATTGTACGCAATGGTGCTTGTTGGAAGCTGTCCCGTCACACTAATGGGCAACGATAGCCATTCCCCATTCGCCGTGACGCCGAGGCCAATGATTTAAGCTGAAATCGTGTCACCTCCACGGGGGTGTCCCCAGTGTCACATCCAACAGGCGATGCCTCGAAAACTCAAAAAAAGAAGGAAACGGGCATATCATACCTGCAAAGCATTACCCAAATTGGACTTGGCAGCAGCTGATGCTTTTCAGCGGTAAGTTTTCAGTAACCTTTTCAAATCACACCGCAAAATCATCATCACACTTGATACATTGGTAATGAACTTGCGTAATAGTAGGAAAAAACCAGCTACACCACCTACTGTATATCCACAAAAATAAACAGACACCAGTATTATAACAATTTCAAATTAACAGACTTATGCCAACAAAATAAAGAGTTGAGTATCCTTACAAGGTACTGTTTGGTCCCATCACCCATACTCACAGCCATTCCCAATCCCCTCCACAACCACAGAACCAAATACAGCAAAAGGTCCTGTTAACCCGGCAATTTACTATCCGGACAATGCGCAGATTAACCGGCATTTTTCATGACGGCACATACAAATCTTCCTTCGCTTATATGGAAAAAATTCCGACAGCCATCCGGCATCTGCCGTGCGCTTATCACAGAGGGGTCGTTTACGGGAGCTTCAGACAGTACTGTCCTACCGTATACCGTACTCTAAACTGCCCCACTCCTTCTCTAAGATCAACTTAGAATGCTCTACAAACGACCCGTGAGTGCCTCCGTAAAAAGTGTATATTATTTCTCGTACGATACATTTTGGCTTAGTTGATTTCTTTAAATGTACTTAAGTACTTGGAAAATTTGCTGAAACATAGGTTTAACAGCCAGTATCAAAAAAGTCCCATGATAGAGCTGCTCACCCCGAGCTATAAATGCTCTGACACGTGCATTGTCTTTGTACTCTTCGCCGTTTGGTCCGACGCCGATGAGACTAGACCATGAAGAAGGCTGCCGTCTTTGGTGTAGGCCAATCAGTGTCAAAGGCAATGCTCGTATATTATCAGAGCATGTTTGTTTGCATGTTCACCACAAGTGTGGTTAATGCAGACCTGATTCCTTGCAAAAAGTTATTTATTTGGTCTATGAACATCTTAACACCTGCTTTATTGCCAGAAAGGCGAAAACCTTATCGAATTTTTCATAAGTAACTTATCAGATAACTGGCGTATTCGATTAACCGACACACTTCATTCCCCACGGATACCGGATAACGGAACTTTTGCTGCAACAAACTATCAATTTACATTCCACGCAATTAACAGGTGCTTGAACTGCGTGTAATTCCAACTTCCAAATCTCCCCAGTTACCCTGAACATTGCCGATGCTCTTGTGAAGTGCACCCAATGACGCCAACAGTGTCCTCGGGAAGGCTGAAATTGCATTCCACTTTGCCTGCCGAGGTCCATGAATAGGGAGGGGTGTGCCGCTCTTTGCATCAGTTCTACTGTAACTTACGTGTTTAACTTCTTTCGCACCATACGTGCAACTATGAACGGCCTCTGCTACAATTTCCTTCAAACGCTTTTGGAATTCACTTTTTTTCTCACAAATGTCAATGCGCATTAGTTTTCAATTTAACTGCTTGACTCCCTTCATATTCCCCGTGTAATTGGAAATGAGTTAGATATGTCGGGGTTTATTTTCTTTTGGGGAGTGGGGGGGGAAACACAAAGCCTTATTTTTCATACGCGATGTTGTGTAAACGCAAACAAACCAAATTGAATGGAATTGTTGACTCCTGTTCCCATTGCAAAAAAAAATGGCATTAGTACCCAGGGTGGGTGTGAAACAGCTGTTAAGCCCCTGCTTTCCCCCACCCACTCTTCCCCGCTGGGCAGTAGGGGCTGTCCACTCGCACAGTTCCTGGCATGGGCCCAGCCATTGTGCTCGGTGGCGTACAATTTGAATAACAAGAGAACGCTCCAATTGGCTAAAGATAAAGAGCTCAAGAAGACATAAGTGCAAATAGAGGGCATTGACTGCGCACCATTGACAGAGGGGGTACAATGATTCGTGCCTGCCGGGAGACTTTCACAAATCAACGCAAATCGGGGCAGTAATTCCATCCGATAATTGAGAATGTATCGTACCAATTTTACAATCTCCTTTGCGTTGTTTTTTTCTTTCTTTCTCGTTTGTGCAGTTTTGCTCACATCATAACCCTAAAAGAAATAATTGCATATCTGCACAAATGGAAACATCGATTCTTACATATGCAATCTCATGCACGTATCAATAATCTTAATTATCTATAAATAAATCAATGACTCGATGGATCTTTACACCCCTAATTGACATTGTTGGGTCATACATGCTATTCATGTATAACATGGAGTACAATACTTCTTTAAAAGAATAGGAAATTAACAAAGTTGCAACAAAAACAGGTCTCTCTGTCTACCAATGAATAAGTGCTTTCGAAGCCAACCCTGACATGTGGAATGGAAATACGAAATGCCTGTCAATGCTGCCACGTGACGCAAGTGCCCAGTTATATCAGTTCCAATGGTATAGGATAAACAAAAAAATTTGAAAGTCTAATCTCTTTATAAAGTTTAGCTTCATTCTACTTTTAGAAGGACAGATTGAATAATTAAGTTTTTTTTAACATAAGGTTAAGAGCCGACACAAACACGTCAAATGTACAATGCATAAATATAAACATACTTTTGCATGTATTCCTTAATAACCGATGCATTTGTGAGCAAATTGTATTTTTTTAAGCACGGTAACATAACTGATTATTTGTGTCCACTATTTAGCATAATACTAATAATTTAAATACAAATGGGTGTTCATGCATAAAGCTCGTGATTTAGCAGCAAATTGGCCCAACACAGCATATCACCAAGATCAAACTATTTGCTGTGAATTACAATCTCCCACACTTGCCGACAACCACAGTATCTGCATTCAGTATTCACATCACATCTGCTTTTCAAAAAATATAAGCAACAACGCGTGTCATAATTGATGCGAATTCACACGTTGCACAGCCTTCCATTGTCGATGCATATCGAATAGCTAATATTTTTTGTTTCATATAATAATAGACATCATCAGCCATGATCAATTCCACTGCAGGATGAGGGCCTCTGAAAGCCATTGCCATCAGCGTCTCTCAGTCCTGCGATGGAATAATTCACCTAACACACCTGCACGTGAGCGGACACCATCACTCCACCACCTCGGAGGAGGACGACTTGCTCCCCCGGGGCACGTTCCCTCCTTTGGCTGTCATTCCTTCGTTAGTCTCATCCATCGGCCACCGTCCCTTCAAGACAATCGAGTTTTTCCATTCTGGAGATATTACCACCCTGGCTAGTTAGAAGAACAATAGCATATTAAATTTCGATTTAAAGCTTTCGTGACTGCAGGGATTCATCTTCTTGGTTCTTTCGGTAAAGTTACGTAGAATGGAAATAATAAAATAAAAAAAATACTATAAAAATAAAACATAATAAAATGTTTTATTATATGTTTTATTTGTATTTTTTTTATTTTTCTATTACGTTTATTTTTATTATTTTACTATTTCCATTCTACGTGACTTTACGGAAAGAACCAAGACGATGAATACCATATTATTCACGTTATTCTTTCATTCATGTTCCCTTCAACGACACTTATTGTTGTCCTGTAAACAAGACATGCGATACCGCACAAAGCCAAAATACAACAGCTGGATGGCTATGGTTAACAAGTCTCTACAATCTCGAGCATGCCAAGACACTAAGTAAATTAAACATGATGCCATTAAACTAATATGTAAAGGCTCCTCCTAAATGTAGTTATAGATAATGCATGAATTTCATTGGGCTCTCACCGGGTTAACGGCATTGAATTGAATTATATTTTTAACGAATACATTAGCCGATTTCCACTTCATTCTTGTTCAGTGTTATTTATTGGTCGCATCATGTAAGAGCAGCTTACAGAGCTATAGTTATAAAATAAACATCCGTTCTACTTTAACTTGACAGTTGAAGAAACAGTTGTTTCAAGCAACACCGGTAAATAAGGAATGCAAATCTATTACGCACACAAACTATCAAAAACGAACCCGGTGCAAACCCTTAAGACAGAAACAACGCTGCATATTGTACCAAAAGGAGAGTGACAGGAAACCACAGAGAAAGCACAAGACTAAAGGACGGTGTCGAATGAAAACATTTCTCTTGCTTCACCGGGGAACTTTGAGAGCCGTTTCACTCGACTGTGACGGACTTGGCCAAGTTGCGTGGGAAATCCACCTGCACAAAACACCAAAATACAAACTCAGGTCACTTTTTACACTTGCTCGTTGCTCATTAAAAGGCACTCAAACACGTGTTTTTGTTTCTTAGAAAAAATGTGGGGGGGGGTCTTTTTCGAAATGTGTTCCAATGTTGTTGTACGTGGCGTTCCACGGGACGAAGAGTCCATTCAGAAATCTTACACAGCACCTCCACTTTTCGATTTAAAGCTTTCGTGACTGCAGGGATTCATCTTCTTGGTTCTTTCGGTAAAGTCACATAGAATGTAAATAATAAAATAATAAAAATACAACATAATAAAATCATTCTCACGACGTTTCGGCACAACGCAAGTAGCCGTCCTCAGGTGG